>NW_027466083.1:3875000-4237500 GCF_046127955.1 Nelusetta ayraudi
GGGAGCCGCTCAACTCTGTCCACACGCGCACGCGCACGCACACACACACACACACGCGCACACACTTGCGCAGCCGAGCCGCTCACTCGCACATGCTGCCTCCTGCTCGGCTGAGACCAGACTGACGGCTGAGGAGAGGGTGTGTGTCTCCGTCTGAGCGTGTGTGCCGGAGTCCCGCCCCCTTTTCTCTTTCCTTTTTTTTTCAACCCCCCTGCTTCTCGTCTGTGCTACACAGCGTGCACTCCTCCTCCTCCCCCCCCCCCCCCCCCCCCTCCGCACACTCCCACCTCCTCCCTCCTCTCATCCCTCTGTTTGCCAATTGACTGCCAGCTTGTGTGCTGGGTCTGCACCTCCGAGTACCTCGACCTCCCAGCCCACTCTCCCTTTTTTTTTGTTTGTCGTGTTTTATTTTAATTTATATCTAATAGCTGCCCGTCCCCGTCATCACGTTTTGTTTTTGAAACAACAGACTGGATGAGAGGAGGCCAAAAAAGAAAAGAAAGCGGACACACTCAAAGCTGCGAGAAATCTCAGTTTTCTCCCAGGAATGACGGTCAGTGATTCTGGTTTGGGATGAATTTTAGCATGCAGCGGTGAGAACACGGTGAAGCAAAATCCACCTCAACTCTTGGAAAACTTCCATCAGAGCAGCACTCACTTGCTCCCTTATCTCGGGTGACCCGGCAGACCTTTTTGCCAAAAAGAGGCTTCAAACCAAAAGCCTGAACCCCCCCGAGTGGTTCTCGGCTACTGTTTTTTTTTTTCTTTTCTTGCCTTGTTCTCACTGTCTGTAGACTCAAAATGCACCTCTGAAAACCATGTTGGCTGCTCTTTCTCTCCGCATCATCTTGAACAGTTTCCATGGAGCCGCACAGTGACCCACTTCTAAGGCAAAAAAAAAAAGTAAACAGAATCCATAAAAACAACGTAAATAGCTGCTGAGCAATCAACCACTTTGCTTGACTCTCACTCGCAGTGCTTTGCACTTTTGTTTTGTTTTTTTGGTCACATGTTGAATAGAAGCGTTGTTGCCCTTGTGTGGGGGGTTACACACACACACATTCATTTTGTATCATGTTTTTTAACCTCTTCTGCAATGTTTTTTTTTTTTTTTTTACATGCTTCTCAGATAATCAATACTGCTCTACTTGCTGGTCACTCACTATGAGATATGCTCAAACTATTAGAACCAGTATATGTATATTTAAAAAGTAAAGCCCTATAAATCTTTAACAGGCAACCTTCCTCTTCATCTAGCAGCCAGGTCTCCATTTCCAGTCACCTCAAAGAAGTGGCGAGGAAAGGAAAGAGAGAAATGTGTGGGTCAAGATTCACATTCTTGGCCTGCGGATGGTCACTTTGGAATGTCAGCTGTCGGGAATGTTCGCCACGTCTGCGCTTCTTCAGACAAAGGCGGTTCAATCAGCTGAGATGCGCATCAGCTATTTATCGGAACCAGAACCTTTTCCCTCTCACTTCTCTTTGAGAATCTTAAAAAAAGTGAACCAAAATAGGTGAAAAAAAAAATCTGATCTGATTTCAGGAACAGACCTGTTCTCAGATCCTTGAGAAGCGCAACCCACTGGGCCCGAGTGACTTGACAAACAAAGATCCTCGTTGACTGCACGGCCTTTCACTGCCTCCGTACAGCTCTTAGATGAAACCAAAAGCAAACAGAGGCGGGGACCACCAGGGAGGAGAAGTGGGAGGTCAGTCCAAGGTAGTGAGATGTGAGAAATCATATCACGGGCAATAACGAAACTGCACCCACTCAGCGGCTCCAAAGTCCACCTCAAAAACTGCCTTCAAACAAAACAAAAGCGGCAATCGCAGCGTTTTCTGCCCCTTAGCCCGACGGACGGCCACGAGCTGCGGAATGTGATGCTATAATATTGACTTTTACACGTGCAGCAGATAAGGCACTTTGCACTTTACACCTTAATCTTTAATGTGTTTGAATCAACTGTGCAAACGCATTTCATTTTAATCGGTGTTTGCTGCATCTTACGGTATTGGTGCCCTTTGTGACATCACAAGGGTCTAATTTTCAGAACTGTGTGTTTTATCACACTCTTTGTTGTGAGGAAGAAGAAGAAGAGGAAGAAGAGGAGGAAGAAGAAGAAGAGGAAGAA
The DNA here is from genome assembly GCF_046127955.1 of Nelusetta ayraudi. Taxonomy (NCBI): domain Eukaryota; kingdom Metazoa; phylum Chordata; class Actinopteri; order Tetraodontiformes; family Monacanthidae; genus Nelusetta; species Nelusetta ayraudi. Next base: position 3,877,133 of record NW_027466083.1, read on the forward strand.
GAGGAAGGAGGAGGAGAAGAAGAAGAAGAAGAAGAAGAAGAAGAAGAAGAAGAAGAGCGTACACACCTGACTCACAGATTGTTGCTAGAAAACAATGATAAAGGGAATTTTTGCAACACAATTAATCATCGTGAATGCCAGAAGCTGCACCTCCTTGTGCATTAGACAAGCTGAGGTCTCCTTCAATTGGCCGATGGGTTGATTGAGTGATTGTGACAGCTCTAATTTGGAACTGAAGGTTTGAATGTGGTGATACTTAACCAATTATCTGGAGGTTTCTGACATTTATGGAAGGAAACCTACTGGGACAGAGTGCTGCATGAAAGTAAAGGATCGGCTTAACAATAGAGGCACGCGCAATACACGCACGCACACACACACACACACACATACAGCTTCATACCCTCAGGCACAGTATGACATTTCCCCTCCTATCCCAGACAATAGCGCCTCCTCTGCTTCTCACCTCTCACAACTGTATTGTGTGAAAGGCATGTGCGTGCATGTGCATGAGCGCACGCCCGCCCGCCCGTTAAAGGCCCACCAGCCTTTATTTTCTTCTCACTGCGTTCCCTCCTCACCGCCTCCTTCCTGCGACGTGTTATTCTAGAGTTATCTAACGGAGGGTCGCGCCCCGCCGTCGAGGGCCGAGGTGATACAGGAAATGACCGATGCAAGAGCACGAGGAGCGACCCGCGCGGCAGCCAGTTCCCACGCTGGAAGCCAAACACTGGGGTTATTGGCCTGTAATGCAATTACACGAGGAGCGCAAGGACTCGGTTATTAGTTTAAGGCCAAACTTGGAGTGACATGTTGGTGCAAGCGCGACGCAGGGGAGGCAACGACAGCCCATAGCAGCAGCAGGTGGAGGAAGTTTAGCAAAGGTTCACATCTGGGTGGTTGACGTTTGTCTGTTTTGCCCATTTTGCTCCGTCGTCGAAGGGCGGGTTGCTTCTGCTGGGTGAAGACACTCTAGTTCCTCCAGATGTGACTTGAGATGTGACCAGTGTGTTAAAGTGTGTCTCAATAGCTGCGTTTCCATTACCCATAGAAGTGCGCAAAACCTGAATATCGCAATAAAAAAGTGGTAATGGAAACCACCTATACTTGGAAAAACCTCTCAAATAGTGCTAGAAGGTTCTGACGCTCTCATGAGGTGGTTTTTCAGATGTAGCAATATAGAGGTGTATCGCAAAAGTGCCATGGAAACACCTTTTTGGCATTTCCACGTCAGCGGACGTGACGTGCAGGATCACGTGACCAGTTCACTTCAAGTGAAAATGGCGCGTTATGTTTGGACGGAGGAGGAGACAGAATATTTTTTTACAAGTAATCAAAGAGAAAAATATCAACAATTTACGAAACCATTTCACCAAAGTTACAGCTGATGCGTTTCACACCCTTCAATGGAAATCGCAATTGTACTTTGTCAAAATCGGAAACGCAATGAGTGTCACTGTGGGCAATATTGGTTCAACGATTTGGCCAGTGAAGAAATGAAGTCATAGCTATAAGGCGCTTTTTTGTGCGTATTGTAACGCCCTGGCGGCACTTTCTTTGAATGTTTTGTTCCCTTTTTTGTTCGTCTTTAACCTGTTTTAAATAATATTGTGCCGCAGACTTGCCAAAATACTATTACAGCAAGATTTCGACATCGTCACATTTGCTCCTATTGAAAATAAATTTGGTAATTTGACACCAACTCAACTAGCATATCCAGATTTGTCACCCAGTCTTCCTGCACACCTGCACTGACTTTTTCCCTCCATCCCAGTCCTTATCAGACCTTATCAGTGTGTGTGTGTGTGTGTGTGTGTGTGTGTGTGTGTGTGTGTGTGTATGTGGGTGTGCGTGTGTGTGTGTGTGCATGTGTGTGTGTGTGTGTGAAGTATCGGTTATGAGCCTCACGGGCGGATGAGATTGGTTTCCCCATTTCATGCCTGCTGCCATTTCTGCCGCTAAACACAGAGTGATATATCTAAATTCATGAACACAGTGTATTGCAAAATGGATGGGGTGGGGGAAGGGAAGGGAAGGGAAGTGAGTGGGGAGTGGGGGAGTTGCATACCGGTACATGGCTCTCAGAAGGCCGGCCCACCCAGCCCAAGCCCAGCCCCTCCCTCCTTGCCAGATTTGATAAAATCATCATCACCAGCCATGCGAGTAGAGCCAATGAATAATGTATGCACCGCTGGGCCACAATAGCACATCCCTTCAGGCCCCGCTAGCAAGCCGCTAGCCAGCCTTGTGTAAGGGTCACAATTGGCTAATCCGTACGCATCGCCCGCCCAAACACAATTCCCCGCCAGTACAATAGAACTGCGCGCACACAGGTGCCGAACAGACAGAGTAGATTGGACGGGTCCGGACGTAGGCAGCGCACTCATTAATAAGGGCGGCAGATGTGAGCGACAGAGGCCTCGAGCCGCAGAATGAGCGGGCACCAGGTGTGAGACGGCAGCCTGCGCCGTGATTGACAGGGAGGGACGGCGACGCACATCAGATGACGGACGGCTCGGGATGGGATGAGCGAGGCGATAAGCCATGTGACCCTGTCGGGTCCCCTTACTGTACACAGTCCCACATACACACATACATAAATGAATTTATTTTAGCAGGTGATCCGACAGCAGCATCAAGAGGGAAAAAAAAAGAAAACCAAGATGGCAGCGGCAGTAAAGTCAACGCTGCTCTTTGCTCACAAGTGGATTCCAGTCTTTAGATAGAGCGCAAGGTCGGACGGTGCACATCTGGGTAACATTAGCCCAAAACCGTGCACCTAATTGATATTCATACGGCGGAGTGGGGTTAGCTCATTACTGCAGGTAATGAGCAGATCAGGCGGGAACATGGTGTTACTGTTGTTTACTCCGGCCACTCTTGCAATGCTGCAACCAGCAGCACAGTCACGGTTTCAGTTCGACTCTACATTCCAGGGAAAATCTGAATATAACCTGTTAAAAGTGGGTCTAGTTGCCAGATGATGAATCTTGTGTCTGCAGGATGAACGTAATCCAGCAGACACAAGGTTTGCTGCGGGTATCTCAGCATCTCCCCTCTCTTTAGTGGATGAATGGCCTGCATCAGTGGGTGGGGCAGTTCCCCGCATCGTGCCCAGCTATGCTTACACAGCTACCTCGGCTACTTCATACAGTTGATGCACTCAGCGAGAAGCAGAGCTGGGGAGGGGGAAATAATAACAAGAGTCTTTAGGTAAAACAAGATTAGAGGGGGTTCGCAGCGCTCGCAGAAGCACACACAAGACGTTATCCCCGAGCAAGCCGAGCACTTAATGCTGAACCCAGAGCACAGCATATGAGTTTCTCTGCCTTCTGCTGAGATGAAGAAGGAAAAATCCTGCATCATTACCGCAGGATAACCTTGTTTGTCGTATATTGCTCAGCGTGAGCTGAGATAAAGATAGCGCAGGAAGTGAACGATAAACAAAGTGTGAGAATCTTGCAAGACCAGGCAGAGTTGTGCATCTAAACTTGTGTTTTTGTGCAAAACTTTTTAATTGTCAAGCAGCCACAAGGTAGAAGAAAGGGGGCAGTATCCACACGTTTGTCTCCAAAGCGGCTCCAGTCAAAATGATGAGAATGTGGCGACGCTTTAAAATGGTATAAATTAGAAACAACAAGTTCAAGGTTCCTATGTTCAGGTGTTCACGTCCCATCCAAGGACTCCAACGTCACATTATGAACCATCCGAAACACTGCAGACCAAGACGTAACGGCATACTTAGCCACAGTAGACACAGGGAGAACATGCAAACTCCACACAGAATCGAACCCAAGACTTGTTATTTTTTTTCCTAGTTTTTTTTCCCTTTCCTTTTTCTTTTTTCCCTTTTTTCAAAAAAGACACATGGTTGCGAGGACACTGATGGAGGGAATATAGATAGAGAAACACAAATAAATTGCAAAGAGGAGAATCAGGAAGATGGTGAGCTCCCAGAAAAAAAACATCATAAAGTGCATTTACTAAATAGAGCAGCTAGCTGGGTGATTAAAGATGATTGTCTGGGGTGAGAGAACATTGCGTCCGTCTACTAATCGAATCAGTGGAGAAGTGACTCGGGGGGGGGATCCGAATGGACGGCGCGTGGCAGCGGAAGGTTAGAATCTGAGGGGAGGGCAAGAAGAGCGCGGAGGCAGCGGCGCTCACGGTGCTGCACAACACGGCGACTGCGTCGCAAGTCAGCGGGTGCCAAACACTCGGCCCGGTGACTCACTCGGCGGCGTGGGAGAGAAAGAAGTGAAGGCAGGCCAGCTCAGTTAAACACCTACACACTGCTTGGCTCTGCAGCAACGCTGGGAATTAGGAACGCATTAGTCAAGATCGATATCGCACACAGTAACACCAACACAACACTCCTGTCATCCATCCATCCACGCATTTTCAATACCCGCTTGTTCCTGCAATTCACACCCGGTCAATTTCAAGCACACTTTTTTTGACATAAAAATGGGACCTTTAAATCAAATTTTCCATCCAACTCTATGCATCACCTGGACAGTAAGTTCAGCCTGCTGCAGTTTGAAGAGCGTGCAAGCCTTTGACTCCGGCCGGCCCGGCCGTGGGCCCTGACCCGACTCAAAAAGTTCTCATCCTCGGAGGTCGACCAGCCGCGCGGGTGCTGCCCCCACACGCACGCTGCCGCGCACTTCCTGCTCATTTGAGAAATCTGTGCATCCGACTCGTTTCCAGGTCAAGCAGCAGAGACAGAATTAGACCTTTTCTTCTCCGCCAGTTGTGCTTGTCTCATTACATCACTGGCTGTCTGCGACGCACAGCCACCTCACATTTGGATCAGCCTCGACCCCTTCAGAAGATCACTGGCACTGGGCACAGTCAAAAATGATACTTATGAGCATGGGAAGTGTAATGGAAAACGGAGAATCCAGAGTGGAGTCGTGTTGATGCACTGCAAGACGGCTCTTTAAACACGGGATGTGTTATTTGCTGCCTGTTTTTACTCTATTGCACTGAAACTTCCTGTCAGCGCTTCCTCCTGTAGGACCTTTTACGTTTTAAAAGTGAAAAACAGAACAGAAGACCAAAAACAGAGAAGCTCATTATTAGGAGCCATAAAAATCACCTGCTGACACCGACTGTGATCAGCAGCCGCTGCTGCCAAAAAGCATCATAACGCTTTTTTTTCTCCATCTTTCGCTAAAAACACCTCCACAGCCCTGACAGACAGTTTCTTCCGATGACGGCGGCGCGTCGGTGTCATCAGGCTGAGCCGCGACATCACAGCTTGTAGCGCAGACATCGCTGGCGGCTCGCGGGTTTCCAAGCAGCTGAAAGTTGTCTGCAGCAGCAAAAAGGAAAGACAGGGTTGGAGGGGAGATGAAAAGTGGGGTGTGGGGTGGGGGAGGAGGTTAAGAGGTTGAGGGTGAGTGGGGGGGGGGGGGGGGGGGGGGGGGGAGTGGAAGTGAGGAGGAGGGGAAGAAGAGGAGGATTAAAGCATCAGGAGGTGCGGCGCTCCTCTGGAAGATGACGGCTGCTTCTGCAGGACCAACCGGAGGAATAATCCCACCAAACGGACTTGTTTAACACTTACCACCCACAGAGGAGGCTGCACGCACACACACACACACACACACACATTTACAACATGCACACAGATTCAACAACGATGATTAAGTAATGTGCCATTAATTGCAAAGTTTTGTGCAGAAATAACAACAAATTATAAAATAACAACAAAATATAAGATTTTGTTGCATAAAACCCTGAGAACTGGAAAAATATTATAGTGTCTGCACAGTTTGTCTGTTCAAAATAGGACTGGAAATATAATTTCAAGTAGAACTGAAAAAACAAACCCTGTGAACCCAAAGGAGGGCGTGTGCACATAATTAAACTATAAATAAATAATAATAAATAAATACAAATAAGTAAAACCAGGGGCCCGGTGTGTCGCTGCTACGTCGTGTGATTTGACCAATGTTGCCCTGTGAGCACAGTGGCACTCTGTTGGGTTGATGCTGCGTTAGACGGCCAGCTCCAATAATTGTAAGTGCAGACGGGCCAGAGAGACGTTAGGCAACAGGAGGAGGAGGAGGAGCGAGGAAAAAGGGGGGGGGAGGGGGGGGGGTTTGGTGCAGCCAGGCAGGTGAAGGTGAAACCATCTGTTTAAAGTTTACTGTCTCTACATCTCCACTCTACATCTGTCTGATACATCTCACAGTTATGGCTTTGATAATGAAAAGTTTAAAGGTCCAGTCGATCGTCTGGCTCAGTCGTGACAAAATTACTATTGATCTCTATGATTCGTTTTGTAAAGTAAATATTTGCGATGCGTTTCTTTGTGGTATTGGCTCTCTGTTTCTAATCACCGTGGTATTTGAGCAGACCGTCGGGTATTGAATTAGAGAATTGATTTTCAGTTTGGAGACGGAATAGACAATAAGACGTGTCTCGCTTCGGTGACATCAGAAACAGGGAGAATCTACAATCACGAGCCGCTCTTAGGTAGAATGTATAGCCAATAACTAATCAGCCAAACACATGGAGGGACTTTGAATGTGGCGTATTGGTCGTTGGTGCCAGACAGACGGTGCTGTTAAACTGCGGATCACATCACAACAATCTCTGGGGGTTTACAGGTCACAAAGAAGAGAAACTATCCAGTGAGCAATGCCTCGATGACGTCAAGGGTCAGAGGTCAGACTGGTTTGGAGACCTTAGAAAGACCACAGTACCTCAGATAACCACCGGTGACAACCTGTTTCTGCAGAACACGTGCACACACGTGCACATTTGCACTGCACTCACAGTTCTGGTCGTCTTGGTAAAAAGCACCAGTAGAAGTTAAGAAAAAAAGAACGGTTTTCTGACCATGCACTTGAACATGTGAGTGTTGTGAAAATATCCAACAGATGCAGCTACACTTTTCGCTACAGTTCGAATCAGCCGTGCTTTTTACTTCCCCAAATTCTTATTCTAGATGAATAATTAAGCAAAATGTGGGGTGAAGAATATAATTTGAGGATGGGTTATTCAGAAGGATGCTAAATATGCGCATACTGGCGTGGTAATTTACTCCTTCATCGCAAACAGAGGAGCACAGGGGTCAGAGCCGAGGCTCCCTCCTTCACTATCTGAGACGGGCAGACAAGAGGGCGAAGGAAGAGGCTGAGACAGAAACAGGAAGCAGAGAGTGAAAGAGAGGGCAGCCTGGACAAACACACAAAACATCTTTTTCTCTGCAAGGTTAAAAAATTAAGTGCTGGTGACCCTCTCTTCTTCTTCTTCTTCTTCTTCTTCTCTTTCCTCCTCTTCCTCCTCCTCCTCAGTTCCTCATCTTCAACCCCTTCTTCCTCCCCCATCAATCCGGCTAGAGTGGGAGTGTGCGGTGATCTTGGTGCTGCTGGGAACCGCAGAACACTTCACACCCGAGCAGCACATCTCACACATACATATGAGAGCCTTAAATTGAAATGCTCACAAACACACCAGCATTAGTGCAGCGGATCAGCGCTGGAGAGGGCCAGGATGGCAGCGCTGTGTGCCTGCAGAGGTCACCTTGCCCACAAAGGACAATGCAAACATTCATGCTGGAGGTTCACCCCAGCCTGAGTTCTCTCTCCTGGGCCCATTCACCACTTCCTCTTTCTGTTGCTCCCTAAATATTTGCTTTGATAACGTTTTAATGGGAAATGAATTTACATAATGGAACCCTGAGTGTGTCTGCAGGGGGATCATTTGCATGAACAGGCTCTGGGGGAACAAAGAGGTGGGGGGGGCTCAAAACAAAGATCATTAGTCATGTGACTACTTCTCCAAATAAACTGAAAGAGATGTGTAGGTGTTAAAAAAAAGAAGTGCCATCTGTATTAGAAATGTGTAAATTAGCACACTATAGTACAGAACTGTATAGCATAACATGATGATAAATATAGATCTAAGCATTATTATTATTAATATACTACAGTAGTATAGTATTAGTATAGTACTGTAGTATGATTATTCCACAGCATATAAAAATATTTACATATATACAATGTGGTGTAACATTTGATATTCTGCGACTTCATTCACTTCTCTTTTTTTTCCCCCACTGTTGTAACATTGCTTTTTGTTGTGGCGCGATGCAAACCCAGCCACTGCTTGTGTGTGATGATCACACGCGAGGATGCTGCCATTGACTATTCAGGGCTGAGACACAAAGCATCTCCGGAATGTCACACAAGGTCAGCGTCTGGCGAGCGACTCAGCCGCCAGTTCTCCTCCGCGAACCACGACAGCACCGAAAATCCCCCCCGGGGATGACTCAGAGACATGCCAGGCAGAATACCAAGGCCTTGGAGTGAGTAAAAGTGTAAGTTATGGTCTGGCAGAGCTGGCGTGTCACAGGGTTCAAAGGTCAGTCCCCCAAGAGAAGGGAGAAAAGCGTTAAATGAGCCTTTGAACCCCTGTGGAGTCATCTCATGTCCCACTGATCTCTGATGCTCAAAGACCAGTCGATTGCTTTAATACATATTTTATGGGGCTGTCAGTGACAATTATTCTGGAAAATTTGACCACTTTTGAAGGTACTGATTTGTGAAAACATCGTTGTGGGCTGTAGGAGAAAAACATCTCCTGAATGAAGTAGCAAGAAAAAAAGAGTGAGGCAAGATTCTCAAAGTATTGTTGGAAGACACTGATGAGGTGAATTTTACTCTGGGCCCTTCAGGAAAAACATGGGAACAATCAACACAAGTTTGACAACAAAATACAAAGACCCAGATTAGCTTCTCATCTTACTGAATGATCAGCTGATTGGCAGCTCCATCCACTTGAAGGCTGTTTTTCATTCATCCGCTGGGACAAAAGGTGGTCCAGTATCCGGGGCTTCTCTTCTCATGGTCACATGACACAGAGCTCAGGGGCCGGAGGTTAGGTCGCACGACTCTTGTAATTAGACCGTCTGCCAAGCGAACCATGTCTCACACTACAGGCACCATTTAAGGCATCTCACCCCTGACCTGTGGCTTCCACTCTCCAAAATATCTCCACTATGTCAGCGGTGCACCATGTACCATGACGCCTCGACCCGGCATGGCAGTGTCCAATCAAAAATAATAATAAAAAAAAAGTTCTTTGCTTCAAAACATTACATCTGGGACGGCATTTTTACACTTTGGAGCAAAATACATGTGTTCATATTATCACCTGTAGTGCAATTAATCAGTTAAAGCGAATAAAGTGATACCTAAGCTGGTTATTATTTAATATTTCTTTATTATTTTACATAGTTATGGTAGCAAGGTAATTATTTTATTGTTTATAAAGGTAAAGGTTACCGGTCAACACATAATTGTTTCATCTATCTTTGTTTTACTGAACGACCTTCTTATAATCAGCATGAAAGCCTGAAATGAGCCAACTGGGCATTGCAAGGAAAAAAAGATAAGAGGGAATCTTTTTACTTCCACTTATTTAAAGATGCTGCATTTTTAAAACCCACTTCATTGTTGCCAACTGACAAAACTCAAAGGTTCAAGCTCCAAAAAAACTTATATCAGCTTTAATTAGACACTCTGGACAAAGTGAAAGCAACACATTTGAAGGGATGAGATAAAATAAGGTCAGCTTTACCAATCTCACCTGACAACATAGTCAAAAGACACTATGGCAGTGGTGGGATTCGAACCCACGCCTCCGGAGAGACTGGAGCCTTAATCCAGCGCCTTAGACCGCTCGGCCACACTACCTTGTAGTGGTACCCTGGGCAAGGCCACTTCACCCACGACCAAGGCACTTTCAGTACCAAAGGGAAGTGAGACCAGGAACCAGGCCAAGACGAAAAAGAAAAAAAATTGTTTCAATTCACTGTAACTATGGGCAGCGTTTGGGTGACAGTAACATGAAGCATCTGCATGACAGCTTGCGCTCTCAGAGGGCTCACTGACACTTTATAGGCATTTTCCTTTTTTTCCTTTTTAGGACTGGTTACATGCAGGGGTGGGGAAAAAAGCTTTCAGACACCTCAGTCATTTGTGATGCACTGCATCACACTAATAATCAGTCTTAAGTCTCCATATGCAGTTTATTTTTTAACTGTTGACAACTGTTGGCAACCTTGAGTGCCTTGAAAGGCGCCTGATAAATTAAATGTATTATTATTATTATTATTATTATTATTATTATTATTATTATATTAATGTTGATTTTAGTCTATTTTATTTAGCACCAACATTTAGCTACATGCTGCAAGAGCACCGCTCCATCCAGCTCAGAATTGCAGGTTTTAGCAAGATGACGTCCCTTGCAACACAAGAGTACAGCAACTATATGAATTTAGCAGCCTAACCAGTCAAACCTTTTCAAACTCAAAAAAAAAACCACCTGTGGCAAATATTCTGAGAATAATTGGAATTGAGTGAACTGTATTTCCAAATGATCTCACCCTGAGATGTGTCACAGCACAAGTGTGACATGACGTTGCCATGGCAACTTATGTCAAATTTATGTACTGTAACTTTTCTGTTACAGCTTCATTTTTCACTTGCAGTTACCCAGTTGTCATATGTCTAATAGTTCATGAATACGGAATATGATTCACACATTGAGCAGATGTGCAGTGTTTAATGATTTTTAAGGGGGGGGGGGGGGGTGCAGCAGGCAGGGAAAATATACAGAAACAAGATCGGCCTTGATTACGACAAGCCAGCCTTACTGTCCCATGGATCTCGATTGCAAGATTGCACAGAGTCCCTAAATACTCAAGTTAAAGCTGACTTTCACCCTGCAGTTTGTCCAAGTCATTTTGATGTTTAGTTTAGTGCATAGAAACTCACCTGTAGTACAGGCCAACAATACAGTAGAGGTTAACGAGTGAAAGCCTGTCCAGAGCAGCTTCAGCAGGAGAACTTGGTCATACGTCTGCCGCTGCAGGCCTGAGGGGGGAACTCAAACATCTCTGGAAATGTGACCGCACCAGTTCTCGCGAGCCAGCACCAAGCAGCATCCGTAACGTTGTTAAATAAGGACAACCTGCAAAAACAAGTCCGCGAGCCGACAGTGTCACAAACACGAATGCGGGCGAAGTTCACTCCCGCCCTGCTTATGTAACGCGTCAATCGAAAAAAGTGGAACTGCCACCAGTGAGTCATCTCGCAGCAAACACCAGTTTGGCTCCTGACTCCTGGTGCAAGGAGCACAAGTGGCTGCCCTCAGGTGACCTCTGCACTGATTCTGGCCACTGGAGCCAGAAACGCAGCCAGGGTTTTAAGTCTCACCTGAGTGCCGTTAGTCGGGGCGCAGGAAGCATCATGCAGCAGCAGCAGCAGCAGCAGCAGCAGCAGCAGCAGCAGGGCCTCCCGCTCACGGCTCCTCCTTGCTGCATTTTGATGGAATCAGATGCCTCCGATCTGAAAGCGACGGCAGGCGTCAGCTTTTGATTGGTTTTGTCAAAATTTCAAAGAATTCTTGTAGGACCCATGGCTATTGTAGATGGAATTCCTGTAAAATGAGGTCGTGCCCTGTTGCCTTGTGGCTGTATGGTTGGGTCTGAGGCGGGCTCAAGGATACTTAACTCAATGCTGATCAGCATGAATGTGGCACATCAGAGGGAAAAAAGGCTTTTTAAGTTAAAAAAAAAAAAAAAATGTGAGGAAACAAAACTTGCAAAAATGATGAAGGAGGAACATTTTACACTCAAGGGGACCAATTCAATGCAGTGTGTGTTGTTGGGTGTGGGTGTGTGTGTGTGGTGGGGGGGGGGATTCTAACATGAATGACACTAATGCTGCTTCATCTGATAGTAGCTAGGAGTCGCAGTCATTCCCTTTATTTCCTCTTCTCAATTGCTTTCTGCTGTAGGTCAGAAGGACCTATGGATTGAAATTCAGGGCAATTCAAGCCTTGTTGAAGGAGATAAAACAGTCAAGCACATTCTGATTTTACGTAACGACTTCACACTTTTCTTAGTCTAGATCAAGCCAGTTCTTCAACACTCAGTGCTGGCTGATGTGTAACCAAAATTGACTACAAAAAAGTAAAGAAAAGAAAAGAAAAAATCTATGCATGTGGACACGGAGGTGGTGTGCATGGTGCAAAGTAAAAATGTCAGTGTTTTCAAGCTGCAATCTAAGAGGTCTGTTGTCTATCACCAACCTGGACAAACCTTTGTCTCGTCTTCCTCGTCCCTCTTCTTTCCAAGCGGTGCCCTGTTGGACTGTGCTGCTGTCACAGCCTCTCTCCTTCACTGTCAGCAGCGGTGGTAGTCTCTATTATTCATCACCTCCACTCCCAGGCTATTTATACCACCTTTTACAGTCAGTCTGCCTTCACGCTCTGCTGCCTGCATCTGTCGACAGCGATACAGATATTTCGACCTGTGTGAGCAGTATTGGGCCGGCCTGTAACTTCTGGGCCTGAAAAATGCATATGCTGGCTGCCACACATAAATAAATGTGTGGCTAATAAAAGCCTTTTTTTTTTTTTTTTTAAATGCCCTGCCGCACCCTTTTTGAAACGAGGTCAAAAGTTCCTTACCGTCGCAGGTAAATCACAACCTTTGACAGCCAATCAAAAGCAACATCAAAAGGTTCCTCCATCTATTCAGCAAAGCAGGTGCCACTGCGGCTCACACACACTGTACAATCAATACATCGTCCACTCAAGAGGCAGCAGGTGCAATCACTCAGCTGATTGTGACGACTTGCTGCAGCTCGCCACGTGCCACGCGTCATTTCGCTAGTTTGAGGCGCACGCGTTCAGTTTGGTTTCGTGAATTGAAAAAGAAAAAGACTTCGACACTCAAACTCGCTTGTTTTGTTTCAGAATGAAAGACGATAAAGTGTTGATCACATTACCTTCGAACCGTTGCAGCCGCTAATATGACAGACAGACTTACAGTATCTCAGTCATCTCGATTAAGAGCTTTCTTTGTCATGTTGGAAGGGTGAACGGAGAATGGACGGATTACGCCCTCTAGCGGTTACAGCTGCTTAAAGCGCCGTCTGAGCACAACAGCGAGCTTTTATTGTTTTTCCTCCGAGGAACATCGAGCCTGCCCCGCTTGATGTCGCAGGTCCTACTCATTTGATCAATAAATAATTGAGCAATGGATAAATTCTTATATTGTTGTATCTGTTTGTTTGTGCGAGTGTTTCATGTTCTACAAAATTAAATACAGTGCAGAATTTCAGCACTTTGTGCGGTATACGTCTCTAGTGCTGGATCACAGCTCAGAAAATTGTCTCTCTGTGATGTCACAAAGGGCACTGACGTATTGTGTGTTTCAGGCACATTGTGTCAGATTAGTCAGGAATAAAAAAAAAACCCTGCAAAGATCAAAACTCCTGCTCAATTAATTAAAAGCCTTTTGCATCAACTGTATGACTACATTTATGCTTTTAGGAAACACGGCCAATTCACTTCTAGTCCAGAAGTCTGTTTGGACCCATGCCCTCTAGTGGTTGCTTTGTGCTTAGAACACCGTCTGGGGAAATTTCCTGACAAACGGTATTTTTTTGCCACCGCAAACTGTCAGACTCAACAGTTTGCCAGCAAAGTAACTAGTCAAAAATAATTTCCTTCAAGTAAAGTAAAATGCTTTACTTCTGATGTTAAACTCTGAACTCTACCGAATCTGATCATTTAAAAGTGATTGGGCCTTTAATTTTGAGAAAATAAAATTAGATCTGCCTTAATTCATCCGATTGGCACATCCTAACTGACGAAAATGTAATCCATTAGGCAAGATATAAAGCCAATTAGAACTGCACTCGCCCTAATATAAGACATTATTGGGGGTTGAGGGCACTGATATGCTGCAATACAGCCACCATGTTAAAAAAAAAAAAAAAAAAATTTAAAAAAAAAAGAAGAAAGACAGAATAGTCAAAGATTCTGATGAACTCACAATTTATTTGACTGCATAAATCCATATTGCCTTGTGCGTAACCAATTCTTTGGGACAAAAACTAACAGGAGATATCTTTATATATATATATATAATCTTTCACATACAACTCTCCAGAACAAATAAGGGTAAGGCTGGCCCGTCTATGCTCCTGACAATTCAAAAAGCCAGAATGGTGAAATAAACAAACTTTCACAACCAGTAGCTAGTTTGGTCTCATTTTTAAGTGCTGCAACGTTTCCAGAACTCCTTGAGGGGAACAGGCTGATTGTTTACTGAGTGATGCCGATGACTCCGCAGGCCAGACGTCCACCGGCATTGCCCGTCTTTTTACTCTCATCATTGTCTCCTTTGCCCAGGTCATCAGTCTTCTCATGGATCTTTGAACATGGAGGAAAAATAATATGATATGATATTGACAACAAGTCACAGTCTATTCAGACGTTGACGGCTGTTCATAAATACTGGGAAGTATCATAAGACAAGCGACATTTTCGGGAAATGCACAGAAAAAGGAAGGTGAACACACTTCACTGGAGACAAATCTCAAATACATGTCGTTGTAGTTCAGCTTTTAGGAAGTTATTGTAAAACCTATGAAAAAAATATATGTACATGTCCAAAGGGCTTTTTTCAAAGAGTCTAATAGAAAAAGAGACACTTTGTACTCACCACCATGGTTCTGCCAATTATGGACAAGGGGCCAGTGAGTGTGAGCATTGAATCTTGGATGTCAATCTTGGCAACATTATTAGATTCTGCGATCACATTGCCCAGATCCCCGACATGCCTGTTTACAAAGGGTTACAAGCAAGAGTGTGAGAAGAAGAAAAAACAAAAAACAAAATGGGTTAGAATGAAAACAACAAACAAATTGGTTAAAGTTAAAGACTCGTCAAGTATACACAAGGTTTACTCCGCTTTGAAAAACAAACATGCAAGTCTCCATTGGGAACAAATAATCACTTGAACTGCTTTTCCTAAGCTTCTTCATGGATTTTGAGATGCAACCGACTTCATTAGCTTTGCACTGGTGAAGCCTCTGCACTAACCTCTCTTCGTCAGTGGGACCACCGTGGGTCTTGTTGTGAGGATTGAAGTGAGGGCCTGCACTGATGCAGCCTGTCGGAGAGAAAAAACACGAAAACACACGATTGTCATTTGAAACACATTCACTTCAGAGTGTGAGAAATACATGACATGCGGTAAGAAAACTTTCTAACTTTAACCGTATCCCCATTACGAGTGCTCACCATTTGTGTTGTCTCCGAAAGCATGGACATGGAAACCGTGCTCACCAGGGGTGAGACCTTTGATTTCTCCAGTCAGCTTCACAGGGGCCGAGCCAGTCTGGTGAGAACACAGAACAACGTTTATGATACAGGGGCAGAAGAAATTTAGGAACACAAGCACACGACCGAGCTGTCAACGCCAGATGGTGCAATGGACTTGAAGCTGAAAGTCGCCAGGCACCCTAGTTAATGATCCCACTTGTATCAACACAAATGTGTACTGTGCGCTTCAACGGTTTAAATAAACTTCTATTGTTGCTGCACAACACTGAGCATTTGAAACCAATTTCCCCAGCTACATCAATGGGGGGTGGGGGGGATCCAAGAACACCACCAGTCGATCAACGTGCAGCGGGTTAACATGTAGTTAACTGTACGATTCGACGCGTTATTCGGGCGTCTTGTTCTTATTTAAAACCAGCAGTTTGAAATGTCCAAAGTGGCCTGGTGCCCAGAAAAGGCGCTGCACCCTTATCAACAACAGCAAATACTGAGGCAATAAACGGGGAGGGCAGTGGGGCAATGATTCAGCAAAAAAATAAAATAAATAAACACCATACATATTCATATCCTTCATCGACCGTTTCCAAACGTCTTAAGGCAACGGTTGCATAAAAGAGCTGCTGTAATGGAGAATCAAGCCAAACAGTTGCCGCCAGTGTCTGATTCGACTCGATACGCCAGGTTAGTACTCTTATGTTATAACACAATGTCACGCTGAAAACGCGGAACTTATGCAACAGGCGAGTACAACACACGCACATGCTGCAGATGGCCCACGGACTCTGGCCACGGAGGTGCAATAGTTGTAAAAAAAATAAAATAAAAAAAATAAAATAAAAAAAAATAAAAGGTTAGGGGTAGCAGGCTTGGCTTGGCTCGGCTTGGTTGAAGGAGAACGAACGAACACGACGAAACGATAATTCATATAATAATAATTCAAAGTCATAACGTTCAAAACGTCTGGTTGCGACGACAAGCTTCGCGGGCAGTCAACTCCGGTGTTTTAACGAATAAACGAGTATGTATTCAGCTCCGAGCTGTTTGACGTTGACTCAACAAAAGCGTGGCGAACTTTCATTCAATTTCGACGTGCGATGACAGTTAGCGCGCTGCTACTCCAGGCTAGCTCAAGTCACTCTTAGCTCCTTTAGCACTTAGCCCAGCACCGATGCGCGGGCGCATTAGAAAATAAGTATGCCGCTGGTGTAGTTACAATCCGCCATAAAATTACCTCCTCCTGCTCGAAATACACGGTGCCACTGGTTTCACCGGCTCCCTTCAGCACGCAGACGGCTTTCAGCACCATTTTTGCAGCACTATCGAAGGACGTCCAAGTTTCTTCTGACGTACTTGTGCTCGTCAGACAACCAAGCTAATGATTTGTGGGCGGGCGCAATGTTAAGATACACCAATCAGGATGAACAAACAAACACTATGAGTCATTTTAATTGGTCCCAGTGTGTTAGAGAGGCGGAACGACCAGTCCTGAGTTACCCGAATGAATAACGTCATTCGGTAAGAAAAAGAAAATAAGAAGGACCGAATATATTATTATCAATATTGTAGATGTGTACATTTAAATCAAGGACACTTAAGAATTGAAATATTAGTTTCCATCTGGACTTAAAGTAACTCCTCTGCATGATGATAATGTAGTCCACGCCCTATTCATTTATGTAGCACATTAATAGGAGGGCTCAAGTAAAATGGAAGCACGATTAGAAAATTAAAAGCAGGGCTTATGTGAAATAATTTCAACCGCTCTTTTGTTGAACATCAGTAGAATAACAAATGAGGCAAAAACCAGACTTGGTACAAAAATACTTTATTAAAAACAATTCCTATGGCTGGAAATGGAAGATTTTGTATCCATGAGATTTGTATTTATTTATTTATTTATTTATTTATTTATTTAACAAGTGTAGAAACATCTAACAACTTTCAAAACATTTGGAGTTTAAGAAGGAAAGGTAAAGCCAAAGGCAGCTGTTGTTTTCAAGTAAAAAAAAAAAAAGTTCTGATAAATGAATAACAGATCTAAAACAATTAGCATAACACCTTTCAATCATCAGTGATACAAGCATATTTACAGCAGTGAGTTCCAAGCAAGGAAACTCAGCTCCTCAATTTAGATCCGTCGTCCTGTGAAACAAAACTATTCACCGACGGGACACCATAAGCTTCAGAGTTTCAATTTCATTTCTTTCAATGGCCTCCTTGATGTGTCATCAGTTTAAGCAACATATCATTTCTATTCTGAATATGTTTGTTTCAAATTCAACTCATTTTGAAAAGCTGAAAAAATGTTGTTTTCTTCCCTTTGAGTTTTCTTGCTCAAAAATCATAATGGTTGTTTTTGCGAATCAATGTCTCAAACTTCAAAAAGACAGTTTACATAACATCATCAGGTTTATTGTGTGACCAATTGACAGGGCAAACACTTTCATCGTCTTCAATTCTTTTCACATTGAAATGTTTTGTCTGTAACGCCTCTTAGCCAGTAAGTCATCATGGCCACAAAGCAAAAGGATTCATTCAGGTTTACTGACATTTTTAAAGCTAACGAAAGTGAATTTGTGCATAAAATGTTTTGGGAATACTTTTAATGAAATTATATGCAGATGTGACAATGAGATCAAAGTAATAGTAAGCATTATTGAACCCTGGATCAATATTAGAGTGAATGGAGTGTTACTTCCTTTTCACAGTTTCAAAAGAGGGCCAGTTCGGCTCGTGGAGAAATGTGAATGCACTGAAATCTAACAACATCTTAGGAGTGGGTTTCTTCAAGCACGTGCACAGAGCAGTGGAGACTTGTTTTACAGCACCAGGTGTCGGTTAGAATATCGACAAAACCAATCTTTACTCCACCTTAACAGAAGTGTGGGTGGGGACAATCATCGAGAGCTCGCTTCACATAGAACCTTCAGTGCAAATTACCCCAACATCCACAGCGGCGTCTGCTCCAGCTTGCAGTTTAAAATAAAAAAAATCAAGTCAGAGGAGTTGAACTCATTTTTCCATCACATATCAACAATAGTTCTTTTTGCCATCGTTCCCAAGTGGTGGTAAGGTTGCAAATACCATACAAAAAAAAACCCTGGATGGGCTATAACAGGCAAATGAAGAATGCTAGATTTGTTGTGGGATATAGTGCGTTGGCAAATTAAAACAAACACTAGAAATGAAACTATTTAGCCTTGGAGGGAGCTTCTATTGGTATTCAACTTTAACCTTGAAGACAAATGAATATCTTAAAATACTTAACTTTCCTTTAACATGTCAACCGACTTGATTAAAAACATAAAAGATGTGCTTAAATGAACTTCAGATGGAAAACGTTGGGTAAACATGCAAAATCGCAGCTCGCTTTCACACGGGCACCGACCAGGGAGGAGGCCAGACTCAGTATCCCGACTGATTTTCAAGTGGTCAAATGTTTCGGAAGACAGACACCGAGCCAAATCTAAGCGTGAACCTCTGATTCTGGAAACCAACATCTCAACATGATCTTTGTTTAGTTTTTTTGAAGCAAACATGACAGTGCCAAAAACTATGAATTACCATTTGACAAACTGTTATTTCTCTGCCAAGAGCTGAGGTTAGACATTGTAAAAGAAAAAAAAAGAAAAAAAAAATATATATATATTTTTTTAAAGGTGCACAGTAGTAACTGGCGACTGAAGCAGTGAGCCAGCCTACGACGCCGTTTCTTCTTGTGTTACCGTCGGCTCATTTTGAGCTGCAGCTGAAGGCTCAGAGGGTTTCTGCTCCTCATCAGGACCAGTGACCTCTGAAGGCGGAGCTAAAAGTTCAGAGTCCGCTTTCTTTTGAGACGTTTCTACACTTGGCTCTTTAATGGGTTCTGGAGTTTCCCCGGGAGTCAAACAAGGTTGCTCCGTGCTGTTAGGGGTCCGAAGCCTGTCCATGTTTTCCAGCTCAGCCAATCGGTCGTCTTTGTCCCACCGAGTGGTCCTTTCCCTCCGCTCCGACCGCCTTGGCCGGTCCCCTTCTTTCCCGTCCGCCCCCCTCCCTCTGTCTCCCCTTCCCCTGTCTCCTCCCTCCCAGCGACCACGATCGCTCTCGCTGTCGTCGCCTCTCCCTCGTCCCCGGTCACGATCCAAGCTGCTCCGCCTCTCCCTCCAGTCCCGGCGGTCTCTGTCGCGATCTCGATCCCTCTCCCGATCGTGGTCCCGGTCCCGATCTCTCTCCCGGTCCCGATCTCTGTCCCATCCGCCTCTCGGCGGTTTGCCTCCTTCCTCCTGCCAGCCGCCGAGCCGCTCTCTCCCATCCATTCTGTCGCCACCGAAAGACCGCCGACCGCCACCGAATCCTCTGTCCCTCTCTCGATCCCTGTCTCGATCCCAGTTTCTGTCCCTCTCTGGCTCTCGGTCCCGGAACCCTGGCCGATCTCCCCTGAAGGGCCTGCCATCCATTTCTTCTGGACCCTCCAGGCCATGAGGGACCCCTGGCCGGAAAAATGGAGAAGGGCCTTGAGGAGGAGGAGGCCCTGGAAGAGGAGGGCCTTGACGCAGAAGGCCATGACGTGGTGGTCCTTGAAGAGGGGGACCTTGGGGAGGACCCTGAAGAGGAGGGCCCTGAAGAGGAGGGCCCTGAGGAGGACTCTGCAGTGGGGGGCATTGAGGTGGACCCTGAAGGGGAGGGCCTTGAGGAGCACCACCTTGAGGAGGGGGGCCTTGAGGAGGAGGGCCATGGCCATGAGGAGGGAACGGAGCTCTCATGTTGTGTGGAGGCGGCGGCCCAAAGCCTGCTTTTGGTGGCGGCGCGTCATGATGCATCATCGGTGGGTGTGGCCCTCTGGGCATCATCTGCGGGGGCATGGGTGGCACATTGTGAGGTGGGGGGCGTGGCCCGTGCGCTGGAGGGAAACGCTGCATGTGTTGCGGCGGAGGGCCTGGAGGACGCTGCAGTGGCATCAGACCAGGCCGTGCGCCCAGCAGACCACCGGAGGGAAGCTGCAGGTTTCCAGGAGGGACACCAGGGGGAGGACCTGGAGGACCACCTATCTGGTTACCTGAGGGAGACACACGCATTATTAATCTCAGTGACGAGACTGACGGGAAAAATCTGGATTAAAACAAAAATTTGGACGACTGACCCATTGGACCCATCTGGTTGTTAAAGATATTCGGACCGTCCAGGACCTCGTCGTTTTTCCTGTTGTTAATAACTGCAGGGTCCAACAGTGGGTCTTCAACCCCTCCTTTGGAAGGGGGCACAGGGCCTAAAGGACCCATCGCACCTGGATGAGGAAACCCTGGGAGCAACCAGAGACATGAAAAATCAATTAACAGTGCTCAACAACCCAGACATTCATACAATTCAATTTAGCTTGATTTCCTTTGTCAGAAGACTGCAACAGGCGCAAAAGGTTTGACAGAAGGTATGGGAGACACTACCTGGAGGCATCTGCATGGGATTGAATCCAGGTCTGATGAACGGAGGCGGGGGTACACCTGGAGGGAAGGAAGGCGGAGGCATTCCCATCGGACCCGGAAACACAGGGGGCTGGAGGGAGCCCACTCCCACCATGGGCTGCTGCATGGGAGGAACCTGGAGACATCACAAGACAAGTTGACTTGCTGCAGGATTCAGAAAATGCCTGGCGGCATCATCAAACAGCTCCAGTGAGAGGTCAGAGGTCAGGTGAAGGTCAACAGTGCTGGAAGGTTTACCTGCGCGAGAGGAGGAGCTGCTGCAGCCACAGGCACGGCCTGCTGCTCGTCGTGCTGCAGCGGCTCCGACCGGCCGTTTTGGGTCAGTTCCTCCGGAGGTTCAAGCATCTTCCGTGTACTGGTCCACTCTGGGAGGAACAAACAATCACGGATCAGCCTCAGTGGCCGAGATGTGGAAGAAATGATTTTATATTTGTGCACCAAGCGTGCATTCTTCCTCTACCTGGCGATAAGGTGTCAACATCCAAGATCCCTCCTTCTCTTAGCTCCTCCAGTTGAGACTCTTTGACCTTTGACCACGGAATGTACGTGACACCCAGCTCCACGTCCCAGTACTGTTTAAAATCAGCCTTGATGCCCTTGTTTAAAGCCCACGCAATCTGTGAAGGAAACACACGGACATTAGCGTTCCTACTCTGTTACCCTTTATTCAGTGAAAATGCGTCTGGCGGCTCGCTCACCTTGATGGCTTTCTGGTTGACTTTGTGAGATCCTCTACTGAGCTTCTGCAGAGCCCTATAGGCATCTTGTCTGTGTATCATCACAATGTAGGCACAGCCACGTGGAGGGATCATCTGAAGAGTAGAGAAGGAGGAAGAGAAAATTAATAGCACACCAACCGTCGTATGATGCAACATTGGTCATATTACAGAGGAAATTTGAGCAATAAGTGAGAGACTTGATGTTCTCCAGTTAAGCTCACTGACATTTATGGACTCAATCTGGCCAAACTCTTCCAGTAGACAGGCAACATCCTGCTGCTGTGTTCTTTTGTCCAACTGCCCGACCCAGAGAGTAGTACTGCAAACTGAACAAAAACACAAACAATTATAAAGACACAGTACCTGTAATAGAAAACACATTTTTTTTAAACCTAACCAATTTTGTCCACAGGCAAAAATCGTTTTCTATTAAACTACATGAAAAAACAAAAAGTCCATTGCGTCGGCTCAGTCTTTTTCCTGAGATAACGGCAACTGTCAAAAGCAGATGATGACTCACCACTGAGTGTCTCGTCTTTGGATGGCGGAAGGCCTTTCTGTCGCCGCTCTCGCTCTTTTTCTCGGTCTCTGCGCTCGTGCGAGCGAGAGCGGTGACGGCGCTCTCTGGAGCGCGAGCGCCTGTGCCTGGATCGTCGTGAGCGGGAGTTGGACCGCGACCTCCTCCGCTTGGGAGACCTGCAGAGGAGACAATTTCAGATTTTCCAAATATACGTTGTGCTGTGAAGAAAAAAAATGGCATTGGCAGGATGGCCACAGGGGGGCAGCGCCACACATCCTGTTTCAGTCGCTAACCTGGAGCCTGAGTGTGACTGTCGACCAGCTACACCATCCACCATCAACGGAGCCTCAATATCCATTGGCAAATCCTATGTTGTGAGAAATACATAGATTAGAATTTGCGTAAAGTACAAAAAATTTCCTTCAAATTTTGCTTTTTTTCATATATACAGACTATAAAATAAACTCTAAACCAAGAGCTTTTTTTTTTTTTTTTTTTGCAATTGTTTGATGAGGGTGGCGCCTTTCTCGTACGCACCTGTGGCCTATTGGTGTTCAGAATTTTTATGATTCAACAGAAACTTCAGTCTACCTGTTGCTGCGCAGCATTTTGAGGAGGGAAAACCCCTGGGAAGCCAGGCAGCCCAGCAGTGCCAGGGAGAGGCTGCCCTGGTAAAATATGGCCAACAGGGGGGATCATTGCCAAGCTTTGTCCTGGTGGTAGACCATAGAGCTGAGGCTGCCCATTGGGAGGGAGAGAAATCTGAGAATCAGAGAGAGGGAGAATAAACACTGTGAGTGCGCACTGCGGACACCTTCCTGCATTAGGACCCATGAACTGTGGGGCATTAACTTTACTGAGGAAGCAGCGATGGCTCCAGTTGCGACAAGCTGCAAAACTTCTAGGAATAGTACATTTAACATCTGCAGTTTACACATTTACCTGTTCTTGCAACATATTCATCATCTGTGGTTTCTGATGCTCCATTTGCTGCATGAAGGCCTGAGGCTGAGGCAGACTGAGGAGGAAAAAACTGCATCAGTTGCCAACCTTCAATATTTCAAATAAGACTAAATTCACTTTACCAATGTTTGCGAACAACGAGCGCCTCTCGACTGTCTGTGATTTTCCCCGTTAGAAAATGAGAAAAGTTCCCCCTTTAATACTTTTGCGTGCTACTTTTTAGAAATTATGTTGAAGGACGCAGTTCTGGAAATCAAACCATCTCCAAGGAACAGCGATATCACCTCCCCATGACCGCCCTGTCTTTGTCCCCTTCCGAAGATTTCGGTGGTCCAACAAAGCATCAGTATTAACAGGAAGCAAAAGCCGCTCGGTTTTTGCTAGAGTCTTTACACAGAAGCCTGAGTGTGCCGTTTACTGGATATCTATAATATTTTTAGGACAATTATTTGAGCACGGCCACTCCACTGGAGCAACTGAGGGGCAAAACGCTGGATCTTAAAATACATGCATCAAATGACTCACAAGACAGCTTGTGGTGTGATTTCATCCCTCTTGGCTTCTTCCGCAGTCTCTGGTTCGTCATCGTAGTCAAAACGGTCAAGCAACGTCTAAAAGACAGAGTTTATTGGGTAAAATGCATCTTCAACTAATTACACCCATGAGCGAGTGGTTCATTTGGA
Source organism: Nelusetta ayraudi (assembly GCF_046127955.1). Classification (NCBI taxonomy): domain Eukaryota; kingdom Metazoa; phylum Chordata; class Actinopteri; order Tetraodontiformes; family Monacanthidae; genus Nelusetta; species Nelusetta ayraudi. The sequence continues at coordinate 3,900,639 of NW_027466083.1, forward strand.
TTTGAAAATAGTTAGCGCACTATTAACCTTGTCAAAAGCTGTGGTTTGCTGAGTGGTCTCACAGGGCAGGGGAGGCTGCGTGGTGGCGAAGCCCAAACTAGGGGCAACATTTAGACTATGAGACTGAATGTTATGGCTGGGTGGCTGGGTGTCGCAATCTGGCTTCATTGGCTGCTGCTGAAAGTTCTGCAGCATCTGCTGCAGCTGAGGAAGCCAGCGATGGAGGAGGAAAGACAAGTTACAGGTTAGGATTTAACGGGGATGCAAGGAGAGCGACGCTGCACCGCGCTTCCCGTCAACACACCTGGTGACCCTGTGTGGACTGGATGAGCTGGGCCACAGCAGCTAAGGCGTCTGAGTTCTGCAGCTGAGCAGCAGATGGAGTGGTGGAGTTGGCCGTTACCGCAGTAACTGGCTCTTTGGCAAAAGGTGGCGGAGAACCTAAGGGGCAGAAACGTAGCAGGCATGAGTGTTTGAGCTGATGTGCCAAATGTTGCCCGACTCAATCAAACACATTCATTCCGAACTGGTCAAAATACACTAAAGCAGCAAACTTGACAAAACCTACCTGGCCCATCTGTGCCTGCGAAGGGTGCGGCGCCGCTGCTTGAACCGGCTGCCATGTCCAAGAGTGGCTGAATAACCTCTATCTTGAAAACGCCATTCTTCTGCCACAAGTTCAAGACTCGCACAATCTTACTCTGCAAGGTGAAACAGGAGGGCATTATAGCGAGGAACATTAAGACTGTGCTACTACTGCACAACAATAAACTCTCCAAAACAAATCTGAGCAAATATCCTCACCCTGTCCTCTACTGGGCAGAGGCAGAGATTCTCAAACGTTCCCATAATGTTTTTGGTGAATCTTGGGCCGAAAACATCCTTGTCTGCACCAAACTGATGTCTGGACTGTCTGACGATGGAATCGACCACGTATAGACCAGCTACCTTGTACTCGGGCTTGCACTGCCGAGATAAGGAAAAAGAGACACATGACGTGAGAATTCACTCTGCTTTGGTGATGAGAAGCTGGATGATGGATAGATGCTGACTGGTTTCACCTCACCTTTTTGATAAACTTCTCCACAATCTGGACCACATGTTTGTAAAGCTGGAAAGGAAACAAAGCAGGCAAGTATTGTTTTATTGGCTCATGAAAACCGCAGAGTCAATAAGTGTGAATTAAATGGAAGGAAATGTAATTCACACGCTCTTACTTTCATAGCCTTGATGGCAGATTTGGTGATGGAGATCATTTTAGCCCGAGATATTGGAGGCTTTGAGTCCATCAACGAGAACAACTGGTGAAGAAGATGAGAGTAAAGCACAGCACAGGGTGATTTCTATTTGCAGAGCCGCAAGAGGGGGCGCTACTTATTCAGACTGTCAACCTCGTGTAGAAGAAACTCAAACACAAACAATAACCACGGAGGGTTTTGCATTTGCATGGCACAATAGCTTCCAATGTGGCTTCTATCACTCTTTACCAGGCATCACTTTACAGTGTAATGGAATATTAACCTTTATCAACGAGCGTCACGGTCTCGTGATTTCCTGCGAGGGAAAACAGTTTGCCCATTAACATAAACGAGTGTGGCGGACCATGAAGCATCTCATATTTAAAGCAACCAATGCCTTGACCGGTCTGTTGAATGGGCTACTTTGGAGTTCTTAGGCCTTCAGTAAGTTGGCCACAGAGCTAAACCAACATAGCAAGGGAACGAGTCGTCTTTTGCACCCTGGGGGTGCCGAAACGATGAGGGAGTGTGTGCCGGTTGAATCAAGGAAGACAAAACAGTTCGGTAACCATGCTTCAGCGAGCAAACAATAGGGTTCGGCTAAGAACTCGGGGCCCGGTTCTTCACGACACTGCGAGCTGGGCAACTATGGTGCTAGCATGTGTCTGCTACAGAACGCGGAATCCCGTGCACCGCTTCGGCGTTTAGTGTGTGTCCGACTGCACGTTACTTTTAATTTACGACACGAGCGGTGACTCGGCTTCCCCTCCAGGAGAGGTTTCAGGTGCACAAGTCCATTTAAGCAAGGCCCACGGTCGGACCTGCTCGGCTAGCGTGAGAGCATCACAACACCATGACCCGCAGGCTCCAGAGCTCGAAGTCTCCGGCGTCTCAAGCCGGCAAGCAAGCCCGAATGTGGACTCACCTCGTGGTTAAAGGCGTTGACGGCGTCCATGGTTGCTCAACGCTCCGAATTTAGCCCCTAAAATATGGGTCCCTGGCTGAAAAGCGATGTTTGTTAGGGGAAGGGAAGGTACAACATGTCCGCTCCCGGTAGCTAACCAGAGCTAGCCGAGCTTACAGGTCGGCGGGTACGGCAAAGCATGATGGGATTCAACTGCCGCTGATTCAGATTTCGTCCACTAGGTGGCGGTAGGATTCTGTCATCGACCAATGCCTGATGCGTTTCTTTTGAGTAACGCAAGAGCTACACCAAGTTAATATATATATATATATTTTTTAAATTAGACATTGTCCAAATAGAATTATCATTCATTTCCTAATTATGGCCTTGTACTATTGCGAGAAAATTGCTAATAATCTGTAATGGTGGAAAACAGAATATTCTCACTGAATTCTTTGAAGACAGAAGGAATAACACAAACCAAGAATGAATATCATTCTGCCGTGAGATCATCGGGGGGAAAATGACAAAAAATTAAAAATGATAAACAAGTGAAAAAAAAAAATTGGTAACGCTACTGGGATCAGTATGACCATACTTGCTTGACGAGACTCGTACGTTCTTGAAGTACACATTTTATCCACTAGATGGCAGCATCATTATATTGTCTGGGCGTCTGTGTTGGTGTCTAGAAAGCATGGTTCAGTAGGTATGGGTGTGCATGTTTTCTTGTAAGCATTCTATACCAGGGGCAGACAACAAAGCAGGCGTGCACAAAGGCCAGCTAAACCCGGTTCAGAAACACAATCTCATATACCCACGGCCTGACACAATTATTGTTATTCTGCACGTATGCATGAAAAAAAAGCACTTAAAAGTACTTTCATAGTTGACCAGCTTCTGCATGTTCACTGTATACAGTCTGTATGCATCCTACCATTTAAGTGTATAAGGTAGGATGTCACCAACTGTGACTCCCTCTCCGGCGTTTGATTTGAGAAGTGAACTTGTTTAACGGGGCGCTGAGCCAGCGTGGGAACAAAAAACCCCTTGTATACTTCCACCCAACTTCATTTTGCTGGCAGAACTCCAAGATTGACAACAAGTCAGTGTGGCAAAGACGCAGCTTCATCCGAAAATGTCCATTTAAGAAGCAATACTCATTATAGGGATTTAAAATGCGTGAAGAAGACGGTCGATGTTGCTATATATATATATATATATATATATATATATATATATATATATATATATATATATATATATATATATATATATATATATAAAACTACTGAGACAAAACAGTCAAAACAAGGCCATTTCTCCCCATCATCCCGCCGACTGCAAGTGTTTTCTTTGTCCACAGTCGTGTTCGATGTGAGATCAACACGAGAAGCGCTCATCCCCCTTGTTTTCACATGTGCTCCGCCCGCGCGCGCTGATTGGAGTGAGAATCGTCACCGTGCGAGTGGGAGGAAAAAAAAAATCAAGGATGTGCGCTCGCTCTCTCGCGCGTGCGTGCGTACGTGTGCGTGATGGCCGAGAAACGCCCATCGAGCGGAGTCCCGGCAAAGTCAGTCTCTTCAAACTGTGCAACACGCTGCGCGCAGTCCGCACACACTGGCGCGGAGAGAACAGACGCAGCCAGCCTCCCTCTGACTGAGACATCTCTTTTCTTTTTTTTTCTTTTTTCTTAATCCTCACCAGTATTAGGAACGAGTTGCGTCATTCATCAACTTTCCATGATTGGCTTTGACGTTTGTTTGTTTTTTCCGACGCACACGCATGTCCGTACACAATTTTAAGCCGGTACACTTGGTGATCAGGACGCGTCTGGGAACCTGCTGAGCTGCGCGCCCTGGATGCTCTGGGTGAACAGGTGGCGCCGGCTCCGGTTCTATTAATTTGTCATTAAGGGGCCAGACTGCAGGCAAGACCCGGGTTAACGCACTTTACCGGACGCTAAGCATTTAATACCTGGCTCTAAGCCGGGCTGAGGCTGGGGAGGGGGTGGGACGAGCCGCTCCTTCAGCTGTCTGAGAGCGGAGAAGAGCGACGAGGGACCGTGTGTGATGCCAGTGGCCGACAGTAGCGACATGGTCGTGGACAGCAGCTACGGCGCACATGAGGGGAAGAGCCCGAGCGGTGGCTGCAGCACCGAGGCCACCGTGCCGGTGTCCCTGAGCAGCCCCGCCGCTGACATCCTCAAGAACTTCTACCACACCAAGCGGGTGGGCAACTACCTGATCGGCCGGAAGCTGGGCGAGGGCTCGTTCGCCAAAGTTCGAGAGGGTCTCCATGCGCTGACCGGAGAAAAGGTAAGAAGAATTCACACCATCAGCAGTCAGACACTCCCGACACTTGGGTCGGCCAGTTGGAACAACAACAGATTGTTTCTTGCGGCATCGCTAATTCCTGGATGGAAGCACACGTGTGCGTCCACGCTTATCGAGGCGCTGAGGCGTAGTCGCGTGTCTTCTGTGACTTTTATAATTGGCGAGACTGTGCTTTGACCGTCACCGTTTCCAACTGTAACTTTGTAACTGTCTCAAGGCAATGTGTGCTGTTTCCCTGCGCCGTAACGGCATGAATGCGCGGCATGCGGGGTGGGTTCGGCGGCAGCTGTCATGTGCGCAGCATGTCAACCAAGACTCTCTCTCTCTCTCTCTCCCCCCCTCCCCCATCATACCTTCCCATATCGTCTATTTATATTGACAACCGGGGCCGTGCGTTGTGATTTCATTGCAAAGTGCGTGTCAGTGCCCTCGAGTCCTCGCGCTGTCTCCGTGCAGAGAAAGTGAGTTGAGCCTGTTTGCAGAGGGAATCTTCCCTTAATGAGCTCATGCGGCAGCAGCAGCTGTTGGACTCGGCAGGGCACCGGCCGCGCTGGGTGACAATATTTACCTTTGGCGTTTGTGAGGAGGTGGGTCGCGTTTCCTCTTCCCGACCCCACCTCCTCCCACCGTGCGCGACCTCCCTGCCTGGTGTGCTCCGCGCTTTGTTCGCTCATGCTACCGCTGCTGCCGCTGGTGATCTCACCGCTACTGGGCGCGCAAGCCTCTGATTGGGGACGCGCGGGGAAATTGGCGGGCCTATGAGAGGACTGGGCTGCTACTTGCATATGACACCACGGCGGTGATAAATGGGCTTGAGCCTCATTATCATTCTGCCAGCGCAGGGCTTTGATATGGGCTGCTATTGGCCACTGGTTGCCTTTGTCTACCTCTCACTCTCGAGGCTTTTTTCTGTTTTTTTTTTTTTTTGGCTGAAGCTGGCAGCTCATTTGCATACTGAAAAACAAGACCCTCACTGTTCCAACATGGGCTCACTGGCAATTTGCAAATGTGTTTAAAGCAAATCTGACTGAATTAATTTTAATATCGAGCATATTCGAGATGATCCCTCACACGCGGCATCCACCTATCCCGTGTCTCTGCCCCTCCCCTCTTTGTTGAGGATGATGCAAACATTTGCAATCACACTACCACCTCCTCACATACCCCCCCCCCCACACACACACACACACACACCAACACCACACAAGCACTCTCTCTCTCTTTCTCTCTCTTTTCTCTCTCTCCCTCCCATTCATTGAAACACAAGCTGCATCAGGCAGCAGAGGCAAGCTGAGGGCAGCCAGTGGATCCGAGCTAAAGGGGTGGCCAAGGGGAAAAGAAATATGTTGGATTTCTTCTTCTTCTTTTTTTTTTTTTTAAGAATCACTCGAAAGCAGCACATGGTGATGATGTAGGTTTTTTTGAAGGTGACATGGGGAGGGGTATGAAAAGTGAGGGGATGTCGGGGAGAGGGGCCTTGGCGCGGTCACGGGAGGTCAAACGCACGTATTTTGATGCCTGTAACCCACTTTCCCCTCCATGCTGTCGACCCCCCACCCTCCACCCCAGTACTCCAGTCTGGGGTGCTCTTGATAAACAACTCAATCCCTCCCCACTCCCCCAGAAGCCCCCCCTCAGGCTGGGCGCACCCCTTCCCCCACCCTCTCCTCCACATACCCACAACCCCCCTCTTGCGTATAGACTGGGCATACTGTAAATACAGTGGCCCCTCCCCCCAACCCTCCTTCCGCCCATACATGTCCCCCATCCCCCCCTCACCCTGTCTTTCATCCACTCTGGCAGGGTGTAAACATGCGCCATATATTAGTGCATTGTGACAGCTCTATGCCCGCACACATGCACTCGCCTGCACGCACACATACATGAGTGCGTACGCCGGCTTTAATTAGCTGCCGCGTAAAAGCCTCACGGAGGTGAGTCCACGGCGAGAGATGAAAGGACGAAGGCATAAAAGATCGGCCGAGCTGAAGGGCAGAAGAAAGAGGGGACGCGCCACCCCCAGAACCACTCAGGCCCTCAGCATTTCATTAATGGATATGGTGATTAGTTACACTGGTCATGCCTTCTCATGTCCGCGTGTTCTCCTTGAGATGATTTGTGGTGAACGGTGGCCACGTTCTTGAACCCAGTCTAGACGGCGGTGGGCAAGGAGGCGCGGAACGGTGCATGATATACGGCAGGCGGATACGCTATTGAATGCAATTAGCCACAAAGTGTTTGTCATAAAGGTAGAGGACACGCACAGTGACTGTTTTTATGAGGACGTATCGTCTAGAGGGAGACAACAAGGACAGTCAGGCGAGGCAGATGAGTGCGGCATGAGTTATGTCTGAGAAGCGAGCGGGCGTTATCGCCGCTGCCGCCACAGTTGTTGCCTCTTGTGCGAGTTCACCCGCAGCGAGACTCTGGGACAAATGGGGAGTACTATTAAAAGTCCATTTGGCCTCAATGCCTGCTGAAGAGCGAGGCTAACGTTTGCTTTTCTCTGGTTTATGATGCTTCACTGGCCCTTTCCAACACACACCTCCCCCAGCCCCAGGTCCTGTGGCGCCTGTGCCCCACTTGGGAGCAGCTGTGTGGGAGAGGTCATTCTCGACTTATGTTCCCACCAAAGGAGGCCGTGTTGCCCAGCACCTGTTACGCTACAACTCCGTGAAAATCCCCCCTCCGAGACAAGCCCCGCTCTCAATTTTAGGGCCAAAACTCAGTCAAGGAATCTGGTTGTTTTCCCTCAATAAACCTCATGTCGTCTTCTGTTTCCGTCTCTCCAGGTAGCGGTGAAGGTGATTGACAAGCGGAAGGCCAAGAAAGATTCGTACGTGACCAAGAACCTTCGGAGGGAGGGCCACATCCAGCAGATGATCCGCCACCCCAACATCACACAGCTGCTGGACATCCTGGAGACGGAGAACAGCTACTACCTGGTGATGGAGCTGTGCCCCGGCGGCAACCTCATGAACCGCATCTACGACAAGAAACGCCTCGACGAGAGGGAGACGCAGAAATACATCCGGCAACTGGTGCTGGCGGTGGAGCACCTGCACAGGGCGGGTGTCGTGCACAGGTGAATAAATTAATGAATCAATAAAAATGTATGAATAATAAGCCTTTATGTTTATAGGAGAATTTATCTGTGCCTTATGTATTTCCTTCCAGACAGATTAATAATTAATAGGTAAAAGCTGAGGACTTTTAAGAGTCAGACAGGGTCCTGCTTCTTAAGGTGAAGTCCTTATTGTGAATATTACTGCTAATCTACAAATAATCAGATATGTCTGCTGGATATGTGCGCTGCTGTGCTCTGAGAGGTTGCCAAGGTAGCTTCTTAGAATTCTTTGTGTGAAAGCGAAGTGAAAGTGTGAAAGCTTAAGTATTCATAATCGCAGTGCATTTCTCTAATATCATAACGTCTTGTGAAAAAATTAAGGAAACCCGTGAGCTGCATCCCAAAGTTTCAGATGTAAATTTCACAATGGGACACTCGACCCTTTGTCCCAGCGAGCCTGGGAACTAATTTTTCAATCAGGGCGAGATGGCCTGCGAAGATAACTGTATAACAGGATTTGTGAGAGTGAGGAGGGATCTGGGGCCAAACAATAGGCCCTGAAAAATCAGCCAGCGTGACCCACATTAGGGGGGTGGGGGGTATATGGCAGGGCCACACTGAGGATTGACCTCTCCTGCTTTTTCATTGTATGGAGTAACTGTCGGTGGTTGGATAAGATATCTAATGTCAATACAAATACCTTGCAAGTATTGACTGTTTTTTTTTCTCCCCCCCTGCCGCTCTTTGTCTTCGACAGGGATCTGAAGATAGAAAACCTCCTGCTGGATGAGCAGGACAACATCAAACTCATAGGTAACACGACAGCTCCTACTTTCTGCAGCCTTGTCCGTTTGTTGTTTAGAACACAGATTATTATTTACCTTTTTCCAGGCTTAGGTTGACAGGAAGTGTATGTAGTTCTTGGCACATCCTGGTTAAAAATTACAAAATTTAAAACACTACAAAAACATTATAATTTATAATGACAATTAAGTATTAATTTATTTATACTCACTCAGTGTGAAACCTGGGCCTTTTCATAAACACAAAGCTGATATCCTCAGAGGAATTGATGGAGGAAAATAGGCCCACATTCCTTTTAAATCACAATCACTCGACAATGGAATGTTAATTCTTTTTTTTTTTAGGCCAATTAAGTGAAATTGGATAATTTTTCACGGCACACCTGACATTGTTTCACGGTACACTAGTGTGCCAAGCCACAGTGGTTGAACAACACTGTCTTATGCAATAGAGGGTTAATGCATTAAATAAAAGATGAACAGGCAGCACCAAATGAAATGAGAGGAGACTCACCCTGTGTCTCCTGTTCCTCAGATTTTGGTCTCAGTAATTGCGCCGGCATTTTGGGATACTCTGACCCGTTCAGCACCCAGTGTGGAAGTCCTGCCTACGCTGCCCCAGAACTGCTCTCCAGGAAGAAGTACGGGCCCAAGGTGGATGTCTGGTCTATGTGAGTGTGCTTTCCTGTCTGAGGCGTAGCATCTGATCAAAATCAAACTCTCCCTTGTTTTAGTTCAATATGAAGGCAGAACTAATGGGTGTATTTTAAACCCTCAGTGGTGTGAACATGTATGCAATGCTGACCGGGACCCTCCCGTTCACCGTGGAGCCCTTCAGCCTCCGAGCCCTGCATCAAAAGATGGTGGACAAGGAGATGAATCCTCTGCCTCCGTCACTCTCCACAGGTACTGACCAAGTAAACACTCGCGCAGCAAATAAGAGTTTTTCTTAAGAGTCCTTGGCCAGTAAATTTAAATGTAGGCATTTCTTCAGCAAAGTAGATTAATGTTAATAATTGGACATAATTTATTTAATAATTTATCCAAACGCTAATGCCAGCAGGAAGCAACAAGCCTCATAGTGTCGTCCAGGGCTGCTGTATAAGAGGTTCTTTTCCAAGCCGACCTGGTCTGCTTCTGCTTCTTCTGGTGGGCTATTTTAGTGGAGCAGCTCATTTTTATTGGTTGTGTGCAGCATCAGCTTAATGCTTAAACAGTACCACAAAAAACCCACACAAACATATTTTTTTTTATTATTTGAATCTTATTTTCTTTCTCAAAGGACTTCCCTTCTTCAAGCACATTATAGCTGTAATGTGAGAGAGTGTCGGTTTGTGAAATCAGGATCTACTTCTCTTCTCTTTTTTACGATTAGAAAGACATGTTAAAACTTGGCCTGCGGCCTCTGACATTGTTGTCGCAGACTAGTTTCTCTGGAACGCACAGCAATGCGCTACTCTTCCAGAGAAACAGTACCGAGTTAGATAACATTGTACATTTTCTAATGACATCAATGATAAGCTTTTAATTGAGGACAGTACATACGCGCGTCACCTTTCTTAATAGTGTTGCATAACTACAAAGTCGGATGATTGAATGGGACACGCTAGCTCATCAACGCTGATGCGCATTGTGTTAGGACAAAGGGACTCTGGCGAAAGTCGCTTTCCATCAAACAATTTCTTTTTTTCCAGTTTGATTGAATTTTATTGATATCACGTCTTCTTCTCTGTCTCAGCTGCCATCTGTCTTCTGAAGAAGCTTCTTGAGCCTGATCCCAACAAGCGCCCCAACATCCACCAGGTGATGGCCGACTCGTGGCTCCAGCTGGCCAACAAGAACACGGGGGCACCGTACCTCAACAGGTAGTCACAACCTCTGGCTTCAAACTCTTCACTCCTTTCACCCAAATTGTTTCCCCATTTTTGAGCGTCAAAGTACTAAACTCCACTCTCCATTTTAAGGATCCACATTGAGGAAATCAACCACATGGTGTTGATGCATATGACGGAGAAAATGAACTACAAGCACAGCGAGGTTCTCAGCGCTGTCCTTACCAACCGCGCGTGTCACACTCTGGCTGTCTACTTCTTACTCAACAAGAAAATGAAGAGACTCTCTAAAGAGTACAGGGTGAGGACAACACCTGTTCCACTTTCTTGACAGCCAATCAGGAAGCATCTTGACTATTATATAACAGGGACGCTAGTTGCGTGCAATTGTACGCGTCTTCAAAGCGTGGCCACAGGGTGTTTGGCAAGATTGAAAGAAAAGATAAGGCAAGAGCCAAGGACAACTTTAATGAGTGACAATTTGCATGTTACAGGAGATGCAAATTCAGGAGAAGAAGAAGGGCGAAAAGCAGAAGAGCGAGTACTTCCAGACACAGTGGAGGAAGCATGTGGACAAACTCACCATCCCCCCAAAGCAGGCGCCCGTCTACCTGGCTGTCAGCAAGGGACCCAGCAAGGAGAAGAAACACAGAACAGGTGAGGAGTCGCCCACAGTTCGAAAAACACTTGGGCACATTTGTGAAAAAAGAATGACAATAAATGGGATGTGGGGAAAAAAAGCTCCACTCATTTTATTTATCTCTGTTCACACAGGGTAGGTTGGCTGAGCTTGCATGTTCTTGTACGACAACGTCCTGTTATCCTGTTCAGAAATACATAGTTACCAAGTTCTTCCATCCATCTACCCAACCAACCATTCAACCATCTATCTACCCATCCATCCATCCATCCATCCATCCATCTGTCCATCTGTCCATCCAGTGTTTGTCTGTCCATCCATTCACCCACCCATCTCAGAGGAAGCCTGTCTTGCATGTTGCGTCAATACTGATGAACTTCAATAGTTCTTTTTTTTTTACCTTGGCGTGGGTTTGGAACCTGTCAGATCACATAACTTTAAGAGAGCCAAACAAAGACTGTGGGGCAAAGCGGAGGCTGAAGCCCCGCCTACTAACTTGTAAAAGCTGTGTGTGAAGGAAACACCAACATGTTGTCTCACATCCAACATGCCAGAACGTGTTGGTTTGCATGGTATATGCAAATTATAATGTTGATTTAGTTCATGTTCTGAAAAGCCCTCCAAAGATTCATTGTATTTTTTCATTGTAAAATGAATTGTATGTATTGAAATTCATTGAAAAGGATCACATTACAGTTTATTCACTTTGCTAATTGTAATCATTTTATACCCCCTCCCCAGGACTTTTGCGAGCCATCACTGGGGGCCATCGTAACTCTCCTCTGGCACCGCCTGGCACTGTGGCCTCCTCATCCATGGAGTACCTGGAGATCCAGCCGCTGTTTAATAACAACACTCCTCAGCAGCGCAGGCGCTTGGCCACCCTCCCACAAGTCAACACAAGTCCAGAACACAACATACCCGCACCGCCGGCGCCCTCGCCGATCGGTATGCATTCCTTCGGGTCGCTGTCCAAGGCCGAGCAAATTGAAGACACCCCGACTTCACCCTGGTACAAGCTGACCAACGGCACCCTCTCCCCACCCCGCCATGTCTCCGCCTTCCAACCCGACTCGTCCTACCTGAAGAAGGCCACAATCCCCAGTCCCCCCGTCCTCATTGTCAACCCGCAGCCCAAGAAAAGCATCTCATCAGAGTGGTGCGGTTCCTCCGACACCAGCGGCAGCCCCCCGAGCACCATAGGCAGCCCACCGGGGAGCTCCGCTTTCAGCCCCCCAAAGTCCGCATTCAGTCCGCCCAACCACACGTCTGCGTTTAGCCCTCCTTCCAACAGCAGCAGCAGCAACGACCCCGACAGCCCGACGCACCGCGGCAAGTTCCCGTCCATGGGAATCGGACAGATCCTGAAAAAGAAGGTCCAGCTGCAGCCGTTCACCTTTCGCCCGGAGCAGGTCGTCGAAGAAGTGGTGTCCCCGCCTCCCTACCCGATGCAGACTCTCCTCTGTGCTTCAGGAGCACTCAAGACCCTCTGCTGAGCAATACAAGAGGAAAGGAAAAAAAGCGAGAGACAGACTGAACTCAAGGCCCCTCTCAGCATTCCATGTCGAGAGGGGCCTTCCGGAGCGGCCTTTTGAATTGTGAACTGTCCCTTTATTGCGACTGAGCCACTTTTGAGGATGGATTTTTGGAAATTTTTGAAAAAAAAAAAAAAAAAGTGTTTGAAAATGAACGAACGAAAAAAATCTCTCGTCACCACTGTCGATGCATAATAGTAATAATAAGAGGGGTGACGCTGAGAAAATGAGATTTTAAAACCAGGATCCCAGAGGGACGAATAAAACCTCACGCTTGATGTAATTTGATCTGTTTACAACAAGGTGTACAAACACAGGCACGCACTCGCAGATCGCTGTATTATACGCTGAGACAACATCTCTTTACCATGTAATATTGCTGTAATTGGTTACTAATCCAACCCGCAGACTGATTCACACCAGCTAACAGACCCCAACCCCCTCCCTGAACTACATGTGTTAATGTTCTGTGTTTGTGATAAGACACCCACTGACCTCCAGCCAGCTGGCACTGTATCCTCGATGCTGACTGGGTCGAGAAGCTCACTGCACTATTCTTGAAAACCAAAACCTGTAGTAGCGTGTGCCACCTTCTTACCTCACTGCATTACCCCCGCATGGAGGCGTCTGCCAGGCCGGCCGTCCACTTGTGTGGGTTTTTACCAAGGCGTTATAGTGCCGTTAGAGCCACTCAACACACCGGGAAAGACACGGGCGCGCAGCCGTGCGCTCACTTTTCATAGCATTTATAAACTTTCTCGCACCCCACCGATACGACGGCTCACAGCTGTCACTTTATTACACACACATGTGTTGCATCACCTCTGCACACCCCAGGGAAACTGGTGGTTCTCTGTCAAAGGTAGGAATGGTTGTTCATAAACCGCGTAGGAAAGAAAAAAGAAAAGAAGAAGAAAAAAAAGAAGAATCAAAAGCCTTATGAACCTTTTCAGCCAATAGTCAAAGGTTGAGTGCACGGTGGTGGGAAGAAACGCTACGAAGAGCTCATGAAACACCCATGAAAGTAATTCATGTCCTTTTTGTCTTAATGCTGTAGTTTGTGCAATAGTCTTACGTGTTAACTGCAATGATGAGTATTTGCCAAGAGCTCTCTGAGAGAGACGCTCGAAAATGTGCTTGTAAATAATGGTATGACTCCTGTGTTCCTGTTGCTTCCACGCGAAGGGGATTCTGACGTATTCGTCTGTATAATGACACTGGGGGCTTAAAAAAAACAGCAATTGTTTCGGGGTTTGTTTTTTTTTTTATGGGAAAAGACTTCCACATAGGCACACAGAGGCTTCTCACTGTCCAAATAAGTTGCATGCAATGTTTTACAAAGTTCGTCTGTACTGTTAACATTTTAAGAAATAATGTCTTTGTACCCTGTCTTTTTTTGAGTGACACTGAGATTGATACAGACACGGGGGGTCTCTTTTTGTAAGATTTTGTAATGGATGGTTTTTGCTTGAGTGTCAAGAGATTTCTATGCTGTATAAAGTATTTTAAATATTTATACTAAACCCATTATGCGTCTGTCTGGTCCTTTCAAGCGCACCTGCTCACCGTCTGGTCCCATTTGTGCGCACATGTCTAAGCACATCTATGTCTCTAATTGCAATGAAAACATAGAGTTCATTCAGTGACTTAATTCAAGACACATCATTATGACTATAATGCCCCGGAAACTGTGGCATTTTTCATTAATGAACTATACACAGCTTATACGAAGCCACAGTCGGGTTGATGATTCATAGAGCTCATGTCTTGTGCATAAGACTGAATTTAATGAAGCGTTTGTGGTTTTCTCACATCCACGTGCCACTCGTCTCACGTGCCGTAAACATTTTTTTCGCCAGACACCTGTAGTGGGTAAAATAACACACTGACACACATTCACACTTGGAACAGCTGAAGTATCCTCAGAAATGACAGCCACACATGTTGTGACCCCCACCCCCTCTTTCTCTGCACCCACCGCAGACACTAATCTACTCAGCTGTGGCCCCTGCGTCCCCCCCCATCATAAACCTCTTTGGGTGACACTGCCCTGACGAGACGACGTCGGGGTCTGGCGGAGGGGTGGGATCACCGGATCTCTGAGACAAACATGCAGAACAACACAAACAGGGGCCGCCCCATTTTAATCGGCGTGGCTAAGCTGATAAAAGCCGAGGGGCAAGAGTGGCTCAAAAATGCATTAGAGCCGGAGCCTTTTGTTTATCAAAGATACAGGGGCAGTTAGTCAAAAATCCCCAGGCGGTCCAGTAAGACTGAACAGGCGGCGAACACTGTAGCTTAACTGAAGTGTTGAGGGAAAGGGCAGCACACACTGCAGGGCATGAGCATTCTTTTCCTCTATTTACGTGTCAGGTGATTCAAGGTGTCTGAGTCCAGGCATGTATACGTACATTGTATGCATTGTCACAATAAAATGTTAGTTTGACGCACCTTACTAATTAGCCTACACATTGTAGTATCTTTACATTCTTGCCCTGAGCTGTAATTATATCTAGGAGGAAGCCCTGCAAAACGTGCCACATAAACACGTGTCACTTCCCCTGCACATTTTGGAAACAGAGCAGGAGTTGCAAAAGAAACCAGACTTCAAGAGGGCTGCAAAACCCTCCAACCAGTTTGTCATAATCTCGGAGATTTGTACAGAAAAGAAATCCATATTGATGAGATATGAACAAAAATAATTTTCCTAGACACACAGATTATATTTTGCTTAAGCTGTGCACAAATAGGTCAATTTACACTGATTAGTCTGCGACATGCTGTATATACATTCTGTTGGCAACACAGTTGAGCTGGGACACACCAGACCTTCATAAATGAAATTTAAATTTACAACCTTTTGATAAATGCAAGTATATTTCAATCAGATACAATCAGATACATCTGTTGGCATAAGGAAGTGACAGTGACCGACAAACCTCAAAACTTTTAATAGCAGTAATCTTTTTTGTATTTTATTTTTGTGCATCAGTAGAATCATAAAAGTGCTGCAGTGCACACTGCCAGGGTAACATTTCCAGGATGAAAGAATGTTTCATCCTGCACAAGAATGGGCAAGATTTCTGTTTGACATTTGAAATTCTGTGACCTCTCAACGCACAATGAAAACAACCAAGTTCAGGGCTTTGCTGTAAAACGAGTTCTCAATCATGAGTGGCGCAACACTCCTTTCTTGATGACAGCAACATTTTTTTTAAATCTTAAATGTTAAAATAATTTTGAGCGGCATTACAAAGGAGTAAAACATTCTGACAAATGCAGTGAAACAAAAACTTATTATTTATTTATATTATTTGTCTTAAGTGAGAGAGGAGTAAACCTCACCCTCGCTCTCATTTGAATGTTTGCACAAAAATTTAAAAAGGGAATGTCTTTAGTCACTAATCACCTGGGTGAAGAGACGTGCGCTCTCTTTTTTCTTTTCAAGCTTTGACCGCAGATTTTAATTGACAAATGTGAGGTCAAATAACTACTTACTGTACTGCAGGAATTTATTCCTATCAATCTGTTCAGACTTAGATCCTGATGACACTAATCCTGTTTTCAGCCCCCTTCACACACACACATGCACACACACACCAGGGTGTCACTGGCACTGGGACAAGCCTTTGTGTCTGAGAAAAACAGGCGATTAACCTGCTCTGCCGAGACGGACGGAGGGGTCAAGCCTGCCCGTCACACACACAAACATAGACGACCCGAGTGGCCGGTGCTGAACCTCGCTGACCATCTCTGAGCACCTCAGCACTTTTCACACACGCAAAGGACCAAGAGGGGAGAGTGAAAGATGACCTGTCTGGCACTGGTGGCGCACACGGGTGTGGTGGGAAATAAACAAGCAGATGTTCCTAATGAAGCAGGAGGCTTTGGGCACTCAGAGGGGATTTAGGTTATTTGAGTCAGTGGAGTCTCTGACGGACAGGCTATCCACTTCCATCACAGATACAGACCAAGGTGATTAACGGAATGAGAGGGGCGCGGCGTTTCAGAGTTTTTGACGCTTTTTGCTGCAGAGGCTGGGCTAAGTTTCCTAAAGGCTCTTGACACTGAGATCATCTTACAGCCACTGAGCTGGAGATTAATTTGGGAAATTTAACGCATCGAAGTGGTGCACTCACAAATCACCGGCATGTTCCTTGACAATCAAAGTTAGACAACAGCAAAGTCTTAAACTGGGTTTAAGTCTTTGAAGATTTTATTAAAATATGTTATACTCGGGCATCAAAATTAATATAATAAGTTCTCGAGGTTTTTTTTTTATATAAAAAAAAAAGGTTAAAAGGTTTTTTTGTAAAGGTGTTCTTCTTTCATTTGTAGTCACACATTTAAAAGCAAAACAACCCCCCAAAAAATAATGAACAGAGATCGAAAAAAGATCCCAAATAAACAATGGTTTCTAAATACAAAAATAACAATTTAATAAATGCATAGAGACTAATTTACATTAAATAAATGTATTTATTTAATACAATTATTTATAAAATTATTTATTCTATCCATTTGTTGCACGCATTGCGCAAATTAATTACAACTAAATACAGATTGTGCAAACCAGAGGAACTGGAGGTTTGAAGCTGCTGCGGAAAATGAAGAGTTAAACCAGATCAGGTCATAAATGCTCAGGAGCAACTAGTGGGGTGTGGCTCTTTTGTCAGGGTAAAAAAACAACAACCAAAAAACAAATGTGACAATGGGGAGGAAGGAAACAGCAATCAAATGATGGAGGGAAGCTAATTTGATTAAGACTCATTAAAATGAAGCTGGTCTCATTTTCCTCTAATTAAGAAAATAATGTTCCAAGAAAAAAAAAATCTCCTTCCTCTCGTAATTAGAGAAAAACAATTACTATTCTAACTAGTTCAAAAAGCAAAATCACTCCCACCACATATATGCACTTCATTTTGTAAAACAGGCGTTTTCCCCCTAAGTTGGCACACAGGTGGCATTCGTTTTGCTATTTTTTCCCTCTACAAAAACAAGATCAGAAATTCGATCAAAGAGCGCGGCTCAGCCAATGGGATTTCCGTGTCTGTAAAAACAGCAGCATCAGTTTGACTCGCCATTGGTTCCTCGACTCACACAGGGACGCCTGTAATTGGCTGACGGCGCGCCGAGGCTTCATTGCCTCCATGGCAACATTGCTTCCTCATTGCTCGTCGGAGGTGAAAGGGAGGGAGAGAGGGGAGGCGACTTTCGCTCAGACTGCACTTGTGTATTATTCATCCTTTGTCCCCGGAGTGCCTGTGTGTGGATGCGGGAACTGGTGTGCGTTTGTGTTTCAGTGTTGGCGCCGCTGATTGGCTGAGACGTGACGGGCGACTCGAGGTGAAACCGGTGCAATAATTGCGCTCGGCGGTGCAATGCAACTGGCAACCCCGCGTCTAAATTTATACATTAAAACCCGCGTCAGGCACTCAGAGGGCACTCGGTGCGCGGCTCACGGAGATGCCCGTCACTAAAGTGATGCGGCAGCCAGCCAGAAGAAAAATAAAAAGCACACACACACACACACACACACACACACACACACACACACACACACACACACACACAATAAAAAACAAGCAAGCCTCGACGCACACGATGCTGACAGAAACATAAACATCTGGAGCGGGCGTCCAGCGTCACTAAACACCGCATCCGAGATCATAGCAACAGCAGCAACAACAGCAGAATCAGCAACATAAACAACACCCACCCACCCACCCACCCGCTCCGCATCACAACAACACACCACGAGGCGGGTTTGTTGTTGTTGATGTTGTTTTGACTTTGTTTTGCCGGCATTCCAAGGGGAGGGGGAGGGCGGGGTGGGTGGGGTTATAGCGCAGAGAAAAACATCACACAGGGATTAGGGTGATGGGGAGGGTTCACCCAGGGCTCCTCCTAACCCCACCACCCCCCCGTGTGTGTGTGTGTGTGTGTGTGTGTGTGTGTGTGTGTGTGTGCGTGTGTGTGTGTGTGTGTGTGTGTGTGTGTGTGTGTGTGTGAGCGAGCGGCTGTTGACGGCTTGGCAGCGGGCTGGTTGCCTCTTTCTCCGGCAGCAAGAGATGGCAACAGGCACTCAGCGTAGCACGTGCTGCGGCCGAGTCGCCATGGCAACCTGCCCCTGGATACAGCGCGCTGGTTGGCCGTCGCTAAGCGTTGTTGTTGTACCGCGAGGCTGATGAAACCTCATGGACGACGGAGGGAGGAGGGAGGAGGGAGGAGAGAGGAGAGAGGGCAAGCGGTGCGGCGCGGTGCTCTTCCCGCCTTGGTGGGAAAGTGTTGCTGGGCGCATTTGAGGTCAGCCCTCCTGAAGTAAACACTCGCGCACACGCACACGCACACGCACCCACCACCCCGCCTGACGCCTCAAACTTCCCGTGTAACTCTTAATTCCAGGCCAGCATGGCGCGCACATTCTTAGGAACACAGGTTTGAAATGATCGCCCTCCACCAGTGGCCGCGACATTTGAGAGGCTACGAAACTGTACGAAAGAAATATGTTTTTGGATCACGCCACTAAAATGAAAATATTTTTTTCTTGTTCTCATCTGCTAGAAATAAACATTTATGATATATTCATTAATATAAAGAGGCCTTCGCCCTGAGAGAGTTGGGAGCAGACCCCCGCGAGTTCAGCAATAAGCAGGTACTAAAAATGGATGGATGAATGGATTAATATAAAGACTGGATCTGTATGTAAGGAGGTGGGCATCTTGCATCCCCCACATACAAACAGCAGCCCGGGATGTGGATCTGCTCAAGTTTTATGATTCTACTCGGACAACACAGCTGAAACAAACACAAACAAACAAAACATTAATCTGAGCCGGAGCCTTTAAAGTTTTCTTGTCTGATTTAATTCCTCATGTTGTAAAAACTGCTAAGAATGTAAATATCATCATATTTTATACTTTGAGAACATGAAATCTTTATTACAGAATATTATGCAGTAAAAACAAATTTGTACAACTGGCCTTTACATTTCATAAAACAACATTCCTTTATTCACTTCTTACGAAAAAACGGACCTAACTAAGATGTAGAACAAAATAAAAGATTACATGTCCACATTCATAAAGCACACACGTTTCTGGAACTGTTCTTCCGACTGACCATAATAATAAAATCGAGAGGCCTTTACAGCACCCCTGCAGCTTTTATTGCCGAAGGAAGAGAACAAAGAAAAGAGTGTGAGCGTGTGCGGGGGGTGAGTGTGTGTTTGTGTGTTTGGCCTCGAGTGGCAAGATCGATACGGCAATGTGCTGAGTGTGCAGACTGCCTGATGAAATCCCGGACAAATAAACATTCTGCTCGCAGCGCACATTCGCTCGGCGCCGGCACGCACGGGGAGGACGGTGCCGCGCGCCGCAGGAGCCCCGGCTGACAGCGTGATTGATCACCGCCGCCGTTCTTTGTTTCACCATCGGTAATGAGGACAAAGCCAGGCGGAAGCCGTCGACGCGTACGTGTGCCCGCGCCTCCGTGTGGGTGTCTAGGCACAAGGTGAGGCTAGGACAGAGAGGTATTAGGGCAGGCAGGGAGACCGAAACCAGGAGGAGGAGCCGCAGATACATATGCAGCCGCAAGCGTCTAGGATCTTAAATCCCGGCGTCAAACACCTGGCAGCAGCGGCAGTCGGACGCACATCACCTTGTCACGCCTCGTCGCACCCTGAAGGCTCGTCCTGAAGTGTCGTTTCGCTCTCTTCCAGTCTGAGAGCCATTGACATGACCAGCATTTTCATCTGGGGAGACGAGCAGGGTGATTCGTGTTTAAAAGATAAACTGGGGTGAAGATTAAAAAAAAGAATAAAAACTGCACACACAAAAATGAGGTGTGGACGTGAAGGAATGAGAGCAAGTGGGGAAAGGAGGAGAAGGGGGTGGGTGGGAAATGGACAGGTGGGAAATAAAGGCAGCAGCAGGCAGCAGCCAGGAAGAGAGAGAGGAGTGGAGGAGAGATAATTGGAAAAGGAAGGATGGGGCGAGAGCGCGGCTACACCCAGAGGGGAAACGGTCAGGCGTGGAGGGGGTGCAAAAGGGGGGCAGGGCGAGTGGGGGTTGGGGAGGGGCGCCGAGACAGGTCAGCGAGTGTAAAAGACGGAACACCCAAACAAGTGTCTGTAAGACGGAGAGTCAGACAGACAGAATACATTAAGAGTGGCGGGCGGGCGGGCGGGCGGCCGGCAGGAGTGCCGCGCACCTACGCGAGGCAGCGCCAAGGACAAAGAACGCCAAGTGCACGCCGTCTCGTCTGCCCTCAAACACACCGAAGCGCATTGGCTTTCTTCCGTTTGGCGCGCGGCAGCTGTGCTTTTGATCATCTCATGATGTTGTTACATGCCAACTGTTGTCAAGATCAGTTCATTGCCAAAGGAGGTGATTCACCACTTAAACACCAAAAGAAGAGCTTCCAAACCAGTAATCCCTTAATACCTCTCTTTCAGTTACATAAAACCATTAGGACTTGACTTTTTAACCACAACTGTATTTCAGGCTTCTCCCTGGTATTTTAATTGATTACCGGTAATCTACTAATTTGTTTTTAGAAACACAAGGAAGTAACCATGTTCATGAGTGTACAGACTCTGCTTTTGTTTAAGTGGAATTCTCAGAACCAACATGAGTCTTGAAAATCATGAAAATCCAGAAAAGTAAAATTGAGGAATGGTTAGATCTTGATTTTGATTTGATTAATAAACTTACAATTGGCTGTTTAATCCAACAAACCAGCATAAACAAAGTACAGAAAATAGTTTGAATTTTTGACACATTACATAAAAAAAACATTTTGAAAGTGTAACAATGAGTTAGTTGACACTCAGTTAATTCAACTGACTCACCCAGGTATTCTAGCCATTGACCTAGTCATAAAAACAAAGTAAACCTGTTCATTCAGTTGCACTTGTTGTCAAAAGGCGGCATGTAAAGATGTGGTGAAGCACATCATGCATATTAAACATTTTCTGACAGCCTGTTTTCCTGATGGAAACTTTCCAGTGAGGCTACAGGGAAGTTACCGCCATGACATAGTCACACAGACAAAAGGTCGCAACAAGGAGTTACGAAACAAATCTCATGGCATGTTGCTCATACGCAATCTCAATCTGTCTTTCAATCTTATTTTTTAATTTAACTGTGGGCAAGCTTCACAACACTTGGCATTGGAAACGGAAATTAAAAAAAAAAAAAAAAAAAGTCAGTGAATCACTGGCAGTTCACTGCATGTACAGGCAGCTACAGTGACAAAGACCCTGCTTGATGAAAACATGTTTTTCTCAGATTCCTCAACATCCTCTCCATGCCGTCTATTGTCCTTAGCACACCAGCGCTGAAGGGCTGCGATGCTGCGCACTACCACCACCTACTGGACGATCTGTGCTTTTAAAGGGCATCTTTTGAACAAAGGATGATCTAATACAACTTGAGGAATTACGGCACAGTTCGAGCCAAACGTAAGAATTTTCTAATAAAAAGGGCGGGTGACTCACACTTGACCATTAAATGAATCACTGCGGATGGAAGATGTTGGGACGGAGAACAAGAAAAAAAATCATTTCCATCTAACCTTCAGTTTGGCGAGAAACAAATAAGTTTGCGGCCGACGACCACTGCGAGGATGAGGTAATGTCTGATACAAACGTCTGCCCGTCACAGGAGAGCGAGCTTCCCAGAACAAAGGTGATGTCATCATTCATACAACCTGTGCCTCCATAATCAATGAGGGCAACGTGACAACACAATCAAACACAGGAGAATATGAGTCAAGCCATAGCAGGAAATATTCAATTTAAATGGACAGGTGCTTTCTTGTTTTTTAAATTACTTTTTTGTTTTTCAAATTGATTTTTAAGAACAAAATTTAGCCATATATGATAGAAATACTTGTACCTGATATTTTTTATGAGCATTAGAGAATATTTTCTGCTTATGTGTTTTCCCATATTAACGACCAAAAACAGTGTACATCACGAGAAAGGTAGACAAAGAAAAGCAGCAGCAGCAATCAATTACCTCTGAAAGCTGTTGTTCCACCATGCTTCTGTACTCCAGTGTGACTGGCTGCTCTTCGGGGCCCTCTGCTGTCAACACCTGGCTTGCAGAGCCAAGAACATAGCTGAAATGGTTACAGAGATTTTTTTAAGGCCGACAGAGGGGATGGATGCCAAAACTCAGCTCCCGTGCAACTAATAAAATTCAAGGTTCTTTCTCATTTTTCAAGTGTAATTTTTTTTTTTAACATCTCCAAATTTATAGCTGATGTCAGCTGAAAACAATGAAATACTACCAGAAGAAGCAAATGCTGTACACTGCACAGCTAAAACATGTACTCTATATCAACAATCACCGAATAATGTAACAACAAGCCACAAAATAAAACACTTGAACTGACTAATGTACAGATATGTGCTGATAAGTTTTGAATTTCAAAGGCACTGTGATAATAGCCTTACTGTACTACAATAAAAACATGAAGGTTTATTTCCCAACAATTTCATTCACATGTAAGTAGCAATAAGTGCAGTTAGTAGATGCATCTGTCATTAAAGGTTAACAGTTCGAAGTGAATACCTTTCAATGTCTGCAACATTTAACCAAAATGTGAACCTCTTGTGATCCAGCTTTTTTGGTGTGGACGCATAAACCATGCCTAGCACCGAGTGGCAACCTCGACAGAAGAGATCCACAATCAAACTGTGAGGGGGAAAGAAAAAAAAAAATCACATAAAATTCCACTAAACATTTGTACAACTTACCAAAATGTACAAAGGTTGGGTTTGTTCTTCAGGAATTGTGGGAGGAAAATGGTTAAATAGGCTGAGTGGCTATATCAGTGGTAGAACTTCATGTACACTTCCTCAGTGTAAGCTAAGCTACTTTTTGTGTCATTATATGAAGCATTTAAACCAGACACGGGCAAACAACAGCCTGGAGCCATTAGCGGCCTGTTAAGGTTTTTAATTTGGCCCCCCCAAATTTGAAGAAATTATATCAATAGTAAGTAACTCATAAAATAGCTGTATTTAGTCATTTCTTTTGAGTGTTTGCAGAGTCATTTTAGGTAATGAGCTGTACTGTGGGGCTTCACAGGCATATTCTGTTGTAACTTTGCTTTTTTCATTTTCAATTGACATTAAAGCATTAAAGTTTTCTACATATCCCAAGACATATTTGTTGGGGGGGGTCACCAAAACACTCCATCCATCTGCTCCTGCTCCGCCGCACCCCCCTGTCAAATTGCAGAACCCATTGTGGCCCACCAGTCAAAACGTTTAACCACTCCTGTGCGTTACAACTCTTTCAATTACAGTAAACTACACAAGTACACAACAAACAATATGTTCATAAACATTAAATTGAAGTATAGTGCAGTTGAAGTGCAGTTAAGTTAACTTCAAGGGCAAAAGCTGCCTTACCACACGGATCGTTTGCTCACTTCAAACAAACGGTTCTCCTCTCCAACCAAGACGTGCTCGGTGACACCTGGAACCAAAACATCAGCTCATGTCACTGGCAGATCTTTTTTCTTTTTCTTTCTTTCCTTTTTTTTTTTTTTCTTTAAATAAAAACAAACAAACAAACAAAACAAAAACAAAAAACTGTTGCAACTTGAAAGCTAATACTATAACCGACCACTAGGTAGCAATGTTGTGTTGCTACATGTTCATGAGGCGGCATATACACATGAGTGTCGTCGTTGTTATGCATTTTTAATGTGTCTCCTATGTCTCGTGCTTCTTTTTTCAAGCGTTTTATGTATCCCGGAACAAGATACGATACAACTGCACTTCAATGCACAATTCCCTTGCTTTTCTTATTGTTGTAACTTTAATTAGGTGTGCGGAAGTTAATTTACCAAACTGTCGTCCATGAAAGAGAAAACGCATTCAGCTGAAATTCAAACTCACGCTTCAATCGTATTTGGTTTTGGCTGTCTTCACTTCCATCCCACGACAGTGAGTCGCCGACGGGTAACTTGCACTTCCCACAGACAAACACCAATGGTCCATCTTCGCCGTCCTCGTCATCCTTTGTCCGATCAAACGATTTCTCACCGGTGGCAGTGAGGTCGAAGGTGGTCTCTAACTTTGGTTGTCGGTGTTTCGACGGTTTTACCCTCGACGCCATTATGCAAGTAGCTAGCTTCTCCTAAACCAAGCGTAAAAACGATTCAAACGTTCGCGGGTAGAGAGTTCCAGATAGGACGTATGGCAAGAGATGCCCGGTCTATGTACTTCCGGTGACGTTTTCTGTTGCGGCTTCAGAAATGTTACCTTGAAAAATCTAGTTAGATCGAATACATACAGGTACTTGCACATTTCATTTAGTTTTTTAATTGTTTTTAACAAGCACATCGAAGCTTTGTAGAATAGCTGATGGATTTGTCTGCTAGCGTTCACTCTTGCTGTACTTTGCTGCCATTCAAACAGTTTCCCGTGATTTATCTTGTGCCAGTTCTCATCTTTGGAGTCTAGCAGAAACGTGAGTTGATAAATGATTGTTAAATAATATATCTTATACTTTAAATGTCGATGTAATTATGACACATTTATTATTTGCCATTTTTGATCATATATAATTTTCTTTAAACGGACAAATAATTTTACGCTTGCATCTACCCAGAATACTTTGCGAAACGTCCAAATCTCTCATTGGATGGTATCCAGGAAGTCGTCAAGAATCATTTTGGGGAGCGCGAAGAGATGTTATTGTCCTGAAAGTTGAAGCAAGCTTGAAGAAGTAAGCTGATGTGAGTTGGACAAAATATTTATGCACCATGTGCGAAAAGATTAACAAGGTAAGAACTGGTGTTAGCGGCACCCTGTTAGTCAACCCGTGACTGGCTTTTGCTTTTACCTACGGCTTTTCCTACTGCTCCTCAGGTGAACAGCTGGCTCAACTCTGTGTTTGGAGATCAGAAGGTGCCATGCTTCGAGGTGAATACAAGAACGGTGGATATTCTGTACCACATAGCTGAGTCCAGTGAAGCCCGGTGCCGTGACACAACTTTGCTAATAGAAGACATCAAGCAGAAAACCTCAGAATATGAAGCTGAAGGTGAGGGGAAGTCTGAGATACATTATAAAGGGCTCCTGCATCGTCTGGGGTCTCATCTGTCTTCTAAGGCACCTGAATGTATTCACAGTATCTCTGCAAAACTTCCCTTCCCCCCCCACCACACAGGTGCTCATCTCCGGGACGTCCTGCTGCAGGGGGTAGGCCTGTCCCACACGAGCTTGTCCAAGCCAACCTCTGACTACTTGTCAGCCTTAGTGGACACTGCAATGGTGCTGGGAATCAGGGACACATCACTAAGCAGGTACCTTCTTGTTTCACTGCTGTGTTCTATTTTCTGCGTCACCTTCGTCCTGTTGATTGCCTCCTTGATGAATATACGTTGTCCAGCTTCATGCCAGCAGTCAACAGCCATACAAATGAACACTTGGAAGCAGAGAAGTCCAGCAGGAGACTTGAGAGGGACCTCAGGGCCATCAGGAAGCGACTCGGTACTACTCTGGTGCTGAGGGCCAACATAGAAGAGTAAGAAAGAGGATTGTGGGAAAATCTGTGGCCTTCTTATGTAATATTTTTTGTCCTGTTTATTGCCAAAATACAGTCACACTCCAAGTGATCTTTGTCTGTAATTTCACTTCTTCTTCTTCTTCTTTTTTTTTTTTTTTTAACCTAAAGGGATACCAACAAAATAGCCAAATCTCAGGCAGTGGAAAGTGCTAAAGCAGAGGAGAGGCTGCTCAACATGGATTTTGTTAAGGCAAAGGCTAAACAGCTTGGCAACAGACGTGAGAAGGCAGAGGTACGTTCCATTTGGTTAAATAGTAAGGCACAAGAAAACAACCAGGAGTGATTCTTGATTATTTTAGCCTGTTTCATTCTGTGTCAAGACATCTCACATGTCCTGGCCTGCTGCTCACTTACCCGTTTTGTCCTCCTTCATCCTTTCAGGCTCAGCTTGTATCCAGGAACATGGACAAGTCCATCACCCACAAGGCTATTGTGCAGCTCTCGGAGGTACTATCAGCATTCAGGCTCCTCAGCCAATGATAAAGGAACACCCTCTAGACTTTAAAATGTGACGTGTTATTTTTCTCTCTTGTAGGAAGTGACTGCACTGAGGCAGGAAATAATCCCTCTGAAAAAGAAACTGCAGCCCTACATGGACCTAAGTCCTGTATGTTTGACGCCAGCAATTTATCATTTGACACCAAACGTGAAAGTATTTCCATGTGTGTTATCACAATATAGACAATTTAAAATGTAATTTCTTTGCAAAATAGATTAATTGAATTAGATGCTACAATTGATTTGTTAAAAAAAAAAAAATCAGAACCCCAGTGCAGCTTGATGAAATAGGAGAATGGCGCCTTTTATTCTAATTGTTTTATGATTTGAATTCCAATAGAGCCCGTCTCTCGCTCAAGTCAAAATAGAGGAAGCCAAAAGAGAATTGGTGAGTATTTAAATATACAATTCATTAATGGACTGGATGAGCTTAATTCCTTCAAGTTTTTCCTTTTTTTTTGTTAATTGCAGGCTGCGATCGATGCCCACCTGGAGACAAAGGTGGATTTCAAGTGAAAATGGATATATATATATATATATATATATATATATATATATATATATATATATATATATATATATATATATATATATATATATATGTACATAATCAAAAATACTTGTTTTTTCCCCCCTCAGAACAGTTTTCAATGTAATGTCAGATTTATCAAGTGTTTTTAATTGAAATAAAATAGACAACACATCACTCGTCACTGCATCCTAATTTAAAGCTTTTTCTTTATTTTTCTAACAAGGTAAATGGTGTTTTCTGCCATAATAATAATGTTGCCGCTACGGCCTCTGACAACCATCTTCCTCTTTGAACCCCAAGAGCAAATTAAGGCCCCTCCCTTGACTGGAAGCAGTGTCCCTTCACAGTTATTTTGTTTAACACATTTCCCCCCCCCTCAAAATAAAGTTCCTTTGATGGGCAATTAACAGACGAGAAGACAACGTGAATTACAAACTTTAATCTCCCCTGTGTTTAGTTTATCTCCTCCTCTTCCTGACAGCTTCAAAACATCATTAACACTAATCAGATGTTTTGTCTTCATTTTTAAGTCCCTCTTGTTTAATCAAGGGTTGTATTTTTTATGCATGTGCTACTTTGTTAGCCAGATGCATTGATCAATCTCAATAACATAACATAATTTTTAAAAGAGGCTGTTTGATTGATTTGAACATGATGAACTAGATTTGTGGAATGAAACTGATCAGCAAAACCATTTTGATAAAACATGTTGTTTTTTCTACTAGCGTTTATACAATGCTTGCACATCTGAATATTCCAGAAATGTTTGCCTTGTCCCTGAAAAGTGTGCAGCTCCTGAAGTCATTTCACCTGCGTGAATGACTTTCTTTCCTTAAAAGAAATGTGCAGGACAACTAAATTCCACAGGCTTTGAAGGGATAACAGCACATGGAAAAGTGTGTTTGAAGCCCCTCCCCGGGTGCCTAGAGCTAAAGTGCACAGAATGGAAACAAATGAAGTGGGGCCTGTCGTCCAGTCTGTGTACAAAATCTCACCTCTCTGCTGCTCTATTCTGCTGAAGATCTGAGCGTGGAGACCCCAACATCTCAGGCTGCTTGACTGTTGTACGTCTGTGCTGCAGCCTGACATGTAGATTGACTGGTTACCATGGAGTGGGTCACGGATGTAGGCCTATGGGAGAAACTCAGCCAGTAGGCCCCCTGCTTCATTCAAAGACACCACAGTCAGGGTGCGGACAGTTCATGAAAGAGAAACAGAGTGAAAATGTCTTTCACGTGAAGCAGGAATGCTTGTGCAAAAACAAAATACTAACTTAGGGGTCCCACAAATCATTATTCACACAGATAAAATGTTTCTTTACTAGTTATCTGTCTCTCCTTTAATCTGCCATTACATTGATATATTTGATTGCCCTGTACAGCATGTTGGTAAACTAAAACGCAAAGGCCCCATATTACAGATTTTTTTTTGTTTGTTTAAAAATCTCAAACTCTGGTAGAGCAAATCAGGCCTCTGTTTGCAGCCTCCAGTAAAAAGAAAAAAAAAACACTCCGTTTTTGTTTGTTGAACTTTTCATATGTTTGAAAGTGAGCAGAGACAAATGTTTTCTCAGAGGGCTGCAAGTGTTTTCATTAAACTGCCAGAGTACGCTCTCATTGTGACGTCTCAAAGAGCAGAATGACACAACTGAATGTCCCATCTATCTATCAGCAATCATTTTCTAAGAAGTGAAGCAGGCGAACCAAGCACAGGATACAGCTTTATCAGCTCAGTCAAGTTGTTCAGCAAAACAACGGTGAAAGAAGTGGAAACATAGGTTACAGAAAGGGGGATCTCTTGCATGAAGAAGAAAAACAAGAAAACTCATCAGTTAAAATTATATGAATCTCATAAACAGACACGCACGGTATTTCAAACGTCACCAGCGCCTTTGTGGTGAAGGGGCGAGACGGAAAAGGAAAGCAGGCGGGCTGAAGCAAATCCACGGTGGGAACACTTCGCCACAATCCAAAAGGTAAACACGCACAGGGGGGGACCGAGGCAACAAGCTCCCTCCAGTGCGTCACACCGGGAGCGCGTCCTGCCTCTTCCCTTTTGAAATAGTTGGGATCGGCCACGCCCCCGGAGTGATCCCGCTCAGCTGTCGCTCCAACACGCCGCTGTTCCGCACATGCAGCCCACTCGCAAATTCGCAACAGAGGCAGAGCGGTGCTGGGGACATTCACGGCGCGTCGGACCTGATCGTATCGCCTAATTTCCCCCCTTTTTTCTTTTTTTTTTTTTGAACAACTTGTTGCGCAGCTGCTATTTCCAGCCTCCCGTCAGTGGTCCGTGACAGCAGAGGCCGCATGGCGCTTTTCAAGTCGTCACAACATCGCCGCTAGTAAGTGAGCGGACCGGTGGATGGATGAAGCGCGAGTCCTCGAGGGGACACCTTCAGGGATTATTTATTTTTCCAGGGAACATCCGAGTCTCCCGAATATGATCCCAGAGTCGGGATCATGAGCTGGACGCGTACCTGCCACGGACAGGAGCGGAGCCACGCACTCTTCTACCTGACTTTACTGCTGTGGAGCAGGCGGCTGCATGGACTGGCTGATTTCTCAAGTAAGATGAAGATGATGATGATGATGACGATGATGATGATGATGATGATGATGATGATGATGATGATGATGATCACAGAGAAGGGATGATGTCTTAAAACAGACGAAATGATGAACCATGTGCCTGAAGTTGTGTCTCACTGCTAGTCGTGTTGTCATATGAAACTGGTAAACAAAACATACATTGATCTCTAGACTCTCATGAGTGGAATTACCATCAGTGGCAGATGTGTGGGTGGGCCTGGGTGTGTGTATGACCATGGTGATTGGCAGGTGGCCCACCCAGAAATGATTGACTTTCCAGGTTCTCTCCTCTCTCTTATGTATCTTCAACAGACTACACAATCCAGTTTGTCCGTGTTGTCTTTGAATTGTTTGCCAAACTGTCCAACTCTCTGTCGTTTGTCCGTGACAAAAAAAGAAACCGCTTTAAGTTTTCTTTTTCTTTTTTGTGACTGAATAACGACTGATAGATGGACCGTTTGGGAAACAATTCAAAGACAACAATTCAAAGAAAACTTTGGTGGGAACCTGACTACATCTAAATTTGACTCGCCAGATTAGGTCTTGCTGTGAATAATGTGAGTTTCCACCCAGTAAAGAGGGCTGTTAGACTGCACCGGGAAAAATGACAGAATTCCAAAGCACCAGCCAACACATCTGTTCGGCACAGGTGAAGCTAAATGCCAAAAAAGAAATGGATTAGAAAAAACGGAAAAATCCTCCATCTCAAGCCTGTGCTCTTAATGATGCACCTTGACTGTGCCAGTGTGTGAGGACGGCTGTTGCCCTCTAACCAGTGTTGTGGACCACAGACTACCTCTCCAGGATCATCACCAGCCACTCTGCCCTGGCGTGCGACGGACAGCCCCTGCGGCTCTACTGCCCCCGCCACTCCACCATCTCCATCCAGTCTGCCTTCTACGGGAGCGGCGCGGCCAGGTTGTGTGGCACGGAGCCTCCAGCCGGAGCTCACAACCACAGCTGCTCGGCCTTTACGGCTCTCCAGGTGCATTTTGTATAGATGTCGATGCAGACCCTTTCCACTCTTGCTGGGTCACACACACATGGGCCAGCACATTTATGTGATGCCATGTGTGCGTGAATGGCATTTTTCCTGGACTCAGTGGCAAATAATGCACTAAAGGTTTAGAAAACCCTGCTTATCCCTGCCTCTGCACAATTTGATCTGCTTTGGTTGTTTGTTGTACATAGATTGATTTGAGTGTTTTTGTAACTACTGTTTAGTTAAAAAAATTTTTTAGTGCTGCAACAGTGCAGTTTCCTAATTTGGGATCAATAAAGTACATCTATCTATCTATCTATCTATCTATCTATCTATCTATCTATCTATCTATCTATCTGTCTATCTATCTATCTGTCTATCTATCTATCTATATATCTATCTATGACTGTGGCAGTCCTGTCACTATGCCTCCAATTGATCATGTGCCCTGGCTACTTGGCCATATCCCTTTGGCCGAATGGTTAAGCGCGCATGACTATTACCCGGGAGTCTGGGTTTGGAAGCCCGTCCGGGCCCTCTGCGCCTTGCCACATATCTATCCATGGTGCCACATCACCTACGCTGGCTCCTTCACGTGAGCTCACTGTTTGTCTCCAATGTGGAATGAAACGCGTGTCCGTTGCGCAGAAGCTGCTGTCGGAGTGTCAGAGCCACAGAGACTGCCAGCTGCCCGTCCACCACCTGCTGTTTGGGCCGGACCCCTGCCCCGGCACCTCCAAATACCTCCACGTGGACTACAAGTGTAAACCCAGTGAGTCCTGCAGCTCGGCTCACGCCTTCATCATGTGTCCCAACCTGTCTGTCCCCTCCCAGTCGACTCCCCACTGCTCCCCATTAGTGCTAATCCGGCACTTTACATCTCTCTGCTGCGTCCCCTCACTCAGCCGAACACAAAAGGCACGTGGTGTGCGAGGGAGGGGAGCTGATCCTGCGCTGTAAGCCCCCCAGGGTGCTCATCATCTATGCAGCTGTCTACGGGAGAGGCCTGGGCCAGCTGGACACCTGCCCCTCCCACCTGACCAGACCACCCCCGTTTGGTGAGTCTACCGGACGCTCAGCGCTCTTCAGCGTCTTTCTGAGCAACAGACGCAGCTCTGGGTGGACGCGGTCTGTATGACTGTGCATCATACTGAGCAACCGAGGTTTAAATTTGAGGAAAAAATGTTCACACACCAACATCAGCAGCTGCATGTAAGTCGAGACTGACAGAGTTTTTTTTGTGGTTTAAGTCGAACAGCTAAGAGTTGCGAGTTAAAAAGTAGAAAAACAAGTACATTAATTAATTGTTTATTATTAATTGTATCGTCCAGGGTATTTGTATTCACATTCTACACCTGTCTGGCAGTGTGTGTTCAGTAAGAGTATAACATGTTTGAAGTAAGAGTGAAGACCGTTCTGCAATTTGAATTCCTTTAGCATTGTTTGTGTCAGCTGCAGCCAGACTCTGCTGAGATCTATAAAAAATTCCCATGAGACGCTGAGGTGGTTCAAGAGGGAAAAAAATGGATTGACAACAAGAGCGTAGTGATTCATGTACAGCCGCTTCAAATAGAAGTACAAGCCTGTTTACTCTCCTCCTTTTGCCATCTGTTTTGGTGGTGCAAACCAGAGGCGGCACGGGTTTAGTGAATGACATCACCGGTGTTTGGCTCCAGCCATTACTCGCATTGTCGATCACACCTGTAGCTCCGTCTGCTTCACAAGGCAACATGTCTGCTTTTTAACTGCCTTCATTTGTCCTTTTTACCACAATGCACTCCACAAACCATTCTAGTGGTTCCATGTGATCTTAAAATCCTTTGGACGCCCGCTGGCCAAAAAAAACAACTTTGATGCGTATGCGTAATTATTCAACGCTGCCAGAAAACAAATCAGCGGCCAAAAGGGTGATTTTATGTCTGTC
The DNA here is from genome assembly GCF_046127955.1 of Nelusetta ayraudi. Lineage (NCBI taxonomy): Eukaryota > Metazoa > Chordata > Actinopteri > Tetraodontiformes > Monacanthidae > Nelusetta > Nelusetta ayraudi. Next base: position 3,933,113 of record NW_027466083.1, read on the forward strand.
TTTGTCTCCGTCGCTCCCTTCAGAGTGTCTGAACCACGAGGCCGTGCACTTGGTGTCCAAGTCCTGCTACAGCAAACAGAAGTGCATCGTTGCCGTGAGCAACCGGACCTTCAGGGACCCCTGCTTTCCAGGAACCAGGAAGTACCTCAGCGTGCTCTATTCTTGTGGTACGTCGCTCCGCTTCCTCATTCACAAGACACAAACACGGCCGGCTGTAAATCTGCGGCGCTGCTAAATATAGCAACAAACACGCAGCCCCTTCTTTGGAATGAACTGCGTGAAAGTGAACTTGTAACTTGAAGTTTCCCTGCAGCGCTTTTTTATCTGATGATCTCAGCCCTCAGCTGTTCTTATCACACCCAACAACACAGAAGCCGGGAATAATGGGCTGTGATGTCAGAGTTGCGTGCCGAGGCCGGCATCCTGTTAAAACTTCCTACGATTGGCACGGACGGCAGTGAGGTCACGCAGTTATATTGTTGTTCGTAGTTTGGGAATCTAACAACAAGGTGTTATTGGTATGAGCTGGCCTGATGGAATTCTATAACCATGTTGGCTAACCTCGTTGACCGGTCAACATATTGAAGTAAAATGCACTTCCAGTTTGAATTGTATCATCGTGGGCCCAGACTGTGAAGTGATTAACAGTTTATCTTGTGTCTTTCCTTCTAAAAGTACCAGAGGCTTTATTGAGGGAGGCAGATCCTAAGATACTGAGCTCCACTCCATCTCCTGCTCTGGCCACAGATCAAGGTAAACGCATTATTATTTTTTATATAATCAGTTGCCATATTGAGCCACAATCTATTTATTATTGTGTTCTAACAATAAAATGTGTCTCCATAGAAATGAAGAACAAAATGGTCATTTACTGCCTTTTTTCTTACTGCACTTTTCCTAAAGTGTGTGTTAAAATGCGGTGATGTCACTAGGGGCACTGTTACTGTGAACACCTGCAACTCATTGCGGTCTTGCTTTAGTCCAGATCCAAAAACATGTGGAACACATCCAACAAAACACGATTCTTAGAAGGAAGTCCGAGCTGAGCGGTTTTGAAGGAGGTTGAAAAATAGGCCGCAAAAAAAAAAAAAAGATCTTTGGTTTTTATTTGTAAATGAATTTTGCATGGCTGCTCCGATGGAGTCAGAGGTAAAAATATACAAGCCTGATATGGGACCCTTAAACCTTTTGACTCTGCGTGTTTATGCTTCATGAAGCGTTTGTGGGAGAAGCGCTGATTAAAAAAAAAAGAAAATGTATGGATGGATGTTGTCACTCACATCATTGTGCCTAATTTTTGCAACAGCTCCTCCTACAGATGTGGAGCACCCCGTCCTTAAAGAGTCAAAGAGGCCGGACAAGTCAGGAGCCGTGATGAGCAGCTCCCTCCTGACCTACGCTTACATCAGAGGTAAAGAACGTAAAAAATAAAAGCACCTCGCGTACTCACTGAAGTATTTATGTGTGAGGAACTCCGCCCTTTCATTGCACTTCCACCCTCGTCATTTGCGGACGCAGAGCATCCGGAGACGGCGGCGCTGCTGTTCACCTCCAGTGTGTGCCTCGGCCTCCTGCTCACGCTGCTGGCCGTGTCCGTCCGGGTGACGTGTAGAGGGCGGCGGCAGGGCGGCAGACTCGCACCCAAGAAGAACGATGCCTGCCAGGACGACAAAGACGATGAGGACGAGGACGAAGAAGGCGAGGGGGAGGAGACGGAGAGCTCCTTGATCTCAGCGGCAGAGAGGAAGGAGAAGTGTGACTGGGAGGAGGTTGAGTACACGAACGAGGCGGCTGAGCGGGCCGAGAGGATCGAGCGAAGGGAGATGGTCATACAGGAGATCTGGATGAACGCTTATCTGAACGGCAGCTCCTACAGTCACCACTGGAACCTGTAGGCGGCAGGTGACGCCTGCAGGATTTTTCTTTCGGAAAATCTCAGTCGCAGTTTTGCATTGGAAAACGTGTGTGTGACTCTGATTTAATGTTTTATTTTTGGTAAAACTGCAGCATTTGCCTACTTTTAAAAAAAAGGGATGAACAGGGTTTTAAAATGTAACACAAGTTGCATTTTCACTGTGTAACGATAATGTACACTATTGTTCAAACGTTTGGGGTCACCTATTCATTTCTGCATTGAACTCTATTGTAACCAGTTTTATGAAATAATGATCTTGAGTGCTCTGCGATCATTATGAATGCTTGAAAATCAGTCAATATGTGCTTAAGAAGTTTGGGAACATTTTAGTGTTTAATGTCGAATTAAAAGTGATTGAGAGAATTCAAAGTGTGTAAAGTTCTGTGTGAGCACACTAACAGTAGGCTGTTTTAAAGAGCCTAAAATATAAACCATGATGTTTTGTTTACTCCTTTATAGTTTAGCACACACAACTGTGATTATAATTCAATGCTTTGTTTTAGAAACGTTTACATTTTTGAACAGCTTTAAAGCATTCGACTTCTGTAAGGAAGTCTGCATAATGCACAATCAATATTGATTCTCTAAAATCAGATTCTAGCAGACATTCAAGGCAACAACAGTAAAAGCCATCCCGTATGTGTTCAGCTCATCCTGACTGATTTTCATGCAATGTTCTTAGAGCATTCCAGTAGATCATTTCATGAAGATGGTTATAATGGAGTTCAATGCAGAAATTAGTCAGTGACTCCAAACTTTTGAACAGTAGTGTACTAGTGGTGGTAGGGAGTGCTAAAAGCTTTGCATATGAAGGGCCATCTGTAGGCATATGAATAATTGAAAGATTTCACAGCAGCACGACCAAGCATACTGGAATCTATAACCAATCTGAGTCAGTTTGGCCTCAGACTCAGAAATAAATGCAGGACTGTGTTTATTGTAACTGATTAACTGAGAGAGATAGGCTGTTTTGGCAGTGGACAATGCATGCCAGTAATTCCGTTCATACCCACCGTGTGTGGAATTCAGTGGAAGTTGGGCGAAGGTAGAGAAAGCTCCACTAAAGGGCGAAAAGGGAGAAAACCTTTGTTTAGAACACTTTAACAAGCCAGGCTATGGAACGTCTTGATGGGACCACACACTCAGTGCTGCCATCTACAGGATATTGACATATTTATTGGCATTATGATAAAGCTGTTCCTCCTGCTAGTAAGCGCACTTAAGCTCAGTTCAGTTATTGTCAGACCTGCAGCGTTCATTCTCGACGAGATCTCTATTGAACAATTGATGCAGAAGCTTCCTGCCTTTGAACAGAACCACTTTTTCATGGTATGTGTGGGTCGCTCACTGGGACAAAGAGAGGAAAGGTGTTGCATCCTTGTCCTTGTACTCATAGTTCCAGTTGACTCACCACCTCTGACCGTTAAACGCAGTGACCCCTAGTGTACTTTCCACTGAGGCGGTGAGGATAAAAATCATCAACATGTTTACGATCAGTTTTTCCTTCCTTTCTCACTCGCCTGATTTTGATTATCTGCTGCTCAGTGATATGAATCTGTATATTGCTCCACTTTGTGTTTAATATTAAAAACTGCGTTGACAAGGATGGATATTAAGGATAAATTATGGCAAAGTATTTTAGGGCTCCATCAGTGAATGTCAACATGGTAATTAATTGTGTTACAAAATGCAGTGGGAGATATTTTTTTTTAAAAAGCTTTCTTTAATATATCCACACAACAGAGAAGTTTGTACAGTTTTAATAAAAGTGACTTTAGAATCATTTCATTATCTTTTCATGATGTTCTCCAATCGCACAGTGGCAACAGCTGCTAACTGAGTCCCAGGATTGTAAGGAAACTTGATCGCTGCAGATTGAGCCAAAGCACTTCCAAGGTGGGAAGGACATGGGTCTGGGCCTTTTATCGCGGTCCCCATTTGATGTTGGTGAGGCCGAGAAACTGTTTCCTGAGGGACTGTCGGTCTGAGTACTGCGAGTCCAGGTGGCTGTCGTCATCGTCCTCCTCCAGTTTCTGAAAATGTCGGCAGCAGAAGGTTACGTCATCGGACCGTGAGGGAGAAAAGGTGATTTCTCTACAACACGCTCAGCACTGTGTTTAGCCTTTCCTCACCTTGAGGTCCTCCTGTCTCCTGTGGTAATACAGCATCATCTGTTTGTGCTGTTCCTCTGTGAGCAGGGGCTCTCTTGCCGGTGCCCCTTGTCCTTTCTGAAGCAAATGACAGGAATTGTTTGCGTTAGAAAGAAGGAAAGAAGGAAAAGAAAAGAGAATCATGAGTGTTACTAAGAACACTAAAAGATGCAACAAAACTTCAGTCCAGTACTTACGGAGTTATTTAGTCAGTGCAGTTAAAAGATCTTCAATTGTAAAATAAGTGATTCATTTTTCCAAAAATGATTATTGTAAAGTGATAGATGCTATATTTTTCAATAAGAATAAGTTTCTTGCTGTCCTATCAATAGGATGTGGTGATTTTGTAAATGTCAGGGGTAAAAAAAACGAATAAAATGGTCCAGGAAAAAAAAACAACAAAAAAACAATTGTCAAATGCACAAAGAATCCCACCTTTTGCATTTTCACAACAAGCTTTGTCTTCTCATTTTTGCCAACGTAGTCCTGCAGTTTTTTACCCCTCTGCAGTTCTTTGGAGGCCCACCACAGCTGGCACTCGTCCTCTGGCATCAGCTGCAAAGACGCCTGTAATGTGCATACGGCAGCGGTGGTCAAGGAAAGAAAGGTGAGTCACTCTGTTAATCTCTCCACAACAGGTTGAGCTGTTTACCTGTGTCCCTGAAAGGTCCTCCCGACCTTCAAACTCCATCCTGATGGGGTCATGAGGTGGCAGCCCCATGGGATATACGATCATGACTGCACCCCTCAGCATATCCAGAGCTTCCTTCACCATCTCCTTGGTGACACAAATGTTAGCTTGAACTTGCTTCTGAAAAAAACAAACAAACAAACCACAGGGACACAGTTAATAAACAAACCTTAATACCTGTCACAAAATGTCCGATGCCTTCAGACTTGCACTCACTTTAGAGATCATTGCTCTGGCCTCCTCCACTGTTTTCATCAATACCTCCTTCATTTTATCATTAGGAGCTGGTGAAGAGATGGACAGCATCAGAGTTGGTTTCCTCGTCACACTAAACTTTGTGTCCTACAGTTCAGCGTTAGCGCTCACCATGTCCGTTCCTCCTCCCATACTCGTCCTTCCTGAGAACAGGGCCGCCGCTGGGCACACACTTGTCCTCCCATTCATCTTTCAACTTCAGGTCCACAAGTTGCTCTTCGGTTAGTCCCTGCATGTTGGGCGGCAGCAAGATGCCATGCTCCGCCAGCTCTTGCATCTCTGTGGGTCCGTAACAAGCAAGTCTAGAGTTAGAAAGATCGAACTACATCACGGCAGGTGTAAATTCAAATACAACTGTACAATTATCAAATGGTCCAGAAAACTATAGATGTGCATTTTTTTAAGAAATATATATTTGCTAATATATTGACAGTTGCAATCACGCCTTTTCTAGCGAGCTGCTACGCAAACAAAAAAAGGGAGAAGTTTCACCTGAACATATTCTGTCCACTTTGAGTCTACCGCTGTAAATCGCCGCAATCTGCTGGATGATGGTCTCCACCGGCGCGTCCACAGTGGTGCTCAACAAAAACTGGCTGTCGTCTCCGCGCTTCACGTGCATCTGCACCATCTCGTCAGCAAGTTTAGTACCTGTAAACCGGATAAAGTTCTCCAATATCTCCCTGGTCAGAGCAGACTCTCTGCCAGCGTGCTCTTGAAGAAATACGACTCTGGTCTTCTCCTTCTTTAGTGAGGCTTATTGACGGGTAGCATCGAAAGCGTCGCACTCGGCTTTAATCAGATCAAAGTTAATGCAAGTTGGCTGTGTTGCGGTATTAGAATGTAGAGAGAACGTAGATACTTCCAGAAGCGCAGCCTACAGATGTTTTTCTCGCACCCTCACAGTCAAGTAACACGGTAAACTAAACGAAAGCGCGGAAGTTTGTCCGTTTGAAGGCTAAAGCCTCGAATCTTCAAGAAACATTGTAACCATAGCAACTGTCGCACACCGTCGGGCTGCTTTCGATGGCGCTCCACGGGTAGCACAACACATGCTAACTCACATAGCTAGCCGGTTCTGTTCATTCTTTCTAGCTTGCTGTTTTTCGTGTGATTTCTCCACATTGGTTGATAAGAGCAGTACCTACCTCCCGGACTACCGTGCCTGTTCGCTATAAACTGACATTTAACTGTAAACGGGGGACATTGAAATAAAAGGATGATCCATGCGAAGATTCTGCGGTTTACTTCCTACTGCATCTTTTTCTCCTTCAACGGAATGGTCGCATTGACCAATGTCGCTTTACTGCCCCCTATCGGTGGTACAAATGCTTACCGCACAGATGACAGATGATTCAGCAGCAAAAATTAAAAAATAATGGAATATCTCCATTAGGAAATGTTTAATTAAACGCATGTTACGCAGTGTTTTGTGGAACGAATTCTTTTTATGATGATGATGACAATAATAATTAATAAATTGTGAGAAATGACTTAAGACAGCTGCTCCAGTAAACTTACATTTATTCATATTTTTTTTGCATACATACAACATAAGCAGTTTCATACATAAATGTGCAATCAGCTGTGCACTTATGGAACATCAGGAACATTGGATTTTCACATGAATTCATTGCTTCATGTTTTCTCTTTAATACATATAGAATATATATTAATATATGTATTCAACGACACAGACTCTTGTTTACGATGGAATATAGCCATAAAAACGGACACCAATCTCACGAAAAAGGAGCGATTTGTTTCCTATAAAATCTCTTCTTGGACATGTGACATGAAGCGCTGGCTAGTCACCTACTTTTAATGCTGATACATCTACTGCACACATTTTGATAATAGAATAAAACAGCGACATGTAAGCAAAAGGCAGCCCAATACACTTGCTTACATACAGAGCTTCTGGTTTCAGTGCAGTGAATGATATTTTTTAAAATCAGATTTCTTTCATTGTATTTTAACAAAGCGCACTAGTGTTAGCTGGTACTTTTTAGGAGAATGGGGAGAGAGGAAATATTTTATCAGACCATCATAATGCCTTTGTGACACTTTAGCAAGGGACAGCCGGCTGTTGTGCCATTCCTGATCCCATTGCACAGCTATTGCTCGTCAAGATTCCGACCTGTATCACTTAACAGATATTGAATGGACAAAGTAGGAAGAAGCAGGGGGGAAATACTGACACCAGCACACACTCAAGCACACCTCACACATGGAATCAATATGGTTAATCAACAATTACTTCAAGGAGGAGGAGACAGTTTTTACAGTCTGAGACCCAGATCTCAAAATCACACAATACTATCCGGAATGTGCAATGAAAGCGCCTGAGAGGAAAAAAAGAAGAAGAAATAAAATGGCAATGTTGTGGTGCATTTTGGTCCAAGAATTATTTGTATAGTAGGAAACCTCTTACGATGGGTGGGTGCTGCGTAACAATTTCCTCAGTTTTCGAGAGAGCTGCAACCTCAGCCATGACTAATCTGGCTGGCCATTTATTTCCTTTATGTGGCGACTTCTCCTGGGATAGAAGAGCAGCCTTCCTCTCGTCTCTCCGTCCCTCTCACTCACACACACCCAACAACCAACACCACAAAGGAAGATGCGCACCTCAAACACGACACGTTAAACTGCCGACAGCGGATTATCGAGTGTGTGTTCTGTGATTTCAGCCAAGCTGCATGATTAAAAAAAACAACAACAAAAAACAAGACACCTTGTTTTTGTTCTAGTGTAACCTTCCTTCCATATCCAAACATCACATCGTCTGAGTCCATGAACACAACATATGCACCTTACTCTCAGACAGTCTCGGAAAATTACAATTGGGTTCAACGCTTTGGGTGAAATCCAACGGATGGCTCAAACACTGCACAGGCAGACGGCCTCTCCGAGCCTCCGCTCTGCCCCACCGCCGCATCGTCAACAAACACACAACAAACGGAGGCGCACGCGGCGCTTCAGTGCACGTCAGTCACATTGTCTAAACCACGAATACAGTCGTCACAAACACGCACATTTACCAAGTAGTTTCAATCTTAGATACATTTATACATTATCACTATGTATAGATTTCAATATAGAACTATAAAATATGTTCAACTTAGCGTACCAGCCAACCGGAGAAGAAACGGTGAGTAAAGACAGCAATACTTCCCTGCACAATGTGACACTGGGAGATGACGGACACCCAGGCAGCGTCAACAGCAATTCTGTTGCTGTGCTGAGAGTCTGAAGGGCTGATGTGCTGATTGTGCAGCAGGTCCAGGTGGGCCCCGCAGGATAAACAGAACCGAGCCCGCTGGGTCAGAGGGTGTTTGCTGTGTTGCACTGGTGTCGGACTGCACTGTGACGCAGACCAAGGTGATTCAATAGTTCTACCTGGCCAACAGACCAGTTTGCTGTGACAGTTGGGTGGGGGTGCTTACAGAAAAAAAAAAGAGAAACGCTGCGTTGGAATCAGCGTTGGGATCAGTGTGAACTCGGCCTCGGGCTTTTCTTGGTGCCTCGAAGGAGCCGATGAAAGAAACCCAGTGCAAAATAAAATACATTCATTAAAAACAAACAATGAGGTCTTTGACTTGCAACTCTCACACTGAAGGGGGGTTTGCTCACTCTTTCCACGTCCTAACAAATATTGAAGTGCAGGGAGATAAAAAGATCAGTGCGTCGCCCTTTGCTTCCAGTGAACTGCTGCAGCTGAAAACAGTGAAAGATCATCCTGTCGTCACCGACTTCGGTCACAACGATGGATGGCAGCTGCTGCAGTGTGACAGTCGGCGTAGCGGAAGCAAGCCGCAAACACTGAAGTCTGGCCAAAGCACACGGCCACACACGCGGCTTGATATTACACAGGTGTCGCTCACAGATTATTTGCGTGTGGATGTATTCTATACAACTATGGTTTGGATGCAGGCATGTTTGCCTTGATAATAATTTCAAAAAAAATAAAAAAAAAAAAAAGTCAGAATGATTCGTATTGAGAAGCGTTAATATCAGGAAACAAGCCGTTCAGACTCGCATGCCTCTCCTGTTTTGCTTGTAACTTAATTTGTGATATTTGAAAGACATGGATTGATACTTTCTGAATATGGACTGTTTTTGTGGAACACACACGCACACGTACACATTGACCACAGATCTACACATAGGTGGATATGCCCTTTACGTAGCCAGAGTGATCCTATCTCTCCGTCGACTCTCTGGAGAAGAAGCAGCCGTCTCTCGGTCCCTCTGGGAGCTTTGGGTTAGTGGGTGCTGTCCTCACCGGAATGGGAGGGGGGAGGTTCGGGAAAGCGGGCTGCGTCGACGATAACCAGTCGGGCTCCGAGCTGCAGAAAGAGGGAGGAGTCCGTGTCTGGGTGTTGGAGGCAGGGACGATGGAGGGCTGCAACGCTTTGGTGGAAGTTGGGAAGTCGTCATCGAAGGTGACCCACTGCTGGGTCTGTCTGCTGCTCGCTGCCGGAGGCGGCTGTTGGCGAGGGGCGAGGGGTGGCGGAAGAGAGGAGGGCGGAGCCAGGGGCAAGGCGGGGGCCGGAGATGGCTCGAGAGGAAACAGCGGAGCTGGTGGAGGTCCAAACAGGGACATGGCCCTGGCGAGGTTGTGGGTGGAGGTGGGGGCGGGGGCGGGAGGCTGCGTGCGAGCAGACGCGGTCCTCTGAAGGTTGAGAGTGAGAGCGCCGGATGGACGCTGCACGCTGAAGTCCGGGGTCAGCGAGCGACACTGCTGCTGCTGCTGCTGCTGCTGCTGCTGCTGCTGCATAAACGGGCCCGTGAAGGGATTGGTGCTGTTCGGCCGGGTGGGCAGCGGCTCGGTGGGGAAGGGCCCGGGGGAAGCCCGCAGCGTCTCCTGGGAGCGGCTGCGGGACGGAACCGGCGGGGGCGGGAGTAGGGCGGAGGCGAACGGCGACAGCGTGGAGGAGGAAGAGGAGGAGGAGGAGGAGTCCAGGGCCTGCAGCTCAGACAGGTTGGCCGACTGAAGGGAGAAGGACGAGGGGAGGGTGCTGGAGGACAACCCGGGGGCGGGGGCCGTGGGGGGTGCACGCAGGGAGGAGCCTCTGGTCAGGGACTGGGTGGCGCGCCAGTCGGACGAGGTGCAGGAGGAGGAGGAGGAGGAGAGGAAGTCACATGCAAGTGTGTCGAAGGGGTCGGGCTTCCATTGTGCTTCGCTTTGGATTCCGTTCAGTCCGTTTGTCTGCGGATCAACAAAGCAAAGGACATGACAGGGCTGTCAAAGCACGCGCTCTGACTGCTCTGTTTTGAAATGAACCGCGTGTATCTTAAAAATAAGATCTTTTTATGCTAAGTCTGAAAGTTTAAAGATGCCCCACTGGAGTCTGATACTTCCTCAGAGTCTCGTATTGAAACTGTCGGTATCTGAGAGGCCGTGGTCATGGTTACACTTTAAATGATGAATCTTTCATTCAGGCTCCACTGTTGCCTCCTTGAAATTGATAAAGTCTCCGTACTTTGGACAGAGCCGTGTTGCTTCACAGTGAAAACTTTCATGGGGTATCATTAAACTGCTATACATAAGAAATAAACAACATGTTTTATTTACTACTAAGACGTCAACTACAGTCAACAATGGTTGTTTCACCGTCCACAAACAATTCCACCATTGCAAATACGTAAAATAAATAATAATAAAAATAAATGTTACATTAAACCATGGAGTCGTTGCATATGCACTCACTGATACAGTGAACAACGGTGAGTGCACACGAAAGGACGAGTATGGGACTAAAGGCCGACAACAAACATCACATTCTTTCACATCTCTTTTCTACTTGTCAAGTCATTTGTGGTTTGACTTTGTTGAACTGAAAAAACGGCAAACAAGTAGAGCTCCATGTTGGAGCCGACCAGGGAATAATGCATGAACTTGCTGTGGACTACAGGTTGGGATGACTCGGGAGAAGACGTGAAAGGAAGGAATATCAATTTACGAAAATGAGAAGGGGGTTATTTGATGCAATGCAATGAGAGCTAATAACATCGGAGAAGAGGACTGTTGTGCTATGGAGGATGACAGAATGAGGTGGTTTAATATCAAGTACCTGTTACCCTGAGGGCTTCTCCAGCTTGTGAGAAAGAGACAAATGTATCAGAGAGACAAAAGAAGGAAGAATGAAACATAGGACTGAGCTCATCAGATGGGAGACAAAGGAGCAGAAAGAGGCCAGTCACATTATTGTTCCACTTCCTAAACCTCACTAAAATATTGAAGATTTTCTTTTTGTAATATCTTGCTTTATCAGCAGAATTCATGCAATAATCTACGGTAACTATGTGCAAGCACAAACAACCTGAGTAAATTAAAAAAAAAAAAAAAAAAAAAAAAAAAAAAAAAAAAAAAATACTAAACTGGCAATGCTCTCTGTTCAGCTCACAAATTCCAATAATTCAAGGTGACAGGGATCTGGCACTGACCTGTGCAGCTGGGGCTGTCTCAGTCTTGGCAGCGTCAGGTGGCAGAGCGTGAGAGGAGCGTGAACGCGGTGGAGGTTTAGGGGACGCCAGGCCCTGTGCGGGCCCTGCGGAGGCAGCCGCAGCCGCAGCAGGTGCGGGTACTGCCTTAGGAGCTGCAGCTTGCTGCGGCATGAGTGGAGCTGGAAGAGTGGGCGGCATCGGTGGAGGCAGCTGGGCCGGAGGGCCGGCTGGCTGGGGCTGCAGGGGCAGTGGCACCTGGGGTCTCGCACCTGGTGCCTCTGTGGGAGGAGGTCCTGGAGGTGGACCCAAGACAGGCAACAAACAAACAGGATTAAGGATCAATGTATCAGTGTTGCATATTAAAAATACAAATATGAATGTTTGATGTGTTTACCTAGAGGCAGGTCAGTAGGTTTGGCCTGAGCACTCGGTATGGGTCTGGGAGCTCCAGGATGGGTGTCAGGGGTGGGCCGAGGGGCCCCAGGGTGCACCTCTGGAATGGGTCTGGGTGCTCCGGGGTGAGAGGGAGGTGGGGGGCGGGACTGAGGACTGATAAGCCTGACTCCAGGGGGGATGTTCTAACGAAATATAGTGAACAGAATTTGGAAAACGTGAAGCCAGTGCAGTTAAGGATTTGTAATAATAATAATGATATTAATAATAATAATAATAATAATAATAATAATAATAATAATACTGATAACAATAATAGTAATAATAGTAGTTCAGGTTCTCACCGGTCTCTGTGCTCCACCAGGTGCAGGAGCGCCCACTGCTGGCTGTCCTCGTCCTAGAGGAGGACACGCGGTAATCACTATTTCATTACTTTGGAAGATAATAGTGCTGCCAAATTTGCAGTACGACAGTTCTTCTTTTGTGCAAAAAGTGTATTATGTTTTTTATTGCGGGACGTGCGAACAACAGTTATCATCAGTTAAAAAGTGCCAGTTATCTGTTTGCACTCCGGCTACTTAAATCCAGAAAGGAAAGAAAAGGGGTGAACGTTGCAGGAGGCTGAATAAGTGCTAAAATTGTGGATTCTCCAGTGAGCTTGAAAATGGTGCTGGACAGACACTGCAGGATATATGACTAAAACAAACCTACATTTCTATTTTTAAAAGTCCCACGTACAATAATTTAATAAACACCAATTGCGTTTTCCCCAAGCATGTATTTGTCTTCTAAAAGCATCACAATAAATGATCACAATGGTAAAATTTTGACTGAGCTGCATCTCTATGGAGTTGCTATCTCCCATTAATTGAATGTGTGTGCCATCTTTGACGAGATGTGAGGAGAAGGGCAGGAAGGGCATCAGCTTCATCTATTCCAAGCGCTGCTGCAGCACCACCAAGTGCGAACTGAAGCCAATCTACGACAGAACAAATCCCCCTCACGGCTAACTTCATTACTAATCGTGACTCAGGTCTGAGCGGCAGCAGGAGGGCTGGAGGAGAGTCAGGCCTTGTTCCCTGAGCCAACTGTTACCTCACGGTTTGCAAACACACACCTATTCTTACACTGAGCCCCTCTGTCGGGGCCAGGGAACATGTTCCCACGCCGCTAGGATGTCTGCCTGTGTTTAATACGTGGCTGTGCACTTTCCAAACACAAGTCAGGCCTCCTTACAAATCAAAGCCACACTGCTTGCAACACGTGCAGCGTACAAGTAGGTGAGGTGAAGGCAGGTGAAGACGACAAAACCTACCCTGCAACCTTCAGGGTCAGGCTTAATTTGTGTCAAGGTGTGAACGCACAACACAAGATTATAGCAGACGGGCCAGGAATAATCCCAGACCCACTCCCAGTGAGGACAGCGTTTCTATGCACAAAGATTGTCTTTCTTTGGTGGGGGGGGGGGGGGGGGGGGGGGGGAGGAAATGCAAAACTTACATAACTGGGTCCTGGTCATGATTAGTGACACTCACCTGCAGCGGCTTCTGGCCGAGGAAGAGCAGGGCTCTTTTGTCCTTCGCAGCACAAGGCAAAACCAAACCACATTACTGTTACAAACAATATAGTCATGTGTCGCTGCTGTTGCCATTGACAACGAGTGAGAAGGAGCACGACCAATGCAGTGCAATGGAAAAAGTACAGTTAGGCTGTGAAGCTTAAGGTGCTACGAGTTGGAATATTTGCCCGAGGATTTTCCTACTTATCATGCTGGATTAGAGCACTGGAGCTGATTTCAAGACCACTTAAAGTCAAGAACACAAGGATTTCAGTCATCACACCTCATTTACTGAGTTTTCAGAAGGTGCTACGACTAAATCACTACTCTCTGACCAGAGCACTGTTGTAAAGCACCCAGGTCATTGCCATGAACAACTCCATAACATAGATGGCCTACTTTGAGTGTATTCTGTTGCCTTGGTTAAGATGTGGTTTCTGGGCTTAAGCACATTCTTCCACTTACAAAATATGACTCAATATAAACATCAAAAGATTTTTTTTTTTTTGAATTGCAATATAATAAATCTGTTTTGCAGATGATCCAAGCAAACCCAAACCACCAAACACATCCTACCCCACAAACAAGTCTATGATGTCCTACAACAGCGCAGAATTGACCCATCAATGTCAACAGCATTGATGACTGAATGCCACGGCTATGACGTTCATGTGACATTAAGAAGCGCACCGCCAGTTACCTTCACTGCCTCTTCTAGCGAGCAGTGGGCTGAGACACATGCCGCCATCTTAAGAGTCCAAGAAGAGAAACAGTATGTTCCAAATACAGGAAAGCAGGAAACTAAAATCTATTAAATTATGAATTATAGATCATTTAACAAATGCACAGTAGAAGAGCTACTTCTGAACTAGGTGGCCACTTAAAATTCAATAAATGTATGTAACTTTGTTTTTTTAAAAAACAACGTAGACAGTATGGTAAGTAAAATAAATATCTTGGGTTTATCACTTTAACTGAGAAACTGACGATCACATACTTTATTCAGCAGTTTGGCTTATATCATGCATAACTGCAACTGCATTGCTGACTTCAACCCAGAAGCGTTGATGATGAGCAGTACTAAGTATAACTAACGTACAGCTTAAATAAATGTGTGTGCTGTGCAAATTAAGCTTTGAAAAAGTAAGAGCCCAGAGCAGAAATAGCAAATAAACACTAGAGGGAGTGAAAATGTCTATACATAATGCCAGCAGTCTATCCAAGTTAAGCAGCACATTTTAAGCATCAGATGGAAAACAGCAGCCCAAACTCCCATTTCCACCATGTATGCAAACCAACACACGGCTCAAAACTGGCTTTACCTCCAGAGTCCTTTCTAACCGGCAGAGGGCTCATGCCTCCTTCAGGTTCAGCATTGACACGAAGCAATGAAATGAACGACAAGTTAACACCTATCTCATATGTTGTAGATTTCACTAAGAAATATAGACATCAACATATCTACAGTGTATTTATTTTTTTGCATTGGCTTTAGTTGTGTAGGCAGGTTTTTTTTTTTTGACAAAAAGTGGAGGCTGATACATTACCAGAGGGTGGTGGTGGGCGTTGTGGGGGTGCTGGTCTGGCTGGAGGGGCCTGAGGACGAGGAGGAGGTGGGCGTTTAGGTTCCATGCTCTGAGATGTGGGGGCTCCAGGCTGGAAGTCAACAGGAGGACCTGGCACACAGAGGAGATAAAAAGTCACTGCTGCTGCTGAGAAATGACCTTTAAGCATTGGAAAACATTCCCGTATAGTTGCGACTTTCATTCAATGATAGGTAGTAGACTACAAATGCACCTATATGTTCATCTACCAGTAGCCTCAAGTCCTCTAAGACTAAACAGAACCTCATCCTAACACGTGAACATTTACCTGCAACATCTCTCCTCACTGGTGATGGGCTTACATCTGCTTCCATGCATTACAAACAGAACAACATCACAGTTTGTGTTGCAGTAGGAACTGATACACACTGGAGTCTGTGCAGACGAGTGGGCTGCACGCTTATTCACTTGATTTACGGCGTGGTGTCGAACTGCACTCACCGTGTGAAGGGCGAAGGGGTTGTCCACGACTCGGCCGGCTGGGCGCTGAAGGTTCCCCGTGAGTGGGGGAGGGACAGGGGCTGCTGCGGGGGGAGGGCAGAGGGGATGATCCGGGCCCGCAGCCGGCCGCAGGCTGCAGGTGCTGGGGGAGGATCTCCTCCACCTCTTCGTCCACATCACCTAGCACAAAACCGTCGAAAACACGAGCATAAATTTAATTTCACGTTACCCCCCCAATTTCTTTATGTAATTACTATCGCACTTACCTTCCATATCGTAGTCATCGTCGCCCATGTCGGCGTCCTCTGCGAGCAGGGTGGAGCTGGCGGAGGTGGGGATGCTCCCACAGATCCTCTCCACGCTCATCTCCTCCTCCAGGCTCTTGATCCAGCCTGGGCTCTTCAGACGGATGTCAATTACTTTGCCAAGGACCTTCATTGTTGTAGAGGAACAAAAAGCAGAAAAGAGAACATTAAAATTCTGGCTAACCAGCAGAGATATGGCTGCTGAAAAAAAAAAAAAAGATGTCTTACAGTGGAAGCGCTGAGAGACAAAGCAGCAAGAGCAGAGTAGCCTTCCAGGAAGGTCACCCACATCTTCTCCTCAACAAACCTGCAGAAGCACGAGCACTGTTAGTGTAATCTGGGTGCATGTAGGCTATAAATGAATGACTCTGGATGTCTGAGGACTCAACGCTCACCTGATGAGCGTGACCTCGCCAAACTGAGTGAACTTGTCCAGCAGCTCGTCTATGAGAGCGTCGTCGAAGGAGTCGTTGGGTCCGGAAGAGCAGAGTGAAACCATGATAGTGCCATCTGGAGGCCCCTGCAGGGCAATGACGTCTTTGTAGACCTGGTGCCGAGCAACTGGGTCGACCTCCAATATGTCCACGTCCATTATTGACACTACAGGCCTTCAGAAATAAGAAAGCACGTTTAGGAGAAGAGCACAGGATCACCTGTAAGTTACAATACTGCAGGAAAGGAAATTTTTTTTAAGCATCACTAAAATCACCCCCCCCCCCCCACCCCCAACGTTGATACCTGTGGTCTGAGGTCTTCAGCTCAGCCCTGCCGTAATATTTTAGCATGCCAGGACTCCAGGAGAGATCGGGATCTTCCTCTTTGTCCGCGGATGAAGAAGTGGCGCCCACGACATTGAGCTCCTCAGCTGCAAAGCAAG
The DNA here is from genome assembly GCF_046127955.1 of Nelusetta ayraudi. NCBI lineage: Eukaryota > Metazoa > Chordata > Actinopteri > Tetraodontiformes > Monacanthidae > Nelusetta > Nelusetta ayraudi. Next base: position 3,949,752 of record NW_027466083.1, read on the forward strand.
ACAGTTTGTATACAGAAGACCTGCTATGTTTTTGTCTGCCGGACAGCAGTATAGTTGTTTGCATCTTACCAGTTTTGTCAAAGTTCCACTTCCTCCTTTTCCACAGTATGCGGTCAGTCCAGGCCGGCGTGCGACACTTCTCACTGGTGTCGTAATCCTCAGAGAAGAGGTCGTACTTGTACGTCGGGGCAAAATCTAAGTTGCCCTCAATAAAACCTCTGAAAACCTGTGGAAAATGAATCCGTATAGAATACAAACTCAGGAGTTGATGTTGGACGAATACTTTCTGCTGAATTGGTAGAAGAGTTGTTGATATTGAAAATGTGCAGCTGTATGACATACCATGGCAGCATTCTTCTGGTCCAGCAACTGGTCCCCTGCTGTCAGGGCATCCCAGTTCTGCTGTTTGATGAGGTCTTTTACTTCCTCATTGGGGAGGTTAATTCGATAGTTGAAGTCTCCGCACCAGAAAACATAGTCGTGGGAGTACAGCAGACGACCCTAGCAGGCGCAAATATGTACAGTTACCCCACAACGTGCAAAGTCTTGCAAGATCAATGTGACTCACTGTGAGATTTATTACCATGGGGAAGGTGAGCCTGCGTGTGATCTCGTTGTAGTCGTCGTTCCTCTCCTTGACCTGTGACTGACCGGCAGCAAAGTGGGAGCAGACGAAGCAGATGCTCGTGGTGTGGAACAGCAGGCGGATGGCCACGCCTCCTTTATTGCCTGTGGCGCCGCCCATCCCGGTTTTTACAGTATCGACAGCAACGTCCCTGAGAGGGCGAAATGAAACGAAAATGAAAATCTGTTCCCATACATCTGGCTAACGCTCAAATCCGCACGCCGCAGCTGCCGTTCAGAGTGTTTTTACCTGATGAAGGGTGCGTGCTGTGGTCGGATAAACACAAACAGACACACTCCCACAAGCTGCTCCGATGCCAGCAACACGTACTTGTGGTCCCGAGATATGTTTTTTTGAAGCTCAGCAGCCCAAAGTTTCTGGTTCGTGGTGCTGAGACAAAGACAAAATTGCATGTCACTATCCAGTGGAGTAAAGGCAAAAAAAAATACTGTACATAACTAACTAGGTAAAGTCAAGTATACAGATTTAGTATAGAATTTTAATGTAATACAAACTATACTATATATACAACTATGGATGGATGGATGGGTGTGTGTGTGTGTATGTATATATGCACTAAATAAATCACTGAAAACTTGAGCAATGTCTTTCCTGTGGATGACAAAGACGGAAATGTTATCCGAGGCGGGAATCTTGCACACATACCTCGCGCTGACAATGTTGCCAGCATTCAGCTCAACCATTTCCTCAAAGCCGATGGCAAAGATATCTATTGGGTTGGCTTTGCTGTCTGCAGAAGAGGAAACAGAAAGAGAGAAAGAGAGAAAGATCATCTCATGTCTCTGATCCTACATGCATCACAAGACTCTAATTAAACCAGTAAAGCGATAAAGCAATTTATTTGAATTGGCTGGTGATAAAGCTTGTATGGCTTGTTAATAAATTATAGGATGTCGATCACATAAATGAAACTGAAAATTATTGTCCTGTAAATTCCTGTTGAAAAACAAACAAACAATAAAAACAGATAATGAGTGCAAACGCACCCTGGAACTCAGGATGCCCGGCCTTCTTTGGCGCGTCTAACAGCCAGTCGTTGAGTGTCTGGTTGCGGAAGGCAATGCTGCGGAACTGTTTCCCCCCATTCACATTCCAAGTGCCGACGCACACGCGGATCTGCTTGGGCTTTGTGTATTTATGGTAGTTCTGACACATTCCGAGCAGCACTCTTGGTGAAGCTGTGAAAAGAAAGAGAGGCTGATTAGACTCGAAAACTGGGGAAACAAGCAAAAAAACTCAACTCAAATCCTTTGTACAGCATCCAAAACGGGGTGAGGAGCAGTGGGTACTTCAAACAAGGGTCACGGGCAAAGGGACAAAGAGGTGACATTTGTGGGAGCCCAGCTAATATTCAAAATGAACATCGGTCATGGTTCACTTCTGTCTAAAGCAGAACCGCAACAGGCAGAAACACGTGAAACCACGACCGTGACGCTTTATAATGAACAAACCACAATGGGAGGCAAAACATGGGTGGAAAACAACTGATGTGATAGAATGAAAGAAGCCATCCACGGGGGGGAGAGGAGGAGCGGGAGGGGTTGATGGTGGCAGTTACTGTACCTGATTGCAAGATGGGCTCAGTGACTAAGATTGTGCCCGAGAAGCAAGGGGGGAGGAGGGAGAGAGAAGGGGGGGTTAAACAGTGCCTTGGCAGATAATACCATCAGAGCAGTTGGTCAGCAGTAATCTAACTGGGACAGAGAGCTGACATGTTGAGATTACACTCCCCCCTTGACACAGAGCAGACTAACACGCTCCGTTGTGCAGAGACGCCCGTGGTCGAGTCGGTGACAGCAGAGGCGTGTCAAAACCCGTCAAAATATTTGAAAACAAAGTCCTCTTTGTGTAGTAGGAGAGAGAAGACACTTTATAAAAAAGGAGCAATAACAAAACAAGGAAGCCACAGTATTAAAGTGCCACTGTCTTTATCAGTTGACCTATTAAAGATAAACATAAATTGCCTTGGAAATTACCATAAAGACTGGATGTGGTGAGCAGGGCTCGGGCCTTGTCAGCCAAATCACTGTTCAGTGTAGAGCCCAGCCGCAGGATGTCTATTGCTTCCTGCTTGGAGCTGTCAAAGAAGTTGTTCTGGATGGTCCTCGTCACAGAGCGAGCGCCGTCTTTCAGCTTCCCCGCCTTCAATCACAAAGAAAAAAACACACACACACACACAAGAAATAGTTTCAGTCTTGCTTTGTGTTGGAGGCAAGCTAAATTTTCCTCAGCCCAAAAGAGAACCTGGATAAACAGACAGAGGGGAGAGACAGAACAAGGGAAGAAAAAAAAAAAAAAATCAAAACTGCTTTAAAAAGGTGCAGTTTTAAATGCGACTGATTGATGTGCAAGAAGGTTGGATTTGTTTCCAGATGTCAGAAATTCAAGGGATTTCAACAAGTTGGCCCAATCTAGACAGCAGGTGATTCCAGCCCAGTAAGTTCAGAATACAAGGTTAAAAAAAAAAGATCTTCCAGAGAGGAAATGACCACTGAAAGGCAGTTTCTTTAAGTTGTTTTCCCTATACCCCGATGTCTTTGGAAGAGTTCTTCGATCAAGAGTAGATGCAGGATGGAGTTGACCAGAGAGGTCCTTTAGCCTCTTACTTCTACCAAAATCAACATCATTTACCCCAAAGGCACCAGAATCAGTATTGCACCAAACAATAAATCAATAAATAAACGAGACCCATTCCTCAAACACAACATCGATCAGCTGGTTAACTTACCACACAGGTACAGAGAGGTCCAGAGGACAGCAGAGAGAGACAGCACACAGGGGTTAAGAAACAGAAGCATGCGGCTTTCACACAGCTTTCACGTTTTCATGCTTGACATGCTGATATTCTTGAGGCAGTGAGTGAGAATTTAAGCGGCTAAAAGCCCAGCGTGAACTATTAACAGGGATCCGATGGCTCAAAGAAATAACGATAAGCATTTGCTTTTACCACTTGTGAGATATAACAAAACTGCATTAATTGTTCTGTATAAACAGCCTGCACTCAATGTTATGGCATCACTGTGGTGCGACAACGTTATATTTCTCTGCATGCTGTCGTGTACCTTGGCCTTGCCATCCAGGGCGCCGGTGCCTGCGTAGATCTTACTGACGGAGTCTCCGTTGGCAGACCACATGGTCCTAAAAACCTCCTGGAACCTGGCGACCAGCTGGGGTTTCTCCGTCAGACCCATCTCCTCCAGCTGTTTGGGCAGCATCTGGAGTAGAGAGCCACGCCGTTACACAACATTGGTAAAACGAAACAGAAGCACCGTCACTGAAAAGAACCCTGCGAAATGCAAACGCTGCTTCACAATAATGCAAATTATACAGGTCACTGGGTTGGGCTCCAACCTCGAGGGCAAAGAAGGCCTGGACGCTGTTGGTTCTATCGAGACAATCCAAGCAGTTGGTCCTGATGGTGCCTCCCTGAGTGCTGAAAAAGAAGCATTCAAAATGTCATTCAAAAGCACATACACACGCGCACGCACACGCGCACACACACACACACACACCACCCACCATTTGATGCCCGTCTCTCCAGAATAGTAAAAGAAGCCACACTCCTCGATGAACTTGCTGAGGTACGGCTTGAGGACACTGTGCAGTTTTTCAGTTTTGCCTCCCTTCACATTTTGATGGTAGTCAAAGTTCACCATTTTCACAGACGACGAGTGCTCCGATGCCTTCAGGTGACTCTGAGAGTGACGTAAAGAACAAGTGTATGAGGGCAAAAAAATGAATCCCAGATATCATCAAAAAAATTCTAAAAGAAACCACGGCAACACATGTACGTCTTAAACTGAGTCGTTATCAGTACAATTGTTTTCCCTGCTCTGAATAAATATATATATATATGAAATGAAATATAACTACTGGGGCTGCTCATTTGGTTTTGTTCCACAAAGACACACAAAAGAAAGCAGTTCACCTGAAAGGCTTTACTGAGCATGTGTTCGCCTTCTTTACTCCCCAGCAGGTTGATGATCACCTGTTTGCCGTACAGCCTCCGCAGTGCAGTGAAATGTCTGGATCAAACAAGCAGAAACATCGTGAGAACAACACCACTAAATATACACACTTGACTTGAAAGAGTTTTGCTGAACAAGACTATTTCAGGATCTCAAAATGCCGAATTGTCTGTGGTGACAGAGAGAAAGTCTGCAACATGACGTGATTCAGTTTATTGTGCTTGTACAACGTTGTGGACTGACTTATTTCGAGCCAATGCTTTCGGGAGCTTTTGCAAGGCAACTACCAGCAGTAAATAGAAATTACAGGTCATTAGGATTCAGAGATGATTATGGGCTAGCGGGTCATTTCCACCCCCTGCAATCAAACTGCTTTCATCAACACCCTGCAATTAGCATGTTTTCCTTGAAAAATCTGAAGAACTTTTCTCCTTCTTGGCCTGGACACCACCGTCCAATCACCTTTGCTCACAAAGGAGTCGGGGAAAAGCCGGCAAAAAACCCCCATTAAACACGTCGCAACACTTCAAGTACCTTTCGAAAGCGGGAGCGTTCGCTTCGAAGCCCCGTGAGAGTTTGACGCGGTGGGAGCCGACCTGCAGCACAAAGAGAAAAAAGATAATCACGGTGCTCTTTGAAAATTTGTCAAAGCGACGTTGGCGGCAGAGAGTGAAGTTGGAAGAGGAATCTGGATGTCTTTTGTTCTGTGGAAATAAGACCTTGACAGTGGCGGAAGAAGAGGTGGAGGATGACAGTAAGAGAGGGCAGCAGCACCTGTCATCTAGACACTACACACAAAGACACAGCGCAGCAGAGAAACCTGGCACCTCTCAAACACATTTATTGCAACGTTTGTTTGATCAAATCCCTCCTCCATTGCCTCTCATCTCCTCAAGTCATGCATCTACTTCTTAAAGAGCGTGAATCACACAAATATATGTAGGCCTCAAAGAAAAGTTAACACGCGCCACCACACCTTAACTGGCTCAGCAGGACACTTCAACAGAGGCTGTTGTGTAAAAATCCACTAACTCGGCCCCACAGGCCCTGGCTTGTCCTGCTGCAGCTGCTGCATAAAATCTGGTTATTTCATTTTTGACTTGCTCCACTCTTCCTGTCGACAACAACATCTTTTGTCCGTCATCATCGTTTCAACCAACTTCAACCAACTCGTTCCCCGACTGCTGTAGGACTTTAAATGTCAATGGATTAATTTAGCTTGTATCCATTTATGAATCTTTTCACCACTTTGAGTTCATCTGCTTGGAAACCTCTACTGCCAATTATTTGCTGGGCTCACGTCGGGCAGAAATTGTCCCCTCCATACTGCTGCCATTTTGTCACCTGGTCTCCTCTCTGCTGTCGTGCGGGACTTGTGCTATGCATATTTCATAACTTCCATCCCGGCACTGTGGAAGGTCTTCGGTTACATGTGTGCACCTCAGACCTCAGGCATCACTAATCAGACAGCACTTTCGACACATTTCTTTAGCTAAAGTAATACAATGGTCATGACCAACTTGACTCATTCGTTAGGGGTTTCAGTCAGTGAATCATAGATTATCCTCAAATGATAATAATAATAATAAAAAAAAAAACATCTCAATTCCACAAAGAGATCAGGAATCATTCAGAATTGTATTTTGAAATGAGTTTCTTATTCAACGGAATTAATCTTCTAAGAGATGGATTCTGCCACCGATGGCTCGACTCCCTTAAACCCCATTCTAAAATTAAATAAAGATTTGAAAACTCCATTTTAAATTTGTTCACATTAAATGAGGGCACTAATTTCAATGTTTCCTTCAAGGAAGGATTTAAAATACTACACTAATTCCAATCTTTTTCTAATGACAATAATCAAACTGAACAAAAATCCATTTCACATTAAAATTAAGAGTTTTGACCACAAATATGTGGGTATTTTTTAATAGACATTTCTTTGTCTCATCAGTTTGGCATTTAGTCAGTCATGAACAGACAAAGACTGAAGTGTATGAAAACTTCCATCCCGGTCAGAGGATGCTGCTGTACTGTTTTTGTTGTCCTTGCTGCTTCATGTTTTCTTTTATGCAAAACATTTGTCTGTGCAATCTTATTTCTGACACAACAGCAGATAAACAGCAGAGATAACCAGAATAATGCTAGTTTTAATTGTCTTTCAGTGTAATGCACTACACTATTATACTATCAGTGTAGGCAGACTACAATGAAGAAAAAACTGAAGCACGTAGAAGCAAGCTGAGCCTATCAATGAGGAGCCTGAGCTTAGGCCGACTGGTGGTGTTGATGCATTCATTGTGTGACTTTCTAAAAAAAAAAGTGACACCATGTTCTTGTGCTGCAACAAATGCTGCACCAGCGCCAGTTTCTTCCCAAAGTGATCGCTGAATCTGCAAGCTAGCATAGCTCTTCTGTCCCTTTCTGCTGCTACAACCAGAAGTTGCTTCATGTATGTTTGTTACTTCACTCATGACCAAATTACAAAAAAGGCCTCAACCTTTTTAGCGGCAATGTTCACTTTAGAAATACCCATGCATGCGTGGGGGAGGGAGGCTAACAGCTGATATGGCACTTTGTAAGCAGGGAAACTACAAATCTGTCAGAAAATAATCCAGAGCTCAGCCACTCTTTTCCCATTTTAGCCAAACCACAGCAGCTGTGGGCTGGATAGATGATTAATATGGCTTCAGTCTACGAGATTCACCCGCTTGTTTTGCCGTATTAAAAATTCACACCTATCCAGGTAAAGTAAGTGGGTGATTTGGAAGCAGCTCTGGGATGTTTTCAGACCAGGATCTCACCTGACCAAAGATGTCTGGGAGCTGAAGAGAACAGAAAAATGCCCTTTACCAACCACTAAGTCTTACCATGACCCTCCCCCCCGCTCAAGTCTGTGCAATGACTGGACAAGGACAGGGGAATTGTATTCTTGTTTATGCCATAAACCTAATGGTCTATTCTTGAACCTGCCTTAAATCCTCAGAATGGCCTTTTAAGGACAGGTCATGTGCATGAGGCCTTCAAAAATATTCATGATGGGATTGAGTCACCCTTCACCCAGGCCCACCGACATTGCACAGAGAAACCCCCATCTGCAGCCTGAAAAGCGGTAGCACCAGCGAGAGCAAAAAAAAAGAAGACAGTTTTATACCAGGTGGGGGTTCACATCCAGCTGTTTAGGGTGCCGGTTCTCATTCAGTTGCAACAAAACACCCTTAATGGAAGTTTTCTGAACACAGCATGGACAAAATGTGTTACAATGATCTATCAAACTGTTAGATTTAGACTTCCCAGCCCCCATGCATGCTTTAATCGCAACCAAATAAAGAAGTCTTAAAAGGCTTTGTCATACATAGTTTAAACTACAATATGAAAGCCTTTTTTGGGGGGAATTTCTACATTTCTCAGGTCTTCTACTTGAGGAAAAAGGATGTTTTGTGATTTTCATATGGTGAGGCCTAATATATGAAAATCTCACATAAAAAGAAGGCTCTGGAAAAAAGATTTCGTTCAACTACCTGGATTCCTGGCTGTTCCCAAAACAGAGGAATGGATCCGCGAATTTGTATGAAGGCTGAGACTTGGTCATCCAGGAAAATCACCTGTTCAAAGAAAGAAAAAAAAACCAACCAGATCTAGTCTTACTCCTTATCTTTTTTTTCTCTTCCAAAAATAACATTTTTTAAAATGAAAAATTATTTAAAACCGAACAAATACCTTCTCAATGCAATGCTAATTCTATACATTAGATTATTTTTCCACCAAAAAAACTGTAAAACCGGGCTCTATAGACACACCAAGTGAAGGAAAAAGTGTTTGGACAAAATGTTTGACAAGCTGCAATTTAAAAATTCAAAAAGGAAATAACAAAAGGATGCTATTTCAGACACTTCTTGGTTGTTGGAAAAAGGTAAAATAAAGGAATCACCTGTTCGGTCTCAACAAAGTTGGCCACTTGTCCATCATCATTAGTTCCCCGAACATTGAAGCGTGTGCCAGCTCGCTCTGAGCTGAGGCGGGAGAAGATGCAGGCCTTGGCCTGTTTGTGTCCTGCATATATGGTGCGGATCTCCACACCACCACACATCAGCCTCAGCAGCCAGTCATCACAGTTCACTCCGTAGTGTTTCAAGTGCAAGTGCAGAGATTGGTTCCTATCAATTCGACAAAGTGCAATGAAAACAGCAGTAAAAGCTAAATTGGGTGCAGACAGTGCAATTCAACATGTAATTAGTCAACCAAACAGCTTTATATCACAAATACTGTCAAATCTCTCAGTACGTCTAGAGTTGAGTCTTGCAGTAGAATGAAACAAAACACCTAATAACTGCTCTTAACTGTTAAACTGTGCCTACTTCACACTCTTACCAAAAGAAGCGGTTATCGGTCGTATCTTCTAAGATCCTGCGATGTGCGTTCAGACTCAAGTCCATGCTGATGCCGGTGGAAGACCAGGCAAAGTAAAAATGCCCAGAATTCAGGACCTTTCGCACCTCAGCGATCCTTTCCTCATCCCCTGGATCATTTTTCAGTGATATGAAATCTGTCTGAGTAACCCTGAATACTTCAGAGTCTTGGACCTTTCCCACAGAGCTGCATCCGGTCACCAACACCAGACTGTGGAGCATGGAGTCGCCTGCAGGGAGGAGAAGATGAGTATGACAATGTTATGCTTTTGAGAACTATGAGTGAGGCGTCATGCTGTTGAAGATAGAGTGCAGCACAAGGAGAACACACTGTGGCATTAAAAGTTGTACAAAATATCAAATTACACGTCAGCATTACTATTTTTGGAACAAGAAGGTATGAAATCAAATCTCTGCTGTTGATAACCACGAGCTTTAATCTCTCACGCTGCCTTTTCCTTGTTGTGATAACAAGAGCCTTCAAGGTCATGTAGGGGACAGGAGAAAGCAGCTTAACAGTGATCAGCACTGGACTACAAACCAACAGGCCTACTTGCACAGTAGTACAGTGGGAATTGTTGAGGAGATATGTACAAGACGATGGACATTTCAGGAAAAGGTTCTTTAGCCTCACCAAGATTGAGGCGAAGGACGCCAAGGATCCCATAGGCATCAACAATCTTGGTGTATGTGTTTTTGATGGCTTCCTTCTCTGCTGCCGCTGAAACGAGAAACAAAATCAGCAAACCCCTCAGTATCTGTACTGATCTTCTTTATTCTTAAATGTAACATCACACTGAAAAACAGCAAGCCAACCATTAAAACTGCATTCCTTGATTGTATAGAAGAACGGATACAAAACAGAAATCTATTGGGGGGTGTTTGAACATTTCTGTTCACTGTGCATGCAAAGGAAGAAGATGCCTTACACAGAACAGCAACAGCCCCCGATTCAAACATGAGGCATTCCTCCCTGGTCCTTGCTTCCACGATAACACTGTAGGGGGGAGGGTCCAGCTTGTGGTAGATACGATATCCCTTGCTGAAGGCCATGGCTGATCCAAGATGAAAAAAACTATGAAATAATGATTGAATAAATAAATACATACATGGATATGTTCATTAGATATGCAATATTCCCATGGAAGGTGACGTTTTACTGTATTCTAAACCAAAAAAACAAACTTCATCAACAGAGGTCTCAACATGCTGTTTTATGGATATCTGAAAAGGTTTTTAAGGAAGCAACTATCTGAGGCTGCTCAACCTGAGTCCAGAATGAGAAGTCGAGTTGCGCGCCGAGGTAAACTACAAAGAGACGACTATGTTGTCAGAATGCTGCGAATATCAAGGAGCTTTGTTGTCATTAGCTGGGCAAAATGACGGGAGATAATAAATCAAGACCATTTCAAAACCGCTCTGATGTCAAGGACGGTTTTCGCAATTATTTTCATTTTCATGACACTGCATTCCGTCACTCAGATTGATGGCTTCACTCTCATTGCGAAATCAACATCCTGGCGTTGCGGCACGTACACGCAGCAAATTCACCTCGCTTTGATCCACGTCGACGCACTTGGACGAAGATTTCAAGCACAGGAGGAGTGTGGCCGTTCACATTAGGCCGGTGGATGGTAATATCATCCAGCCTGACACGGACAGTCACGACTTCGTACTGCTACTGCAGCAGGCGAGGCTACGCTAGCGGTTCAGCGCCACTCTGGCTAGGTTGTGTCATGAGGAGAGCGGCAGAAAATGAGAGTAACTGGTTGATCTCGCAAATAACACGCCCTGCAGTCTGTCGACCGTCTAACGGTGTTGGCTATCCTCTGCGCGCCAACTTGGCTACCGTCCCGAAATTAATCACAGAGACAGCTATATGTTGTACGCTAGCTGGAGATATTTTGATGGTGGTACCACCTGCACGTCCCTCCGATAACGACCCGACATTTAGAGAAGCACGAAACCGAGTGACTCTGTCATGTAAAATACATGAACTAGTGCTAAGATTTAGATTTTAACGTCGTCAAATAACCCCGTGCTCACATTTTAAATCACAGGACAAAGGGCTGAAGATTAAGACTCACCGTCTTCCCTGCCGGGTTGTTACTCGGCTGTCACAACAAAATCCTTCCCGGTGAGAAAATGGTACATTCCGACGCAAAGCACGCCTTCCTCACGTTACCGTAATGTCCAGATAACACAGTTACAATTTACACCGTCGTCCTTGCGCGTTTATACAATCCCGTATTATAATACGTTTACAATAATTCAGGTTTTACGAAACGTTTATACATTCCAATAGAACTCCTGATGTAAAGTTCGTGGTTTATCACACCAATATTTGGAAATTAGAAAATGTCGTCGCGGAAATAAGTCGGACCACGGTCTTCTCGTTCCCCTTTGACTGACGGTGACCGTGTCCAATCAACGCAAGTCATGGATCTCTCTTGTCCAATCATAGCAAGCATAGGGCGTTCCTCGCCGAGTCATGCCGCCCGTCGGAGAACTTCACGAGCACGAGCCCTGCATTAGGCGGTGTGATTGCGCGCCCACGTCAACCGTCGGAAGGCGGGGCTAAAGGAGGAAACGCACCTCACTGGGGAAACGGAACTCAATGCAACACCGAGCGAAGAGGTAAACAGACACAATGTTCCGACAGTTGTGCCCTGCTGCTTAAGAGATGATCAAGTCGTCGATCTAGGAAGGTAGGAATTATAATGCATTTTCGCCTGTCAGTGAGGAGATATCTCAATCTGGCATCCTTAATATTGTGTTATTGAAGTGACCTAGCCGCTTCGTCCTGTAACATGCACCGTAGTGACAGAAAACAAAGCAGTAGCTCGCAGTTAAAAACTACATTTCTGTGCCAGTAAAATGACAAACTACTGTTTAATTCACAATGGTCGGGATTTTGCAATATATTTACTCTCTTCACTCACGAATAATCGCATGAAACTGACCAGTGCTTGGGACCCGTAATTAATATTGTGACACTCATGTGGTTGTCCAGACTCTTTCCATGGAAATTGATTCGATGCAGAAATAGAAATGTGACAAATGTGTGGTAACGTGATTTGTTTATTATAGTAACGGGCTTGTCTATTTTGCAGCGATTTTGTTCAATACTGTTCAACCGTTCAATGCTGACTAACCATTTTATCCAACTGCATATCTATTTTAATGTGCGCCCTTTTCAATTTCTTTTCATTTTAGGAAAAACACCCCCAGAACAACAGCCGCTCAAGATGAAGGGTCTCTACCTCGTGGAGCCTGTGGTGGCTCTCTATGCGTTTTCCTCTTTTCTCATGTACCCTCTCATACAGCAATATGTTTACCGACGTCTCTGGCAGGAGCTGACAAACTCCACTTTCCCGGCCTCTGACAATATCTCCAGATGTGCGGAGCCCAGTAGCAACCAGTCCAGCCACCATGAGGTCAGGTTTTGTTTTGTTTTTTTTGCTGTTTTATTGGGCACAAGTGTTTGTTCACACGTACAAATATTTAAAAACGAATTTGTGCATTTTTCCACAAATACATGCACTTTGCACAGGCGTAGCATAACTACCTGTATCTCTGCTCAGCCTTTACTGGCATGACTCAGCATTTTGTATGTTTCTCTTGCGACATAGCTCAGGCCAAAGGAACTGAATCAGCCTTTGGAAGAATGTTGAGATGTACCATGAGACCTGTGCCTGAAGTATAATGTTCTAAACTTGCGCATCAAAATTGACACCGCATTAGGAAGCCGCTTCATTACTTACCACACAGAGCTAATTTTAAACAAAACTGAGAAGTGAAAGCAATGTGGCCGTCACACCTGCTTCATATTCCAAATAACCCAAGCTGCATTACACTTTATTTCCTATCACTCTGTCTTTCCAGGAAGTGCAGAGGCAGGCGTCTCTCTTCTCCCTTTATTCAGAGCTCCTGTCCACAATCCCCTCCATGATCGTCACCCTCATGTTGGTGGCATACAGTGACAGAGGAGGACGCAAGATCACAATCATCATGCCTCTGGTGGGCACGCTGATCTACACTGTGTCCCTCCTGACGGTGTCCTTCTTCGAGCTCAATGTATACCTGATCATTGGCGCCTCGCTCCTGAGCTCTCTGTTTGGTGGTTTGGGCTCGTTCCTCGGGGGCTGCTTTGCCTACATCGCAGACTTGTGCGAGGACGGTCGCCAGAAGACGATGCGCATGGCCGGAGTGGACATGATGATCGGCCTGTTGTCCGGAGTGGCCTCGATTTCCACAGGCTATTTTTTAAACGCTGCGGGTTTCAACTGGCCTTTCCTAACCTCCATTCTGTGCCAGATTCTGAATCTTCTATATGCAATTTTTGTCCTGGAAGAAACTGTAACCAAGCCCCAGGCTGATGCCAACAGTGCGGATTCTGTCACGCAGCGCTCTACCTTGAAACAGATGATCTGCGGCGTCTACGAGATGTTTGCCAGAGCCAGCAGCAGGACAAGAACCGTCTTGGCCCTCCTTATCCTCATCTTCACCAGCCTCTCCTTTGCTTACTTTGGCGGCATCTCCCTGTTGACGCTGTACGAGCTCAACAAGCCACTGTGCTGGTCAGAGATTCTAATTGGTTACGGCTCAGCGCTGTCCTTCACCGTGTTTCTGACCAGTTTCCTGGGAGTCATGTTGCTTACATACTTTGGAGTGCCACAGTTGGCCATTGTCCTAATAGGCATCCTGTCCATCATGGCGGGCATGATACTACTGACGTTCACCAAGACCACTTTAATGATGTTTTTAGGTGAGAAAGTCCTCAGTGAAATCTTATCTAACCCTCTAAAATTAAGAGTTTTAAACCATTTTAAAGGCCCAGTGTGTCATTTAAATCTATTGCTGTGAAATATAAAAAGAGGCCCTCAGCTTCGTGCACCTGTGCTGTGTACAAAATACTTTCAGGCACTTGACATCTTGACGCAAGGATTTTTTTTTCAAGTTATAACTTGTTGAAAGGCGGCTCATAAATATTTAAAAAATAACTGTTGTTTTCAAGCAAAGTATAATTAAGGAAGATATTTAGTGCATCAAAAGAAAGAATCAGACTATTTACGTAACATAACACACTGCAAGAAATAACGTAAGACATAAGTGAGATTGTTGTTCCTGTTGCTTATCTTTGTGAACCCATTTCAAAGTTGTAGATCATTTACCGGATTGTAAAATGACAAAACAAACTCTTCAAAGTTGATTTTGGAAAAACAAACAAATAAAACCAGTCAGGGTTGCAATGCACTTTTCACATAATACGTGTTATAGCATAGATAAGGTTTAATATTCATTCTGGTAATTGTACAGTTTGTGCGCCTGGATATCCATAGTAATGCCTGTCCCCTGTTTGACAGTGAGGCTGCCAATGCTCCTGTCAGTCATGCCTTTCCCAGTGTTGCGCTCCATGATGTCAAAGATCATCTCGAAGGCTGAGCAGGGTGAGTGGCTCCAGAGTACTTGGCCTTTCGTGTTTGCACAGTTCACCAAGTCCGCTGAAATGTTGTCTGCCTCTTCAGCCTCAGTGTTGATAAAAGACAAGTGCTCTTCAAGTTTCGGTTGCTTGGGGCAAAGCAGAATCCTATAACAGACGAGTTCAGTTGTCCTTTTCGTGAGTCAACAAGCTAATCTTCTTTCCTGTCTGCGTGCGTGTGTGTTTTGTTTATTCCAACAGGATCCCTCTTTGCTTTCCTATCTTTTGTGGAGAGTTTGACGACCAACACGTCGGTCGCAGTCTTCAACAGCGTGTATTCTGCTACCGTGGCGTGGTATCCCACCTTTGTCTTCATGCTGGCCGCAATGCTGTGTCTCGTCCCTCTGATCGTCTTAGGGTACGTCTATCATGCTTCCAGTGCAGGGAGGAAAATCACCTGTTTGTGTGTCACCTCACACCTGAATTGTTCTACAAAGCGTTCACGTAATGAATTCAGCCGTGCTTTTGTGTCAAAAAAGTCTGGTGCTGCAGCTTTGGTGTGCAGACAGCTCACTGAACCAGTTCCACAGGGCAGGTGTTCAAAGAGTGTATTATATTTCCAGGAAAAAAACACAGAGGACTTTTTTATCCAGTTACTGCAGCACCTTCAAATGAAAAATCTCTGCTTCTGCCACCTCACTGCACAGTGACTTTTATCAAACAAGGGGGAAAAAAATGCTGACCCAAAGCCTAAAATAAACTAAACAAACAAAGCAAAACTAGATCCTCATTTATGTAGCGAGGACTTCCCTCACCAGATGCTTCCCCCCCATGCGCATGGTGCGTTCTCGTTTGTGTTTGAAGCAAAATGTCGCAACAACGTGCGTTTGTTCAAATAGGGAAAAAAATATGACAGCAATGTTCCTTCTCTTTTTTGCGTGAAGTGGAGAAAAAGCTGCTGAGTCAGTCTTGTGAAGGAGCACTTAACTCAATCCTCCTCCATGCATCTCATGCACTGCTGCTTCTGTGACATTGCACATTGTAAAATAACAAACCTTCCGTATTAGGTTTGACCAAGCAAGCATTCTCTTCATGGGGGGAATGTTTTTATGGGGGAAAGTTAGAGGCCGTCCAAACGAAAAAAGAAAGAAAAAAAAATTCCATAGGGAGAATTCATGACAAGGTAAACTGCTGTCTTCTTTTTCCACCCATAACACATGAACGCAACATCTTTCACTTTGCATAAGAAATATAAATTTAGTATAAAACAAATGGGACATGATCATTGTTTGCATGTTTCTTTTTTCCAGTTAGATACGCCTAAATCTTACCCAATGTTCTTGATATTGCTTTTCAGAATTAGTATTCCACAATGGAAGACTTTCTCTTTTGTACTTCACATCCAACTTTTTCAAGTAGATTTAGTATTTCACGGTCTACTTTTACTACTATTATCTATTACCTATTATCACTAGATGTGAAACGGAGTGATGAGCTCTGTTTTCCTCACACTGCAGGGTGGTGTTGCTGGTAGGAGTGGATGTTACAAATGAGGAAGAAAAGCCAGAAGCGGCTGTGACCGGCGAAGAGGATGCGTGTGAAGACGTAAATGATAATGAACCTTTGCTTAAATGAGCCATGTGAGCAAAGAGATCATCAGCACCTTCATGACCTCCATCAGCAATTTTTCCTCACATTAATTCCTCTTTACCTCATTCACTGTGTTTTGTCTATAGCTTTAAGTTAATGATGCGGGTTACAAATTTATCTCTATTTCTTTCTTTGTGTGTGGGTTTGTTTGAACTTACTGAGCTAAAATGGCACATTTTACTCAAGAAGAAAAGGGACTTTTAGTGACCTGCTTCAGATGTGACAGCTCTTCAGCTGTAATTACAATAGAAGTTTTTTTTTGTATCTTATTAAACTATTTGGATGTAATAATAATAATATATATTTTTCAATTTTGACAACATTAAGTTAAAAGGTGCCTTGTCTAGCCACAAACACATTGAAGTAAACTGATTATGCCTGATGTATAAAGATTAACGACTTCCAAATCAGAAACAATTAAGACTTGAGAACTTGAGAAGAAATATGTGAATGTATAAGATGTCGATGCATTTTTTCCCCCCTCATATTTAAAGCAAGTTGAGAGCTTTGGGCAGGATTAAGGCACCTTTGGTACTTGGCACTTTTAACACTGGTAAGCAGGTTTATGGATTTTCTGAAAAAAATAGATTATGCACAATTTGCATTTGCAGGTGTGAACTAGTTTCAAACTGGAAAGCTTTAATACTTTTTTTTGTAAAGACAGCTGGGAAAAAAAAGACGGTGATCTTTGAACCTTTGGTTTAATTATCTATTATCCCCATGTTTTCAGTATGCAGGAAAGTGAAAATATGAATAAAAAAAATTTTTTTTTTTGCAATTACAAAACTTGTCTTGCCAACTTTTGTGAAAAGAGGTGCTGGTAAAATCCCAGTGTGTGTTTGTGGGTTTAGTTGAATGTTGTGGTTTATTTGCATGTCCAGTAGTTTGATCATTCTGTTGTCACGTAATGTATATTATGTTATTAGATAGTAACATAACAACCTAGTACACTCATTTTCAAGTCTGCTTCTCAACTGATTGAAATGTCAAAAGCTACACAGCAAGCAACGCAATGTTTACAGAAAATATTTGTTCTCTTTGGAAAAACTAATAACACCTTTTGTCCTAGTTATGTGAATACGCAAGGGAAGACTAAGCATTCGCATGTCAAAGATGTGTGATACTTCATTTACCCTAATGTAATTAAATTTAATATGACTGATTCAATTGTAAGACGCGGGCGACACGGTGGCGCAGTGGTTAGCGCTGCCGCCTCACAGCAAGAAGGCCGTGGGTTCGATTCTGGGGCCCGGGCCGGGGACCTTTCTGTGTGGAGTTTGCTGGTGACTTGTCCAGGGTGTCACCCTGCCTTTGCCCTAAGACAGCTGGGAGAGGCTCCAGCAGACCCCTGTGACCCTGAATAGGAATAAGTGGGTATAGAAGATGAATGAATGAATGAATTGTAAGACGGCATAAAAAAAAACAAACAATTTTTAAAATGATTATTTTTGTTGTTAAAACTTGCCCCATCCCCCCCAAAATCACGTACATTCTTTCTGCTTAGAAAAGTAGGATATTTTACACCGTCCTGAAAGGAGACTCTTGATTGCATTCGAAATGAACAAGATTGTCATACTACATGTTGACCAGTAGGGTGCCTCACAGCACTAAAATCACCAGTTACAGCGGCACGTGGAGGCCAAACTGAGAAACGAAGTTAATGTGCAACAAATATGAGTTGTGGCATCTATCTATCTATCTACCTATCTATCTATCGTATATGTGTGTCGTGTGTGTGTGTTGTGTGTGTGTATATATATGTATGTATATATATATATATATATATGAAATCAGCCTTAGTGTCACCAGTGATGATGAGTAGATAAGTAGACATCAGAGAGCCTGGCGGGGCTCCCATCAGATTGCACGCTCAGTCATAGGACCAGAGTGGAAACAGAGAAGCGTGTAACCAAAGCCTGCCACCGCAAAAGATAAATGAGATGGCGGCAATGCAACACACACGCACACACGAATTTGGGGCGAATACAAGTATAAAAACGGATTAGAATGTGGCCTTCACATGACGGGTCATGGTCTTTGTTATTTGTTTGGCTTTGAACCCCTGCTGGTCTCAGTTCTGAGGCTTGATTGACAGGCTGGAGACTCATTGTGTGCCACAAGCATTGGTGAAGTGAATCTTGAATAATTTGTTACTTTTACTACAGCGTTTTAGTAGTCTTGCTTGGTTTTTTGAGTGCACAGTTCCTTTTCTCTCTGTTTTTGTTAATTTAAAAGATGCAACATTCCAATTCCAATCATTGATTTGTGTTAACAGGATCATATGGAGAATTTGAGTCCAGTTTCTCAGCATTAGAGGAGATGGGACAGGAGGTGGGGTTTACTTGGCACAGAGCATGAAGTTAAATTAGAGGCGGAGGTGTGGTGAGCACCGAGGGTTTTTCCCAGGGACGAGGGTCCCAGCGGTGAGGTGGTCACGGCGGTGGCTTATGTGTGTACGTCTGGCGAGCACAAGGGTCATGGTTGAGTGTGGAGGCACGGAACGGAGGGTCTCTGGTTTCTGGTTTCCATGAATCAGCAGTGCCACACCGCATCACCGATGGCTCTATCTCTGATGTCGATCCAGTCAATTCCCCACAGAGCTCCCTTTATCGCAACCTTCTGCTGCATGGGAAGAGATAATTCACTGCAATACAGTCCACAATTAAAAAAAAACAAAAAACATTTGAGGTGGTTTTGCTTGAATGGAGACTGAAGGGGATGCGAGGAGGGGCTTCCAGTTCTGGAATGATGTCTCTTTAAAGATCCACCACATATTAATTCTCGTGCTCCACTTTCCGACAGTAATAAACTGTTCGGCGGCACATGGCATTATGTTTTCTAAAAGACTGATGGTACTTATTAACCGAGGTTTGGATTTGAGAGAGAAAAAAAATCCATTAGCAGAACTTGGTGACATTTCCCACTGAAATTTTTTCCATCCAAAATTTTAATCCTTGCCATGCACTGGAAATATGCCATCCTGCCAAAATGCCTTCATCACAGTGGACAACACTACCACTGATACTACTCTGGGAAAAGGACTGATTCAAGACAGCCAAAATAAATGTCCCATATTTACTCTACTTATTGTTTACTAACAATAATATGGTTCTCTGGCCACTCTAGAAACAGGAAATTCAACTTAATTTGCTCAGTTCACTTTGCATAGCATATGCATATGCATGTCCTTATTTTTTTTTAAGGACATGACAATGCAACATTTCAAAGGGCCTTCAGAGAGACTTTGAGAAATGGTAAATACATAACTTTGCATTTATGTCAGTGTTAATCACTTAAAAGACTTAAAAAACATTGATTGAAGTATAGGAACATTTCTTTGTCATTATTTCTGGTTGACAGAGGAACTCTGTTGCAGACATCCAAGGAGGTTGAATTGCTGAAAGGCAAAATCCCGAATATCAACCCCTTGTGACATCACAAAGGGCACAAACTTGCCACTGAAACCTGGTTAGCGACAATCCCACCCTGAAACCAACGGTGAGACTGCTGCCATAAACACAGGGCTAAATGTGCTTTTGTCTTGAGTAGCCTTGGATGATGTGCACAGTTAATGCAGGCCTCTCCGCTGGCTTCTCACACTAGAAGTGGAGACCTGAAGATGAAAACGTGACCTTATGTACTCGCTGTGAGTTCATCATGTTTCCCTGAATAACATGCAAAGTTTGTGTGTGTGTGTGTGTGTGTGTGTGTGGGGGGGGGGGGGTTCTCATCCTCCTCCATGCCTCCAGTCCAATTTTTGAAGCCACTTTCCCTCCTTTCCATCCTCCTTCCCTCCACCGCTTCCATTTGGCGCGTTGAGGGACGTTTTTAAGCTACGTTTCAAATATAGGCCCCGCGGAGGCCACAATTGGCGCGCTCCTCCGCCGCAGGGCCTCTCCAGACATCCCCAGCTCCAAACGTGGTTTCCACGTCCAATCTCTGCTTCCCCTGCAGCTCGCTCGTCCGTCGCTTGAGTCTCCCACACCGGTCGCGCACGCACACACACAAGCGCGCATAGGAGACGCACGGCACGTTAGACAGCGAGGGGTCGCATTGATTATCGTCCTGCTTAGCTGAAGGTTGTTCCGTGGAGACCGCGATCGTTACATTGAAGTGCAGAAACCTTGCCAACACTATTCATTCCCTGTCTTTAGCCACGTGGGCTGGAGCAGGAGCACCGGGGGGAGGCTAGTGAAGGATGGCACCCCCTCTTCAAGCCTCTCTGAAGAGTGGCAATGGAAAGGTCACTGTGACAATCAATACGCAGCTCTCCACTGGTTCTGGTCCACTGAGTCAAACTAATCAGGCTGCTTCCCGGTTTAGAGAAGGAAGAGGAAGAGGAAGAGGAAGGACTGGCTGTGATTTATGGGTTCACATTTAGATTGTGTACACTGGACAGCGTTCACCGCTCACTCTCCTATTCCTGATTTCTCTGAAGACATCATCATCATCATCATCAACATCATCATCATCATCATCATCATCATCATCATCGCCAACACAATCACATTTAAAGCCGTATAGTCTCTTTTTTTTTTATCATTAAACTTTCATTCCCTGCTCTTGTTTCTCTGGCCTTCATTTACCTCAGCAGTGTTTATTGTCCAGCCTGGCGCATCAGCAGCAGCGTTTGTCTCAAGTGGGTTCGCACTAATTGCGTTCAGGGCTAGCTCTTAAACACAAATACACACAATCTCTCACACACACACACACGGAGACACAGAGACTCAGTGAGTGACGTAAGTTTGGAGGATTCAGTGGCAAACCCCCTGCTTCACTCCAGCCTTGTAGCAACCACAGAGCCAGTAAACCTGCTGTTTAGCCGCAGTAGATAACATCAACCCAGCAGGCTGCCGAGTGATGTGTGAGCGCACTGTCACATGCTCATTTACCAAGTCTGAGCCGAACCCAACCCACGTCTCAGTTCTGTGCAGTGAGGTCATTTTTTACTACACACTGCAGAAGGATAGATCTGCTTTTATACAAACTACTCTATTAATGGTAATTTCATCTCAGCTTAAGCGCTGTTTCTGAAGAGCTTGTAAGAATCGAGTTTTCCATCACGGTATCGAAGTGGAAATTGTCTTAGAGCTCCATATTATTAAAAAAAAGTCTTCTGCGTTTCTAACAACAATGTCAGTGTTGTTGTCAATGAGCGGAAAAGGTTGTCCTTTTGTTTCTTGGTCTGCTTTTTTTTGGTGAAAAATCTGCCCTTCGTGTTGATGAATGGACCCTGATGCGTCTCTTAGGCCAGTGGCAGAACCTGCAGGTGTTTATATCACGTCAAGACATTGGTTTTAGAAGGAAGCTAATACTGAGCATTTTTTAATTGCAAATTATACTGTTTTCTTATAGGATTCATAGAGTTTTTTTTTAAATATATAATTTATAATGCAAGGCTGCTCTGCTTCCATGAAAAATAAACATATGAAAATAGTTATGATTTGTGACAGGAAATGATGGCTCAGTGATGCATCTCCCAGATCAGTGACAAGATCTCCAGCCAGGCATTCCTTCCACCCTTTGACTGTCTTGTTTGTCCCCTTTGAAACATGTGTAAAGCATCAGTTTTTTTTTTTTAGTCTTTACCAAAAAGGGAGTGCTTTTGCAAAAGGCTGTAAATAGGGAACCATACAGTTTTTTTGGATGGATGTAAAGCTTCAGGACTAAAAATACTGTATGATTTTTTTTTATCATCATCTTATAAATTACTTATAAATGAATATAAAAACAGATTCTGGCCTCTGCACAATTCACTTTTATTCTTCATCCTTCTTCCAAGTTCTGTGTTGGAAAGCCCCCCCAACGAGACCCTTTAAATATTATTGTTTTGCTTTCATTTGTCTGAATTAGCAAATCTGTCCATGTTAAACAATGGAGTCAAACGATACATTTGGCTCGAGCTTTAATCAAAGCTGTTACTTGAGATGCACTTGTGTTTTGTCTCTCGAGCCTTTGCCATGAACCCAAACAGGAGAGAGGAAGTGTCCATCATATTTAGTGCAGCGTTGATGGTAGATTGGGGTCGGGGAGAAGGAGCCGCATGCATTGATTGCGGTGAATTTATGGTCCAAGCAGCCCCGTGGGGCTTCTCCCTCTCTTCTCACTTCCGTTAAAACAACATGGTCTGTTGTTGGAGGCAAAACTCTCAAAGCCAGGCGGCTGCAGCGTCCTTGAGGCCCCCTTTGTTCTGACTGTCATCTCCAGTGAGGAACTCCGGGACAAGAACCTCCTGCAGTGTGTCAAGCCTTTTTGCAGAAGCGTGCGCCGTCCCCACGCGCCAGCAGGGGAAATCTGCTCAGCCTGCAGGGGAAATCTGCTCAGCCTGCACCCCGAGGGCTGTTTTGTCCTTCTCCTCTTCCCAGAGGCCTCTTCCTCCAGCTGTTCAGACTCGTGCGCGGCTACCAGGGCACTACTGAACATCTGTACCGTGTCTGCCACTGAGTTATGGCAAATGTGAGTGATGATTACGTCAGAAGCACATCAGAAGAGGAAACATATGCGGCTGTGACATTACTCAGCTGGCTCTAATCTTTGTTTAATCATCTATTGGCCCAAAAAATTTAATAAAAAATACGTTCTTTGCACTAAAGTCAATGAAATAAACAACCCATTGCAATCAACAGCACTGATTGCTAGTAGGCTTTTCTAGATGGTACTAAATGTCACACACACACACCGGCTTTTAAAGCCTATTCTTCTGGAAGACTTCTTAAAATTCTTGGCTGTAAACTGTAAAAAAAAAAGTGGCCTACATCTAGAACATCCCAGTGTTTTGCTTTTGCGTCGGAATGGACGCTGAACGGATGCAAAGGATATTTGGTTTCTTTGCTCTTTCTAAATATTTGCGCTGTTACGATCACCTAAACAGGGCTTTAACCCCGATTCTCACCGTAAATAAAGCTGCTTAATCAAAATCCGCCTCTGAATTATTTTACTTAGTGAGATGTAATCCTTGGCTCACCCTCTGCAACCTAAACTACACTGTCTTGACTGTTCTGGGCCTTCAGTACCATCCGGAGTGACGTCAGGCTAAGCTACGCCACAAGATCATATCATTATCATTATGAGTTTATAATGCTGAATGAGGTGATATTTTAAATCAAGTCTGTCTGCTATTATTGCCATAATGAAGAACATGCTCGCATATAACAACAATCTTACGACGACCTGATAGTGAAAGGGTTGGTAAGACGTCAGAGAGAAAATACAGAGCAACGCCTGAGAGAAACCTGAACAATCACTACAGTTACTGTAAGGCAGGCTGCAGCTTCCAGCGAAAATGTCCACCCGGCCACTTCCATTCAAGCTTCTTTGCCTGTGGCTAAATGTATATATACGGGTTCGGTTTGTGGAGATGCTGCCAAGCTAAACACATGAACTCCATCGTTTTGCCGAGAGGAAACCACCGGTCAGATACTAAAAGTGAATCAGTCTCGCAGCGCTAAGAATGGACCGGCAACATTTCAAGAATACTCCACAAAAACCACAGGAACACACACACACACACACACACACACACACACACACACACACACGCACACACACACACACGCTAGCCAGGAGGGATCAGTCATGCACGCATGCACAAAATCATTTGCACCTCCTCCTTAATTCGTCATTGAGTTTTTACTTTGTTATTTAAAAGCATCTACGTTCCAACTGCTGTCTTAAAAATAAAACTAAAGTAGCGGAAAGTTGAACTTCTGTGCACTGAACTGTACAATAAGCAGCCAGGATGCTGCTGATCCTGTTCCTCTCACTGGTAAAATGCAAATGGCCCAGGGAGATTAAACCCAAACTCGACTTTCCTCTCGCTGAAACTGCTTCCTCTAGTTACAGTGAAACTGTCTCGGCCGGAAGAGAAGTTGCAGCTGCATGTCAACATGTTGCCAGTATTATTATTATTTTTAATGTGAACTGAGGTGACCCGAATGCTCCTGCTCCACACTCCATCATCATGCAACCACCAGATGCTACTTTTTTATGACACGGCCTGGATGTTGACGTTTGGCAGTGATTCAAAGACGGGCAGTAAATCTCGATTTGACTTCACTGATAATTCTGCCGGCAGCCTGGCCCGCTTACATCTCATTAGTGATGCTACTTGGTGAAATGAGAAACAGAGACTTGCTTTGGGTTTCTGACATTTCACCAAAACACAACTCTCTCCTGGGAGAGACCCAAAACGTAATTTTTCTACTTTCACATTCCGTGTACATATCTGACTGGTGGTTTAAATCATTCTGCGTCTTTTCTAGGCCAATGAAAAATGGCAGGCGCCTTTAAAATAGAGCTGAAAGATATTGGAGTTCCCTGAGTTTTTAATCACTGAACTCAAAACCTATTTCAATAATGGCTTGAAGGACATATCAATTAGAAGAAATGCCGCTCATTCGAGCACAAAATGAGCAAATGTGCTGCATGTTAAACTCTTGGGTCGTAGCATGGGAGGATTTTTTTTGGGTGCCTCCAACTCTGTTGTAATTCCACAGTTTGGCCGCTTTGTAGAGTTTATTTCACAGGCTAATTCCTGGGGTCTTGGGATTGTCAGAACATATTAATCAACCCTTTTCAGCGCTGTTCGGATCTCTTTTGTTCCTGCTTGAACTGAGCTCTGTTTTAGTTGAAGTGTTGCTCACGTCTTTGGCCATGGCATCATTTTTTTCCCCCAGCAGTCCCACCGTGCTCCCATGGAGGCTGGTCCGTCAGAGGGCACAACCTCTTGAATGAAGCAGTTCAGCAGGCAGCGGTCGGCTCTGCTGAGGCCTAATATTGCCTTCTGGTGGAACCTGGCCAGCTCCTACGTTGCGCAGGCACATCCTTAAAACGGATTTGGTAAATTACAACCTATACTTAGAGTCCCTTAAAAAGCTAACACTTTCTTTGATGCAGCTCAGTTGGAGGCAGACCGCATGCCAACACGCACATCCAGTACATGCATTTGCACTGGACTGAGGTTCACCAAGGGTAGCGTTTATGGTATAGGATGTCCCGATTGCGCTTTGATCTCGATGCTTCATCGTTCGAAACCGCGGACAAAAGTTACACTTCACTAACTTCTCTCTGGCACGACATTCTCTCAAACATTATAAATAAATTGATGCAGCGAGCACTGAAAGTTGAGACGTCACATGGCCTCAGGCCAAATGTCGAAGCTTTGATGAAATTTGGTTGAATCGTACTTGAAATGAAATTTAGGATTGATGGGGACATGTTGGGGAGATAAGAAGGGGTCTAATAAATATATCACTTCAAAAAAAAGTCTCTCTTTCCAGTGGTAAATAAATATCTTCACAGTTTTCCATTTCATTTAAACCCTCAAAGTTTCTTTAAATACCTCATAAAGCTGCTTATCATGCAAAAATGGCACATTTAGCCCTCTGTTTATAGCTCTCACTTTGTGCTTTATTGCATCTTCTATGTTTGTAAGGAGACAGAAACAAGGTGGCTGTCAGAGTAACCTCAGAAAGGTATATGATAGTCCTTCATGACATCAGAAATTCCTTTTTCACATATTTTGTGTTTCAGCACCCCACCCTTTTTTTGTAAAGTCAAAAAGTGAAAAAAGTAAGAGATTTGACTTTCCTCATGTTGTTGGACTTTGTTGACACATATCATCGATCATTGAAACTTTCCATAACATTTTCTAGACGTGAAGGAACATCTGAAATGACTGATGAGGCTTCTGAAGGGGTAAGCAGGGACACAAGGGTTGAGTAAGGTAAAAAAAAAAAAAGAAAAAGATCTGGGTCCAAGGACTAGCCAGTTTAAAAAAAAATGTGATGAGACTGTCGCTAAAATAAAAAACACCTGCTGACTAAAATCACAGAGAGCTCCCAGAATGCTCCTTGTATCCGTGGACTGATCGCAGTGTCCTCAACGGCCTCTCCAGAATCATCTCCAAAGACTTCGAAGCGCCGTATCCAAATAAAACTGTCATGCGTTACCGTTTACATGTCCACCGCGGCAGATCTTCAGAGAAAACAACGTGTACATGCCGCCCGTGGGTGCATTTTTTGAAAAATCAACTCCTGAAGGGCTTCTGGACTGATCACTGCTCTTTCAAGAGTGCAGCCTGAGAACGATTTACTTGTCGCCCCCACTCCAGTCTCCTGCTGCGCCCAAGTAAAAATATTTCCCCCGGAGGAAAAAACCACCACATCACAGACTGACAGATCTTTAGCATTAGCCGTGTTGGAGCAACACTGCTATGCTCAGCAGCGCAGCAGATGGACGGAATGAAAGGAAAGAACAAGAGGAGCCACAAGCCATATGAAGGTCCTGGTAAAATCCAGGCCATATTTATTGAACCGCAATCATCACAATGGCTGAAAGGAAAAAAACACAAAACAAAACAAAAGAACAGCAACACAGAAGCCAAAAACCTCACAGGGAATCGGCAGCATTCAGAAGAAATGTTGCATATCAAAAACACATGGACATGTGCAATGTTAAATATTATTGCAAAGCTCTGGAATTAACAAGAACTGCCGTGTTCAGCATTGGGAGCTTACTCAGTGGTCACACAGAACACCTGGGGAACACGACCAGGAGCCCAAGCGGTCTTCAAAGTGCCTTCAGTGTTTGTGTGTGTGTGTGTGTGTGTGTGTATGTGTGTGTGTGTGTGTGCCGGTTGTGTTTGAGTTAATGGTGTACAAATGGGAAGGCCTGCTAGGCTTCCTCTCACACCTTTAACTCCACATGGTTGCCATATTTCCCTTCGCTATCACATGCACACACCAGAGAAAGAGAAAGCTCAGCACAGCAGAATAAACCCATAAACTCAAAAATCAAAGCCGCCCGCCTCCCAAAGTCTTTTCCTGCCTTTGTTGCCAGACAAGCTGTGTCTCCCTCTGATGTTGAGGAAATGAAGCAGTTGGAGTGCAGGTGAAGCAGAATTAAACTCTGTGTGTGTGTGTGTGTGTGTGTGTGTGTGTGTGTGTGTGTCTGTGAATTGGAGGTATAATGCATGTTTTAAAGAATCATGTATCAGGCATGGATAAAATGTTTGTAGTTTCAGAAGCTCTTGATTCTGTTATAACAACATATAGAAAGACATTCTGATTTAGCAAATTCTTTTTTGGAAATGAAATCAATTGAAAGTGTAGCTAAACTCTAAACACAATGATTCTTTCAGGATGGACCGTTCATCTCAGTGGAAGTGGAAAATTTACTGTAAGGCTACTTACTGCTCTCATCAATTTGTCAGTAGACGCACTAATGACATTTCCTAATCCACAATTCCATATTTCTGTCAGTAAAACTGACAGAAAGAATTTCTGAAGCCTGCTATTCCGAAACGTATCGTAACACAACAGCCAAGTTTGACTCAATATAGTAACGTTAACAACATGTTTTAGCTGAAAATATCCACTAAATATAAACTTTCCTGTGCATGGCAAATTGGATTATGTGCTACCAGAACTTGCCAGCCACATGAACATTTGAGCGCAAAATATGGTGTTAACGTTCTCATTTCGCGACAGATTGGACCACCACATCTTCCGGACACACGGATGATACCACACAAGCAGTGTGAAGAGTGGAGACACTCACTGTGTTGTGTTTACATGCCTCCTAAGTTTGAGCACTTGGCCACAATGGGCTTCCATTGTCCAGGCACCGGGTGGGATTCTTTCCCATCCATAAAAATTCCAGAATGGTAACGTTCATCAGGAAACGTCACCAGCCGCTACATCAACAAAGTGTTGAGTGGCAATCATCTGGGTAAAAATGTGAAACTCTTGGCGGGCTTCAACCACAACCCACTTGCCTCTGTGCTGAGGTGGGATGTTTCTCTCTCTCTGTCGTAATTTACATCTTTGTTTTCTTGTTTTACTGTCACTCCTCGCCCCCATTCTTGACATAAACGAGCTCCGAAATCCTTTTATATGGCGATGACAAATAAACAACAAACACACTTACTGTTTCCCTTAGGGAACAGAGTTTCCAGTCACAAGTAGCAGCTCTTTTGCTCTTGTTTAATATTTTACTGATGTTTGTGCAAAGTGAGATTATTTTTTCGCCGCATCAGACGGGAAGCAAACTGAGGATGTGGCAGAGCCAAGGAATGTTTAGCTGACG
This sequence comes from Nelusetta ayraudi, assembly GCF_046127955.1. Classification (NCBI taxonomy): domain Eukaryota; kingdom Metazoa; phylum Chordata; class Actinopteri; order Tetraodontiformes; family Monacanthidae; genus Nelusetta; species Nelusetta ayraudi. Next base: position 3,977,934 of record NW_027466083.1, read on the forward strand.
TTCCCAGCTCAAATCATCCCACTGTTTTTTTTGCTGTTTGCGAGTGTGTGTAGGCCTTTTTTTTTAATGTCATATTTACCTAATTAGTCAAGGTACGCCTCACACTGGCGGCTGGTTTCCGCACTGCGCGGTGTTGCAGGCCGGAAGGGAAACTGACAGTTTTCATATTTTCACCCTGCGGAGGAGCTAATGGTCCGACTGAGCTGATTTTCCTGACAGCTGAAGCCGCAAACTCTGTCATTAGCTTGACTCCTGGAGGACTGGGTTCTTGTGGCTCTCCAACGCATATGTGTGAGTTTGATAAAGTATAAACATTCTTTGCCGTGTCAGCTTGTCATTACACTCAACCGATTTATAGTGCATGGGAAAAAAAGTCATCGGTGAGAAACAGCTGGAGGAGATTACGTGTGGGAATAAAATCTTTCATTGTGATTTCTTTTTTTTCAAAAGACCTATTCGTCCTCCTCCTTATTGCTGATCTTTTGTTCTTGCCGGGCTGTTTGAAGTAGACCTACACACGTGGGCATCGCGGATACACACACACACACACACACACACACACTCCTCTTGCTGCCACCACTTCTCTGACTGTCATGTCCAGTCTCAACCTGACTGCTGTTTATTATTGTCTACATGCAACTTTGCCCCTCTCCATGGAAACCTTCACCCCCCTCCCAATTTGCTGCCTAATCCATAGTGAAATGGCACTAAAATAGTCCTGGGCCCTGGTGATTACAGAGCTCCAAAGTCAGTGGTCACTCTGATGTGGACAGCCGGTGGGTATCCTAAGCGGTGCAGCAGATTTACTTGGTTGCGGCTGCGCGCACGTCACCTTGCTTTTTCATTAAAGACTATCTGTGTGTGCAGGGGATGATGGGAAAGGCAGCGACCAGTAGGTCTTCGTGCAGGACCTGCACATGACCCCAACTCCAGTACACACAGGCAGGGCACACATGGATACAGTGTTCTGCGGTGGTTCAATGACTGCAGCTGCATGTGCAATTAATACCCCCTTGATTTGCCGTGACCCCCGGCCGACACGGAACTGGCAAAACATGCTGTGTTTCAAGGGAAAACATTAAGTTGCACCCTGCGAGGCAAATACTAAAAAGAAAGCTGCAATCGGCTTCAGAAAGGAGCCAAGCAATGGAGAGTGAAAAGTCTATCCATCCATCCATCTTCTACCGCTTATGTGGGGTCGGGTTGCGGGGGAAACGGTCTCAGAAGAGCTGTCCAGTCTTCCCTGGCCCTAGTCACCTCCTCCAGTTCATCCGGTGGAGTGAAAGGTCTTTAGCCTCTAAACAAACAGCAAAAGAGTTTTTTTGGGAACTCTAACTGAGTGAGGTTAGGGTTACAGCAGGGTTGATGCATGAACAAGGCTCGCTTTTAACTTCAGCAAGTCATCTGCACCACGTCTACCTGCCCGAAGACTTTTTGTTGGCTATTTTTATTCACAAAAACCTAAAAACATGAAAAATGAACTTTTTAATTGAGTTTTTTCTATCTAAGCTGAAAACTCCAAGCTTCCTTCTGATGTGCTGCACAGTCACCGTCCACTGTGAAGTAAAAAAAAAGAAAGTCTGCGGAAGTCAGACAGCAGATTTGTAACATGAAGAGATACCCAGTGGCCCAGGGGTGGCGCTAAAAACCATTTTCTTTGTCACGCAACCAAATATTTCATCAACAGGCTTCTCTGCCAAGATGTCACATTCTTCTCTTGGAACACTTTTTCACATTGCACTGAACCACATGTAACTGCGTGTATTAAATTCCAGCCTCGTATGGAAATGGCCGTTCTGAGTGAAAAAGAAAAATTAGCTGCCAGCGCGGACCCCCATGTACATCAATGTCAATTTGCAGCAGTCCTGGTTATTAATTGCCGAGTAAAGATGGTGAAGTATTTCAAAAATGCACCGGCGCCAGTGCGTTTCCCCCATTTGAAAATTGTTGGAGAAGTCACAAGCTTTTGCTACAAGTTGACGATTCAAAAAAGTTGCAGCCAAAAAAACAAAACAAAAAAAAGAGCAGAGTGGGCAGTAAAGTGGAGAACACCTCCCTTGTGGTAGGTAATCACTGGTAGCTTACAAAATGCTCCTTGTAAAGCCAAAGGCCTTCTTCCAAGAAAACACCTCACCATACTATTTGCTCAAAGTCGCCCACCTGAGCCTTGGATCGTGCAAAGGCCGTGTTTACGACTTCCTCGCCAGTCAGAACGGTTTACAGAGAGCATTTAACAAATGTTTCACATTCGCCCAGAGTTTCTCCCTCTCTCGTCTGTTTTGAATCAAAAGCTGCCGGCTCCATATGAGTTGCTGGTGGAAAATGCTCACAACTTGGCCAGGACCCCCAGAACTCGTTTTTTTTTGTTGTATTTGTGAAATGAAGCATAATTGAATAAATATGTCATGTGGAAGGGGTGTTTGGATGGCAGGAGAGGCGCAGTAAATATTTGGTACCGAGCTGCCAGGAGGGAGAGAGTTAAACCCTCAGAGGACGTGCTCACCGCACACAAGGCGCCGTGAGCTGGACGCTCTGTGATAAATGAAGCAGTATAACAGCATTAAAGTGGAATTAATGGTGCGCCAGGCCCTTTTATCGCTGCTTTGTGTGTTGAAGAGACACTATGTAGTGTAGTTCCACCTAGTTCCACCTACAGTTATTATATTTACCATTCACTGCTGCCACTGTCATGGCGCCCCCTGCCGTCTCACTACCGAGCGAGTGCGTGTACATTGATTTCTTTCAGTCGCTGAGAAACCTCCTTCAGATGAGATTTAGAGTGCGATGCACACCGCATCATCGGCGGCTCCTGTCTGTCTCCACTTCTTATCGCCACGGTGCCTGCACTTAACCTTGTTTACTCTGCGGTGCTGACAGTTCAGATCTATCTGCGAATTTAGATAGATTTAGATCTGCAAGTCTGTTTTTTTCCTTCTCTGGTTGGTGCCATGAGCTCTCAGAGTGAAATATCGGCTGGGTGATCAGGACCTGTGTGTATTGGTAGCGATGGAAGAATGACCCCCCTGTGTGGCCGGTCGACATGCCTTAGATGCTCGGAACCAGATCTAATAGAGGTACAGTGGGTTCGCAGTGCAGAGAGTAAATCAGTCATATCTGCACTTCGGGAAAAAAGGGCCACATACTTGGAGTCCTTTTGGTGAAACAGAGCGCAACAGTACATTCCTGGGCAGAACCTGAGCTGCTCTGATTTATGTCTTTTTCTAATATCTCTGGCCTTGTCTTATGTTAACTGTTGCTCTCCAAGCCTCCCCAAGGTCTCCTTGCACTTCTGTCTCCGGTCCAACCTGACGCAGACACCCTAATGAAGGAGCATGAAATCACCTGGAGCCGCTCCACCACGTGGCTCGAGTCCCCAGCAGCCCATCTTGCACCGTAAACGCATTGTGATTGGCGCTGCGTCGTGGCACCAGTTGAGTAAACCGGCCTTATTCCCCCTCTTGATTACTGTCTCACTGCAGGGAGCAATTTTTTGGAAGACAAATCTCAAACTCTTCCAAAAAGCGAAACAACTAAACGCAGCCTCTGCAGCGGGAAGCTGGACGTGGATCTCTTCGGGACAGACGGCGAACATTGTCCAGCTTCTGCCCTGGCTGCAGCCACTGGCAGCTGTGAGGGCTACACTTTCCATCCAGCAGTTTTTCTTGAGTCTTTTCCAGACATTAAGTGGCCTTGAGTCCCTGCTCGGCAATTCTTAGGAGATAAACAGCATTTTGAGAAGGCAGCGTCGCAATACTGTGAGTGTAACCGAGATGCTCCATCTGTTTTTATTTGAAACTTAAATGGATTAAAACATGAAGTAATTTTGAATCTTGATCTGTCTGTGGAAATGAGTTTTATTCACTCAATTAGGGGCCTTGTATGAGAGAGGAAACAAACTGTTGCGAGGAAGAAATATTTTAATTGTTGAATATTATTTTTTACTCAATACTTTTTTTTTTAAATCCTGTATTTGCAATGACAAATTGACAACACCGATGACCCTGTCATCCGAGAGCAGCCCTGTGACGTCCACAGGGTCTGGACGTGAGCGGGAGGCTGCTTGCACAGGTCGCGCGATGAGATCAGACGAGGCGCTGAAACAATATGGCTTCCGCCGCAGGATGTGCCGCTGTTCCGCTGGGGTCAAAGGTCGAAATCCTGTTATCTTTGTGGAGCAACATTTCTGCGCAACAATAAACAGGAAGCGGCTGATTCTTGACGGCAACTGGGAGCGGCCACCCTCTACCGAGATGCACTTGACCTACTCATCTTCCTGTTCCTCCGAGACCTCCGGTGAATATTTTACGGGCGGAGACAAGGTTGCGCACGCTGCACGTCCGTCTACAGGCACTGACAATGAATTTCTATGGGATTTTTTGCTTGAAAATGTGGCAAAGCTAACAAATATTGCAATCTTGGAACAATAAAACAGTTGCTTCTCACTCACACTCTCTCTCTCTCTCTCTCTCTCTCTCTCACACACACACACACACACACACACACACACACACATACACACACGTCTGCATACACATAGAAAAGCCTGCCATCAATCTGTCATTCCCTCTAAATATGAAGCCAGTGTGGCACATTAACGGCACAGCGTCACACCAGTCCCACGCGGCAACACATCTGGTCTGCCACACCTACTAAATCTGTCCCGGCCTCTGCTGCTTTATGCTTGTTTCAAGCCGGGGACGGTGTTGTGCAGAGGTGAACCTCTTGTTCCCACGATGCTGTGCAGGAGCAGGGCTAGAAGGGGAAGGAAGCATTGGAGGAGTGGGGGGTTGTGGGGAACACACACACACACACACACACACACACACACACACACACACACACATTCAGGAAACCCCTGTGCCCATAGTGCAGAGGCTGGTCAGTGGATGGGCTCATACAGGAAGTTCTCAGCTTTGGCTACTTCCTGTTTGCATGGCGCTTGTATTACACGCACATTGTGAAGTAAAGGAGGCTGTCAGCAGCTATTCACAGTGTCAAACCAGTGGAAGAGTTTATGTCGTGGCATTGTGTTTCTGTATTCTAATTTCTCAACTTTTATTCAACTTATTCCATTTACTTAGCCTGGATGCTAGCGCCTCAAGCTTCCTATTTGCACATTAGCTACTAGTGGCTTTGCACTCTGATGTTTAACACCAGTTTTTCCAAAGTTACTTGGCAGTGAAATGGAAACATGTTGTCCACTGAGAAGTCCTCAGTGGCATTTTAAGTGCTTTTAATGCTTTTAATATGATAATTCTTCTCTGTTCTGATAAACATCTACGCTAATCTATTTAGGAACAGCCCTTGCATGTGACAGTTCATGCTGGTGCTTGAAGCAGTTGCCTCCCGCTCTCGTACCACCCACTTCTGTCTCTTCACGTATGGGAATTAAGATCAACTGACACTAACAACAACAAGCCATTGGAGGCTGACAAGACAGACGAGTCGGATCTTAGAGTTGAACTTCAAGTGATCCAGCTGCTGTGCAAAGTCAAGTTTGCAATAAAACAGATAAAATCAACACCGGGATTGTTGTAGTTACCAAATAATGGATACTTCAATGGAAACCAGTCATCCTGCTTCTATCAGGGAACTGGTCTTTAAGGTTTTTATATTTGTCTGAGAGCCAGCGGCTACACTGTTTCCTCAAAAGCTAAACAATCTCAGACCTCCTATCGCACCCTCCAGATTTAGTGGTTCTGCCTGCTTAGTTTGCTTTGTAACTACCACTGATCGGCTGGGAGGAAGGGAGGTGTCAGGGAGAGATAAAGTCAGGTGATGTGGGAGAGATGGCAGTGTAAAGAATGTTGAGGGCAGGGAGTTGCAGACTTGTTGCAGGTATTGTGGTGGGATGTGATGTCCAGGAAAATAGAATTGCGGCAAGGAAAAGGTTGGAGAAATGAGTGAAGAGGTGAGAAATGAGTGAAGAGGTAGAGGCTGATATTGAAACCAGCCTCCGAGGCTTCCGAAATTATATTTTTGATCCTGATCCCTGCGGTCAAAATTAACCACTGCATCCTGTGGTGAAGTCTTCGAGCAGAAGCTGCTGGGTATTTTCTACCTGGCAGAATTATGATCGTGACCTTTTTCTGAAAGAAGTGGGGGAAAAAAAACCCCAATGGGACATTGTGTGATCAGAAACGGTACGAGAGGAGCATAATCCTCTGTAAAAATGAGAAACCTTGAGACAGATTGTGACCTGTACACTTCCTCCATAGCACAAAACCAGGAAGCTCGTCAGAGGAACCATTCAATCTCCTTCTCTGATATCATTCTGTAAAGATGTGGAAAGAGTAAGGGGCATGGCAACAGCAGTGCAGGACACGCGCTGCTGCTGCTGCTTCCTGTTTTCACTCCCACACCTCAAGATCAAATTATTACAACCTTCAACACTTGAACGCTAAAGATTAATTTCTCAGAAAGTTCTCCTCTAATGTTGGGAGGTCTTTGAAAGGTAAAGCTCTTGGAACCAGAGCTTCTAAAGTTAAAACACCACTGTCAGAGACAGACGGGTTTTAACATTTTCTTCAGCTCTGAGCACATTACGGAGATGACGTAACTCAAGATAAGCCTGAAATATTAAACTTGGAATGAGAAGATATCTTTGCCGAGGGAAGAAAAGGGATTTATTAGTGGATTTCTTTTAAAGCGCTGTTATGTATATAGCAGGTACTGCAGGAGAGCAGAGCTTCCAGGATGAAGTCACAATTCCAAACACTTTTTTTTCAAACTTAATTTCCGCTTGGATGTGGAAAATTCTCTGTCGTTTCAGTCTGGGAAGATCTGTGGAGGCACGGTGGCTCTGAGCTCCCTCATAACAATGCCCTCTTTTCCTGTTCTCACTCATCCTGGAGTCTATTAATCCTCCTTCTCTCCCTAAAATAGTCTTCATATGGCCAAACACAAACACGCACCTGACAAAAACAATATGCCTGTAAAAAACAAAACAAAACTGAGCAACCCAGTAAAAACGACCAGAGGGGTTCTACGGAAACCACACAGAGCCAACAGGAAATGGGATGCCAACACCCAGAAAAGAAACATGGAGTTGTGTCTGCTTCAAAACTAATTTAGCCACATGAGTTCACTACTTTCAATCAGTTTTATTTGACTTGGGGGGATTGGAGGGAGGACATTTGTAGAAATGTCCAACGGTAGCTATGAAAGAACAACCAGATCTGTGGGGCTAGTTTGTGGTTGCATGGAAGGCACCGCAGCCTTGGAGTTAAAATAAGCTCACTGAGAATACCCAGCAGGGACAGACCCAGTCAAGGCAACTTCATTTGATGACACAAAAAGGGACAGAAATCTCCCCAACATTTGACACAGCTTCTCTCTTTGAATTTATCACTTGTAAATATTATATTATAGTAAGAATAGTGACAAAATACTGTGTTATATCACAGTTATCTATCATTCTATGATAAAAGAAGAAGAAAAAAGACAGCAACAAGAATACCTAGAAAAGGCTTTAAAATGAAAGTATTTGTAAAAAGTTGACAGAAATAACAGCTACTGTTCTTTCCTCTGCTGGCACAGTGTCACAGGGCTGCAGTTGTTCGTCATCCCATCGGGCCACACAGGAAAGGCGGATCAGATAAAACTGGGCAGACACCTGGCCATATTTACAATCCGAGGAAAAGGAGAAGTAGACACTAAAATAAGACTGCAAATGTGCATGTGTGTGCACTTCTGGAGAGTTGCACTCGTGCGTGTGTGCGTAGGTGTGTGTGCATGTGAGGAAGTGAGCTGCATCCCGAGAGATGGAGTGATAACAGTCGAATTCAAATAAAACATGGAGAAAAAAATTGTCCCATTAAGCTTACGATGGGATGGAGTCGCCAGCACATACTGAACCTGGAGATTGTGTTACATATTTTCCACAGAATTTTGCCCTAGAGGACGACTACATGTCATGTTACAGTATTCAGGCGGCTTGTTTTAGATAGATGAAATCTTAAAAAATTGTCTCAGCCTGCCGCACAAGCAAACACAGCCAATTTGGCTAATTTGCTGGTTTGATTCACATCAGTGGCATCGCAATTCTGCGGTCGACCGTGTGTGTGTTTGGGGTGGGGGATTTGGGGGGGGCACTCAGCCAACCAGTCCACTGGTGCAGCCAATATAGACAGACTTCCACCGTTAGCCCCTAGCTGACACGTTTCCAGCTGCCATACCATCCTTTCCATTTCCTACCACTGCATATCCAGCACTCAGGGCTGCAGGGGTGATGGAGTCTATCCCAGCAAACCCAGGGCGGAGGCGGGGCTTCACTTTGAACAAGTGGCCAGTTCGTCACAGGGACAAAACACCCTCTCACTCAAACCTACGGATGATTCCAAAGTAGCCAATTAGCCTGAGGTGCAATTCTTCGATGATGGGAGTAAACCGGAGTGAGAGAACCACAAGAAGAACATGCGAACGTACAGAAAGGCACCGTGGTCCAGGAATCGTACCTGTGACCATCTTGCTATGAGGTAACAGCACGAGCCACCGCACCACCGTGTCACCAGTGAGTCGCTAGCAACCTTCTCAGCTTCAATCACTTCATGGCTGGGATCATGATACCCCTGAGGTCAAAGACAGGCCAGCCAATGAAGGGCCAGCATTGTTTTTCTTTCTTGGATGCTGCAAATTTACAGCTGGGGTTTCGATCGTTTTTGGTCATGCATGTAAAATTGTGCCTGAATAAATAGATGGCTTATTTGAGACTAGACTGACTGTAAATCTAGGAGGTGTCTCAGGGGTTGACACATGGACTGAGGTTATCAGCAGATGTTAAAGTTAGTCTGGGAAAAAAAACCTCTGAAATGCATTGAACACATACTATGGGAGACAGAAAAGACTATTTTAAAGGTAATTTTATTAATTGTGTCAGAATGAAAGTGTCACTTCTCAACCATCTGCTTTTGATGAAAGCGGTTTAGCAGCAATTCCATGGAAAGCGCACCGACACTGAACGAGAGTGAGCAAATCCACTTGTGCACCAGACACTCTGAGACAATTGTCCCCTGTGTTGGGGTCAAGGAAAGAAGCAAAAGGCTTGTGTGAAGTGCAGCAGGAGTCACTGGGGAAGTGCGGCAGCCAAGAGGTCTCGGCACACTGCAGTTTAAGAAAACATTCACATGTTTTCCGACGAAAAACCAAAGTAATTAACGAAGCACGCAAATTACTCTAAAAAATGCATTGCAAAATAAAATAAATTGACTATTCTGTTACAATGAGCTTTAAAGGTTAAAGGTTAATTCTGGCAGCTATATGTCTGGACACATTGACTGTAGTGTAACTAAAACAGGAAATACCATATATTTCTTGCGATCAAGATGATGAACAGTGGAAACAAATGGAACAAGAGGAAACTTGACAGGGGGGAAAAAAAGAAGATCTCACATTTTATCTGTTCTGTCAATATGTGTTTCCTGTGGTGGCCAGCAAACACTTAATTAATACAAATTGCTTTCCCTGTGACTATCACAGCACAGGCACCAGAATTTCCTGGTCTGATTATACATTTTTTTTAGTGGTTTGAGCTGGAATGTGTGCTTAAAGCAGAGAGGGTCATCCAAACCCAAAATAAATAAACAAATCGATGAATAAAACTGTCTTTTTGAAAGGGCTTTAAAACGAAATGGGTGCTTTACAATTAATAATAGAAATAAAAACAACGTATATATTTATTCATAGAGTGTTTTACATCAAATAAATGATCTCAAAGTACAGTGGAGAAGAGCATTAAAAAGCAGTAAAAAGCATTAAAAATGAAAAAAATAATAAACCATTGTTGAAGGCACAATGGCACAACGTTGAGTATAAAATGATGATAAAAAACCTAGCTCGAAGGCATAGATGAGACTACAACATCAGACATGAAATTATGCTAAAGACTAAAAAAATCAAGTTACTGTGGCAAGCATTAATAACTATCTAGCGAGAGGCTTTTTTTTTTAACACAGCAAGATCATAAACATCAAAACAATCATTTTCTACTGGCTGAATCGTGCAGTTTGGCATTTAATTCTATTGACTGCAGCCTCCGGATGAGATTGATTACTGTCGTCGTCCAGCGTCTGCAACATCCACCAGCCGACCGCTCACCCGTTTCACACCCACCTCCACAACTCTCCCTCCCACACATCCACTCCCTCGCTCTGCTTTCTGGAGATGCAGGTGGAGGCTTGACCTAAAAGCTGGGGTGATTAATGGCTCCCATCCTGCTGACAGTAGCAGGCCAGTGTGTGTGTGTGTCTGAGTGTGTATGTGCGAATGTGTGAGTGCGTGCACAAGTGTCTCCATCTATGTGTCTGTTGGTATGTGACCAACTTTAGCTCCGCCTGCTGTGCTACTTTGTCTCCTTGCCCGTAGTCTTTAATTAAATGCAGTCACGTTGATAAACACAATGCTGCTCTGGTCTGCCGGAGCAATATTAAAGGTCCCGTATGATGTAAAACTCACCACAGTTTGAAAAGACAAACAAACAAGAGTCTGTTTTCTCATGCTGTCATTGAACTCAAGACAAATGAGAAGTGCCTATTGCTTCTTTTTCTGGCAACACATAGGCCGAAATATGTTATTCTCTGCGGTTCCAAGTAGGCTTCCCCTCTTTCTTCCTTAAAAAAATAATATATAAAAAAAAATACTAACACTTTGAGGCTAATCCACAAGTCAGTGTTTGAACATTTATATCGTGTGTGACCTGTAAATATAAGCAAGTTTAAATATATGTATATATATATATATATATATATATATATATATATATATATATATATATATATATATATATATATATATATATATATATATATATATACATATATATATATAAGATTACAAACCAATAATTTGAAATTATTTTTACTGCAACTATCATAAATGAAATATGCAATTTCATTTTACATTTGAGCATTGAAAACATTTTGCGAACTCCTAAAAATATGAAATCATATTACACTTGGTGTGGTGTGGATGCTTTTCAGGACTCATCGCTGTGCAGAAGGTCTCCACGCTGAGGCTGTAACCCTTTTTTTTGATGGTGCTGCTCCTTTGTTTCAAACTACTTCCACTAATCGGAGCTTGGGGGCACCAGAGTCTGCTCTCCAGTCTCACTATCCCCCTGTTCTTCTCTCCCCCTTCTTTTGTGCAGCCATACCCGAATAAATTAACGAGCCCGAGTCGGAGGAGGAGGAGGGGATGAGGGGGGAGGCTGGGCCTTGTGGCGGAGGAGTCGGCTTTCACTCGCTGAGGTGTCCGCTGCCTGGAAGCTGCTCCGTCGGTCGCACACACAGACGCACGTCGCGCCCCTGAGTGACTGGATGCTGAGACGCAGGGAGGAGAAGGAGGAGGAGGTGAGGAAGAAGAAGCAGAAGGAGGAGGAGGAGGAGGGGAGCCGTGTGAGAGCAGCTGAAGACAGCGGGCAGGTTGCCGCGGAGCTTCACTCGGCTTCTTTTCACCGCCTCTCTGCAGCGCGACCGGGGAGCTTCCCAGCTGATCCAGAAAATACAAAATAAAAATCCGCGCTCACCTGACACGGAAGACGGAGACGCGCAACCAGAAGCTTCACTGGAGGAGCGCAGGATTCATGCAAGCTCAAACAATCTGATCAGCTCTGCTGGCATCTTTATTCTCTTCTTCTGGTGGATACTATGTAAGGACAGAACACAAGGAGAAGCTACTCCAGCCGACCGGCTTCATTCAACATTCTGTCCCGGTGGATTGTCTGTCGTTGTGGAGCAGGAGAAGGGGGGCGGGGGGGCTGAGAATTGGAATCCCGTTCGCATACTGATCACATTTGGAGAGGAAGAAGAGGGGGGGACATATCCAGAGCGCGCATCCACGGCGGCACAGATGTGTGTAAGTGACAGTTGCTTTATTCATTTGTTCATTTATTGATTGGTTTGCTTTACTCGCGCCTCATTCATCCTGTGTGAGCGAGCCGGCAGGGGGAAATGAAGCTGCTGGACCCCCGTGCTGATGGGTGCACCCCGCATCTTTGCACCTTGCACGCATGAGCTGCTAGCTGAGTGGCGAGACCCCGTAGTGGTGGTGGTGGTGGTGGTGGAGGTGGACTACAATAGTAAGGCACGGTGACGCAGCGCATACTCGCATGGATTATTGATCAGCTCAAGTCATGGTGGAGGAGCGGAGGCTTCCCTCAACCCCGTCCAAAATGTGCCAATAATCAGATGTTAAAATGTAGGCAGGCTCCCCCCCTCCCGCCCCCATCAGGCTTTTTTTTTGGAGGCAGGCACTGAACCACCTAATGAGACAGAGTGAAATCCACACTTCAAACTGTTTAACCGTCTTCTGAGGTGACGGGATTGGACTATGAGTCATTGGAGAGAATCTTAAGTGCCGCTTTGCGCCTCCGAGCAAGGCATTCTGCTCGTTACCCACAGCGCAACCTGTGTTAATAAAAGCCCCCCCTTCCCCTCCTCCTCCTTTTTGTTCGCCTGATGGTGAAAACAGAACCGTGTGCTTTACAGGGGGTCCACACCGCCAGACCGTGACGGTTTTTGACAGATTCAGTGTGCAAAAACAACAAGTAACCAAAGGCCGAGCGGATGGCCTCTAACTTTTCATTTTTTTTTCCTTTTTCAATTTGATGTGTGTTTATAGTAATGATAGATTTTCATGGCCAAACCCTAAAAATAGGACCTGAGGGCCATATTTAAGCAGCCTGACCACAATAATTGTTCCAGTCATATCTGGTGTCTCTTGGCCTCCGCAGCTCCTGGTTTTGGGCTGTTTCGGGAGGAACGCTGATCCCTCTGAGTTATTACCCTCTCCACTTACCGCGGCCCCGCTCGTGCTCCAGTCCGCTGTCGGCCCTCAAGGCTCCGGGGCCCACTGACAACCGAAAAGAGTTTGGGTTTCCTCTGCCGAGTATCGTTGCGTGCGGCAAGGCATCTCCTAACCGGAACCATATGGGCATCTGCCCGTGCAGCCGCAAGCGAGCCGAGCTTGTGTTTGCGCAAACAACGGCATGTTTACTGACATCAGCTGTTTTACAGGAGGAGCGGCGGCGTAACAAACTCTGGATTTCCAGTCCACAGTTTAGATTTTTTAGTGTGACTGGATGGGTTGAGCCAGCTGCCCACCTGGACCTCCTTGCGAAACTCATTGTTGTGTGATCAGAAGGAGGTACCAGCCGTGTCCGTTTGCTTCTTTGTTCCACGTCTCGGGCTGGAAGGGTTTCGGTTTCTCGTCCCGGAATTCACGTCCTAAACAATGGCACGTGCTGAAAGATTGGATAGAACAGTTTGAGGGTAGCTGACCGACGGTGGTGTGTTGGCACTGCCACCTCACTGCACAGAAGGTTCTTGGCTTGGTTCCGACTCAGGCCTTTCTTTACACCACTTGGATTATTCTGCCTGTGGTCATGAGTTCTCTCCTGACTTCTTCCCACCGTCCAAAGACACGCACACTGGGTTAACTCTAGATGCTCTGTAGGTGTGATTTCCTTTTTGTCTCTCTGTTTTGGTCCAGAGGTGATTCGGTGACTGGTTTGGGGTGCGAGCACATGTGACCTCTCGTCTGTAACGCACCTAACATCTCCCGGCACCCGATGCTGTTTGTAAGATTCCGGCATGTGTCATCATGTGACATGGCAGCAAAAACGTTTCTCCGTTTCTCTCTCTCTCTCGTTGACCTGTGAGTTATTTTGTCTGACTCACGCAAACGGACGGGAAAACAAATGGTTCAGCAGTGAAATCTGACACAATTAACCATCCGTAGCCCTGAGAGATGTTTTTTGTATATTCCAACTGGTCCCGCTTTAGGGAATGTTTTGCAGATCTGGAGCTCGAGAGTTTACTTCAACCTCTGAAGATATACAGACTGATCAAATTGTGCTGCTGCCACCCACACCGACGCTGAAACGCTGCTTGTTCTTTGTGCACTTCTTGCTCTCCTGCGGTTATTACAAAACCCACATTTGAGCGTATATTTGCCTTTGGAAATTTTATTATGTGCATGACTTTCCTGTAACCTCTCGCAGCATTCAAATGTTTATTCATTAGGAATTTAAAGACACCGCACATTCAATTTCGCAGCGAGGTTGTAGGCTTCTGGTGTCATGTCTGCCTCAGATTATTGTGTCATTGGATACTGCCAGCACAGAGACAGAAAGAGGGAGAGAGCGAGAGGACAAGCGTATCCTCCGACCAAGAGTTGCTGCTCCAACGGAAATCTGCCCATCTTCATGAACCCTTAATTAGGTAGAGGAGCAAAAATAAAGATTTGCCCTCCCAACCTCACTCTCTCATTGGTACCAGCTGCCAGCTGACGACAAAAAAAAAAAAAAAAAATTGAATAAAACCCCAATGCAAGGTCTTTTCCTCTCCTCCGGCGCCACAAGCTAGTGGAAATATTTACCCACCGTCTTTCAGCCACTGCATCACCCTGCCGATGCCCAGGGTTGTGTGGGTCCTGCTTCTTCACAGAGACCACCGTCTGAGACCTAACGTAAACCAAAGACTCGATCACTGAAGGATCCCATCATGCGCTTTTCTGTTTCGGTTTGTTTTCGAAGGCAGCCTGCGAGCTTTCGCCAGTGTTTCTTGTGCCATTGTTTCTATGTCAGCAAGTTTATTGGAGAGCCATTAGGCTAGTTTGCATCATCTTTTCACAGCACAGTCAGACGGCTCATAATAGACCAATGGTTAAAAAATGTGTCCACAGCCGAGTCGCTAGTGCTTGTGCACTTCAGCCTTTGGTGTTTTGCTGGTTGCCTGAGCAGCAGTGGTCAGATTATAGTCATGAAATTTATTAGTCCTGTGTGCAATATCCAGATTACATTCAGTGGCACATGGAATATAATATACGGTACATAACTTGGTTGTATATTATAGTGAATAATGGCCTTAACATAACCCCAAACCATTCTGTTTGGAAGTGAACATAACTCTGCACAGGAAATACTTATAGCTGACTGAGATAATGTTGCATGTAAAATGCCCATAAATCTCACTGACTAGCCCTTTAATAACAACGTGAGTTGAGTTTATTTAGAAAAAACTTCTGTCGTGTCATTTGTAAGCCTTGGGGGTCGTGGTGGTTTTCAGGAATGACGCTCAGACCCTGATGCACGGTCATCCTGCGTCATACCTCACTTTTTCTTTGACTAAAGCTTATTTTTGGACAGTTTACTGTAGTCGTCCCTCCACGCTTACACTGCGAAAAAACCAAGGCCAAAGCCATCAAAGGAAATGGCTGGACAGGGTGACTACCCAGAGGTTGGAGAAGACGTCCTTTCATCTCTAATTGTTCTGATGTGTCGTTTTGAAGTGACTGCCTTTATCATTATCACAGTGGTCTTTGTTCAGCTTGCATGACCAGGTTAGCTGAGAAGAAGAGTGGAGAGAGGGCAAACAAAAAAGAAAGAAAGAAAGATATTGGCTGCTGAGGCTTTGGGGACCAGTCACCCTGACTTTTATACATACTCCACTTCAAATATCCCCTTACGCCAAACAAATGAAGGTCTAAATTTGTCGGCTCAGTCAGCCAACCTTGCCTTCAGCTGGCTCATGATTAGGATTCGGGGTAATGACTACTGGAAATAGGTCGTTATATTCCTATAAGAAGCTGCAGATGGAAGTCCTCTAAATCCTGGTGTGGTCTCAAGTTTCCCAAACCTCTCCCCCGCCGTGGGTTTTGCCGTGCGACACTCAGTCCCTGGTGAAACAGTGTAGCGAGGTCATTGGATGTCTGGGTTTCTCGTTGTCGTGGTAAACGCTCACTTTGAATTCATGCACGTGTGGCACCTGGCAAGAGTTTGGTCTTTGAATATGTCCAAGATACAAGTGCCCCAGTAAGAGTGTTTTTTTTTTTTTTTAAATCCATATTATCCTACATCCCAAATATTTTCCACCTCAAACAACTCTTTCAACCACTAATTTTGGATCTGATTTTTCCTTGGCTGCTCATTGCCTCTTCCGCACAAATCCGTTCTCCCTGTTGATGGGATGGTTCTCGTGGCACGCGCTTCTCAATGAAGCGCTGCAGCAAACTCATTAGTCACTCATAGAGGTAAATGTGCCCCGAGTGGAGATGAATGGAATGTGCCAACTCCTGCCCGTTAGGGGGGAGTTTGACGGATGAGAAGAATCTGAGCTCCGAGGCGAGCAGACCGAGAGGGAGAGGAACAGTCCGTCTGTGTAGCATCTCATGTGTTTTTAATGAAGTAGGCGAGATGATCTGAGCTCCTGGAAACTTCAAACGGTGGCGCTGAGCTGAGAAGCACACGGTGCTGGTCGTGCTGCGTGTTACGCAAGTCTGAGGGATCCAGGAAGGTGGATGCGTGTGGGCGTAGTGAGACAAAAGAATAGAGGAGGAAAAGTTGGCAAGCGGAAAAAGAAAGGCCCTTGTCATAGGACTTAAAGATCATTGAACCTGTTGCTCTGCGCAGTTCGTCTGCCCTGATGTTTCCGTCAGAGGATCAAAAACGGTTAATAATGCCTTCACCTGCCTCATCTGTCAAACTCATGATTAAGATTGATGTCTTTTTTTAATCTGCAAAGCGCATTAAAACAAAAGCAGACAGGCTTAATTCCCAGGCTTACCGCAAGAAATGCAACTGGGGTTGGGGGGGGGGGTTTATTGCAACCCGATATGAAGGCATTCTGTTGTGGAAACAGCTGTCTGCGCACCGCTAAAGAGAATTCAATTAGGAATAAGCTCAGGTGGCTGTGAAATTTTCTGAGTGAGAAATTGCCAGTTACACTTCGACCTGAACGTTTAGCCGAGGAAGAAGCAAATTCCCACTCTTGACCATACAAGTAGGGACTGTACCACCTCCCCGGGGAGCTCCTGACCTCCTATCAACCTCACGAAAACATAATGTTGGCTGGCAAACTTTTCAGCGTTCAGTCACTTTGATTAATGCGCGTGTGTTTTTTTGGAACAATGACTTGACCAGACCAACCTTGGGTTTGGTTTTGCCGTCAAGTCCCTCATTATTTCATTGGGCGGGATGCAGAAAGATTAAATCGTTTGCTGGCCGGTGTGTTTGTGTGTGTTTTTTTTAAGCTACAGGATGGGTCTGTCATTTCCCCTCTCCTCTCCCTGTTTTGGCTATCAGCCGCATGTTTTGTCTTTGAACTCTTCCCCTGTGCGGCCATTAATAATTGTTGCTGTTCATTTAATGGAATGCCATTTGTCTCTGTGCGTGCTGATGATTTCATCACATTGATTTTGCATCGGAGAACTCAGGAACCGGACTGCACTGCGGAGAGGCCAAGTGTTTGATTTCATATGTTTAGAGTCTTAAGGTTAAGGCGAGGCTAAAGGTGAGGGTTAGGCATGTGGAGATAACCCAGCAGGGAATTAGCGTGGGGCCACGCGCCCCCCTTGTGTGCGCCTCTGCAAGAGAAATCGAGCCAATAATTTTGCAGAGCAGCGTATTTATAATTTGAACTAATTAGCTTCAGTGTTTATTGCATGAAGTAGTTGCTGGCTTTGGTGGGATTCTTTCCTCCATCGTTTGATCCGAGGTACTGATCCACGAGATGTAGCATTTGAAATCCGCCCCTTTAACAACACGCTACATCATCAGTTGACTGCAATGGTTCCACTTAAGCTGACACACCTAGTTTTTAACCAGATTAACCCGAGCATTCAACGCGCTAGTTAGCGGTTGAAAAAAGTAGATTCCCATCCTTTTGTCATTTGCTATTGTATGGAGCTGAAACACATTTTTAAAATATGCAAAATCACCAGATTGTCCAACACAAATCGAGTAACGAAAAAAAGTAACTACATTTGCAAGATCATTATTGAGACACTGGCATACTGTACGTGTTGCTTTGATGGTCATATAACCTTGAATGTGAAGCCTCCGGAAAGTCTTCATTTCAAGGCCCATGGAGCCATAACACTTCAACCTACTGTACACATTACACACTTATCTACTAGACTGAGGACATCTTCACCTAAATGTGAACGTGCAACAGAGAGTGGGAGGGGGCTAAGTGGTGGGGGTTGAGGAGTGAAGCAACTTTGAGCTGGGGAAACATGTGCACACATACACATTGTCCAGCAGTACTAATGATGTGTGTGCGTCTGTGCCTTCTGAATGTTTGTAGAGCGGCGTGCGGCCGCTAACCACTTGTGTATTTTTAATGTCTTCCACATTGACAGATAAGGATATTTCCTGATGCTTAATTACTTCCAGTCACTGTTTTTGGCTTTTCTTGCACCCCCCACCCCCACCCTCTCTGCTGAGGCTTGAATTCGGCCTCAGATAGAAACTCAAAGAGGAAAGTCAAAGCTTTAATCTCGGTTTCACAATAAGGGTGAGGTAAGGTCCTCTGGCTGGTCGGACTGCGGGGATATAAAGCATGTTCTGATGAGGAGGGGTGAGGAGTGATGGGAGATGGCAGCTGCTGGAGCCGTTGCCATCTTTATCTCATTCCATTCACTCTACCTCTTGTCCCCATGTCCTCCAAATTCCACCCAGATTTTCACATATATTTCTTTCCCCTGCAGAACAAACACGTGCTTATCTGAGAATCAGAAAATCAGGGCACTTGCCCTTAAAGGTTAGTCAATCACGACCAGCTGTGTTTTCACTTGCTCCACTGATGGTCAAGACGGTAAAATGCTTTAAAGTGTGGAGGCACGTCTCCAAACTCGTGCAGAAAAATTAAAACTTTTCCTCCGTCCTGTCCCACTGTGGCTCTGTTTGAAACCACATCCAGAATCAAACTTTCCTTTTTGCTTTCCATCTCCGACTGTAGACCTCTTGTGTCTTTGTTCATTTTTTCCTGTCGGGCCTGGTATCTAGGACGTCTTAACGCAGGGGAACCGCTACGGCTTACAAGTGCGAGTCTGTATGACTGCGTTACAGCTGTGACAGCCTCTGTGCGGGTAAATAAACAAATCTGAGTCACCGTGCCAGAATTCAGTTGTTGATGCTTGTGGTGCTGTTGTTTTTTGTCAAGTCTACATCTCCGTGGAGTTGACGAGGAATGTAGGTGCAGAATGCTCAAGAATTTAAATGAAATATTTCTCTGAGTACTTTAGCAGCAGCAGCAGCGGACGAGTTAGTCTGATTCCAATAGCCGGGATGACTCCAGATGACGTGGGAGGTATCATTTCCACAAAGAAAATCTGGAACTTGTTGATTTTTTTTTTTGATTTTTTTTGTGGTCAGTTGTTTGTTTTCACGCAATCCAGTTCAACATGGCATCATAATGAATCACATCACATAATTCTTTTTTTCCTTTCAAATGAGAAGAAAAACAGTTTTTAATAGGTCATAATTTTTTTGTTATGCCATTTTACCTCCAAATGAGAAAAAAGAGCCAAACCATGAAAAAAATACTTCTTGGTTGGAAAAATATATTAGATCTTTAAATAAAGGAAATAGCTCATGCTGTCTGGACTTTTTTTTTTTTTTTAAGTCTACTCTCAGGAGCCGAACAAAAAGTGCAGTAGGATAACATGGGCTTAAGCCCTAAACTTGGTCTCAGTAGGTTCCTGGCACGGAGGCTCGCTTTCACCCAGAACAGATGACGTGGTCTCTCCCTCCCCCTCCACTCTACGCTGTGCAGCCTCACTGATGTCACCGACCTGGACATTTATGTAGGAAATAAGTCATAAAGCTCAGGAGGGGCATTGCACGGACACGATCAAAAACAAAAGCGTTCACTCGGGGAAAGCGGCACGGCCACGGCTCCTTGGTCACTGGCTCCGACAAAATGAAAGAAGAAGTGGAAGGATGCAAGCCATGCTCAGGTTGCAGAACTTCCTTTTTCTCTATTACAGCTCTCATTTTAGTTTGTGTCACCGTGCGCTAGGGCAGCTGGCGGAGCCACAGCCTTGAGCCATCATGATTAATTCAAACTTACTTGCTCCAACACCGCCAGGCTCCACTGCAGGTTAGGGTTTCACAGGTCAGGAGTGCTTGAACGGCAGCCTCAGCGGCATTAGCGCACGACATGCTCGTGAACTCTCTCGGCGCACTGTGGTATGAATATTGATTGTACTGTGCATGTATATTTCAGTGTGTGTGTGTGTGTAAATGTCCAGACAGCGGTTGACTGGTCTACTCAAGTCTGAAGTGCAGCGGCTGCTGCATTATATTAATTTATTAATTCCTGGATGTCAATGGAGCCTGAGACCGTCCACCCCATCTTGCTACTTTCTAAATCGAGGATACTTACAATAGGAAGTGAGGAAGGGGGGATTTTACGAGCATTAAAAGGGGATCTAATGGTACACGCACGCACGCACGCACGCACGACACATGCATCTGCTCACAGCGTGGGTGACAGCTGGGGTTGGAAACGAGACGTCTGTATCCAGAGATCCGGTGAAAGGCTGCTCAAGGCGAGACATGGGCCATAGTTGTAGTCACCACAAACACACACACACGCAGGCACTCACACGCACACACACTCGTTCCAAACAGCGTGAAAACTGAGATGCAAAGCGTTCTTCCATCCTCTGCCCCGCCCACTCCAGGCTCCACAGCCTGCTCAGCTTCTCTGACTCGACACTTGAGATTTGGTGATGCTCCAGATTCTAAAAACAGCAACAGTCAACAGTCAGATGAACAAAATGCCACAACAAACCATATTTCATGATTTAGTTGAGGCGGTTCTATAAATTAGGATTGGACCGTACATAAATTTGACCGCCTCTGCCCTGTTGTCTCACGAACTAAGAGAGCTCATATTACAGGCTTTATAAAATAGTGTTTTTTTTCCATCTTGAACTCTAGTCAAGCAACCTGACAAGAGCGATTGTCACTCGAGAAAACAGCATACTTAGCCCTTTGTTAACAGAGACTGCATGCTCACAGTCCAAAGACATGCTGGTTAGGCAAATGTAAACTCTCTTCAAAAAAGAGAAGGAGAATAACATGTTGGAGACTGAGGAGTGGAAGACTGTGGCTCTTGCTTTTCTTTCAGAGAGTCTGTTGTTTAACTTGGGAACAGGTAGCCGTGGCGTGCCCAGCCAGATCTGCTAAATCCATTAGAGGGCATTCACTCAGAAAAAAAAGAAAGAGAAGGAGGGGCCTGCTCCTCGATGGCGAGATAGAGAGGAAAAATAACAACTGTTGACAGCCGAGCTGTGGCACCACGCTAGGCTGCTTTGAACAGCCCCGTCCTGCAGAAAACACTGGTTTCCTATTTTACGGCGGCGGCAGCTGAGTGTTCCTGCCTCCTGTGTGTGTGTGTGTGTTTTTGAGGCTTTGAGTCTTACGCACAGCAGATTATGGGGGTGCGATGCCAGATAATAATGTGGCTGAGACTGCGCGGAGCCCTTCGAGTCGGCCCTGCCTGTCGGTGCGGTCGCACGGAGATGATGTCAGCGGCGTGCGTGCACATTTTAAAATCCCACAGACAGACAGGTGGACGCGGGATTGTTTTTTTAGATTTCTTTTTTCTTTTCATGTATGTTTCTACTCCGTCTTTCACTCCACCGGCCATCTGCTCGATGCTGTTTTTCCCTCTTTTAGCCTTCACCTCTCTGTCCATTACCCAGCAGCCTGTGTTTTTTTTCCGGGGTAAACATACGTGTAGAGCAGCGCATGTCAAGACGGCAGATGATGTCATGGGCCGACGGCTCATTGACAAAGACAGATTGCAGCCCTGCCGTCCGTTCATCATTATAACCTCTCACTGACGCCCGGCTGAAGCGAATGAAAAAACAATAACAAAAACCGCAAATACACATATACATACACGTACACGTACACACACGCAGAGCGTGCACACCCCCTTTGGACAGTTTTCAACCCGCCGTGACTCTTTGTTCCCCCAAGAGACGGCCTTTAATCTGAAGCAAACTGAACTCACTCCTCATAATCAACCATTTTTTTTTCTCTTTGCTCTGTCACCAAATCTACTTTTTCCCCACTTTGTTCTTTTCCAGCTCTCCACAGTTTGTTCAATAGTCGCGCGACGACCCTTGTTCTGTGGCTTGGTGTCGTCATAGTCGTTGTCTCCGAGGGCTGTGACTCGGCCGTCAAAGGGTTTCCTTTTCGTCATCGCACCCCTTCATTGTTTCTCGTACTCCATCCTGTAAACATCTCTCCTCTCCTCTCTCTGTTTTCCCTCGCTCCACGACGAGGCGCTTGCATGTCCCTCGTGACGCAAGCAGAACGTCAGCAGAGACAGAAAGAGGCGCGTGTCCAGACTGCGCTCAGTCACAGCAGCTCGGCTCGCTCTTTTGTTCGAGGCTGCAGCAACTGTCTGCAGCAGCCGTCTAGACCGCAAGTAGAGGTTTCTGACCACGCAGACATGGGCTGGGGGGAAGGCGGTATCAGTATCCCTCGCCTTTTCCCAGCGGAGCTGTAGGCTTTATTAATCTCCTCTTCTCGGGGGTCTCATAAACTTCCGTAAGAAGTCAGGGAGCAGAGAGGCTGCTTGGATGGAAGACTGCAAGAGGTGTTATGCAGAAATGCTTGGGTAAAACGAAAATAATTCCAGTCTTTTTTTGAAGGGCTCCTCTTTTGAGAGGAAACTGAAAGAAACATAATAAATCTTTGCATTATTATCCTCGTTAAAGCTGTATATTTTCTGTTTGTAAAAATGAAGGCGATTGAGTCAGTAAATATTACATTACCTCGGGGAATTATAGTTTGTCAGAAGGAGCCTTTACACGAACTTATTACTGCGCATAGAGGAGCAGTCAGCCTTTGCATTGGTCTGTTGGGGGGGTCAGTCCCAATACTGTTCCAACCTGCGTGAACATCCTGCAGCTGGCAGGCAGGCTTTCAGGCACACTGGCCTCCACTCCAAAGGTAGAAGACATTCCTCATGTTAACTGTCCTGATTATACGTGCACGAGTGGAGCGATTGACCGGAATGTCTCGTCAGCAAAGGCAGTGTTGGTCTGCTACTGGTCGTTTGCCCCACACATCTACCTCTTTGTACTCAACACAGTCTGAAGAAGCACAGGTGGGCAATATCCTCATGATTTCTTAGAGTCTAGCCACCCTTTGGTCTCCTGCTGGGCTACGGAAAGAAAGGACTTCATGGTTTCCCTCATAGCAGGATACTTTGCTTAATAAATGGCCCTTTGCAAATATGGCAGGAACCTGCAATAAATTGGTCTCATTTTTTTTTTTTTTTTTTTTTAGCGTAATCCAAATATTTGCAGACCTTGTCAGGGTAAAAGGTACATCTATCTTTTTAGAGTTTAGAGAGGTTGTGCAAGTTAAATTTGCCAGAACCGTCCACAGTGTCTCTCCTGGATTTTGTTGTCGTACTACAGTACATGTGCCATATCTGGGTCAAATACCTCGTCATAATATTAAGTGGTGTTTGCTTTAATGTTGTGGGAAAACCAGATGTGGAGTTTTAGGCAGGATAACCGAGAAAGCGTTAAAATAATTTTTGGGATAGCCTTTTGAATTCTTGCCTTTCTTGGCTGTCAATGTTCCATCTGATGACACACTGCTGGAGCACTGAGCAGGTTAACTGTTTTTTCTTTTCCCACTAGTGGAATGATGCATACCTTTATGGACGCTTACATCATGTGTGTCTGCACACGATTACATCCAGTGTAAATCTGATAAGGCTGATTTCACATTAGCATACGAAGGACATTATTGTACATTTGTGCTTGAGAGTTTTTGAAAAGTAGAGATTTTGAAATGTAGGTGTCTCTATTTAAGTTTTTTCTTTAAGTCTTCCATAAATGCTACAGACATTTAGCATTTTCCCATGCATTCCATGCATTTGTGAGACTGTTGAATGTATATTTGTGTGTGTGAGTCTATAAGCATTTGCTATCAAGGAAAAGGAGGACTTGAATCTTTGAGCTGAGTTGCTCTCTTTAATCTGATTTCTCCTGGGATCTCGTTGCTAAAATGATTTGGACACTTAAACTGTTATCGCCCTGGCAAATTGCATCTGTTATCCTTTAGATAAATGTAATTTATGATTGTTGTTGTTTGAAACGATGTGGATTCTGGACAGGATCTGTTTGTTCATGCCCTCTAAAAATATTCCCGCTGGAAAAGTGTTTGTGCTGATTATTTTCAAGATGCTTGAATAAAAAAAATAAAAAATCTGCAAGAAAAAAAAATGTCTGTCTGACATCTTTCTCTCCTTTTCTTTTGCACAGGTTTAGCAGAATCCAGTCATGCTGTTAACAAGTAAAAGGTCAAGACGGAGGGCTTGGGTCAGCAGACCCAGTGTGTGTTCGAGTCCATGGCAACAGAAGTCACTCTTTAATATCTGCCTCGTCCTTGTCCTCACTCAGTCTTCATTGGTTCACGGAGCACTGGAACTCCAGCTGGATGAAGGGCAGCCGGCAGGGACAATAGTTGGTGACATTAGTGCCGGCTTGCCGCCAGGGGAAACTTCATCTCTCTACTTCATCTCGGACCATGAGGGCACAGGCGTCGGCAGCGACCTCATCATCGACGAAACCACAGGCATCATTACCACTGCACGCCGTCTTGACCGCGAGGAAAGGGACCACTACAACTTCATCGCAGTGACGATGACCGGAATCACAATTGAAGTATCGATCACTGTCAATGATATCAACGACCACGCACCCGAATTCCCCAAAAAGAAAGTTGTCCTTAAAATCCCGGAGCACACAGCAGTGGGGACTGGCTTCTCCCTGGAGCCTGCGACGGATGCAGACAAGGACCAACTGACTACCCAAGGCTACAACATACGAGAAGGCAATGTAGGCCAGGTGTTCAGACTGGAGACCAAGAGGGGTAACAACAAGGTGCTATACCTCGACCTGGTGGTCCATGGAGTGCTGGACAGGGAGAAACGTTCATCCTACACCCTGGTCATTGAGGCTTTTGACGGGGGTTCTCCCAAAAGAGCTGGATCCATGACCGTAGAGGTGACAGTGACGGACATCAACGATCATGCGCCGCTTTTCAACCAGAGCAGATACCATGCCATCATCTCTGAAAGTCTACCGCAAGGCAGCAGCATCTTGCAGGTTTGCACAAGTGTTACTCTTAAGTGTTTGGTTAGCTGTCAATCTGTTCTGGAGTCATTTTTAATCTCACTGCCTTCATCTTCACAGGTGTTTGCCTCGGATGAGGACGAAGGAGACAACGGCCTGGTCCTGTATGAGATCAACCGCCGTCAGAGCGACCCAGACCGCTACTTTGTTATGGATATGAAGTCTGGAGTTATTACTCTGAACAGGCCCCTGGATTATGAACTGAAGAGGGTCCATGAACTGGTGGTCCAGGCCAGGGATAATGCCAGCCACCCTGAGGTATTTCCAATCTAGTTTGAATGAATATGAGTTAAAGAATGAGAGCAATAACAGTTAAAAGTCCTGTGTTTCTCTTTTAGCACATTATCCTGGTTTACTGCACTTTGACATAATGTTCATGTTTAAAGCAACTCTAGAAAATCTTAAGAAAATTCAGTTTGTTTACGTGACAATCATAAAATAATTGGAATGAATCTCCTGCTTTATCGTGACTCATTACCCATTTGCCATTATCCATAGGTGACCAATGCGTTTGTGACTATTCACGTTCGTGACTACAATGACAACCAGCCGACCATGACCATCATCTTCCTCAGCGAGGATGGCTCCCCCAGAATCTCTGAGGGAGCCCAACCAGGCCAGTACGTCGCTCGAATCTCAGTCACCGACCCAGATTATGGCGAGTACGCCAATGTGAACGTGTCTCTGGAAGGGGGTGATGGGAAGTTTGCCCTTACCACTAAAGACAGCATCATCTACCTGATATACGTTGATCAGATGTTGGACCGAGAGGAACGGGATTCGTACGACCTCAGGGTCATGGCTACAGACTCCGGCTCGCCTCCGCTCAGAGCTGAGTCTTCCTTCACCATTTTGGTGACGGACGTCAACGACAACCCTCCCCTCTTTGACCAGGAGTCCTACAGGCAGACCATACCTGAGGTTGTCTACCCAGGCTCCTTTGTTCTGCAAGTTACAGCCAGAGACAAGGACCACGGGCCAAATGGGGACATCCGTTACCGCCTTCTCAAGGGCAAGAACTCTGACTGGTTCTCCATCCATCCCGACACGGGTATCATTACCACGGCGATGGCCCTGGACTTTGAGTCAGAACCGGCACCGAGCATCACCGTGGTAGCAACAGATAGTGGCCACCCGCCACTGTCATCAACGGCGAAGGTGGACATTGTGCTGCAAGATGTCAACGACAACACACCCGTTTTTTCCAGCAATGTCTACAATGCCTCCATCAAGGAGAACACACCAGCCGGGACCTGCTTCTTGGAGGTAAAACACAAGCTGATGATGTTTTCGCTCAAACCTTTGCCTACTTTTTCCTGCCAGACCCTCTTTCTGCTAGTCTCTGTTGTGCTGCGTAATTGGTTTCTTTTCATCCTGCATTGCGTTTTTCAACCCTGAGTGTGCCCACCACAACAATACTGTCCTACTTATTCAGCAAGATCTAGTATTCACAAGTACCAAGTGTTCCCTTTTGAGAGTCTGCCTCCACAGTAGCAGTCTAATCTTTAAATCACTTCAAACAAGTCTGGAAATCCAAGCATAAGACTTGTGTTAATGTGTGAAAAGGAAGGTGCGAGTGAAAGTGTTGACAGATTGCTAGTTGATTCCTACATTCTGGGCAACGAGAGGAGGATGGAAACAATAATCTTGCTAATTTGGTTCAGTCAGAGGTTTGACAAAGGAAGGAGAAAAGACAGGGAGGGCCATCTGTCCACATTCCGGTGAGCGATGGTGAGATTTGCTCCCTTCGCTGATATGTCCTTTCTCTCACCCCGTAGGGTTGCCATAGTAACCTAAACATCACTGCCGAGTGAACACTAACTGGAGGCCTGGCCTGGTTGTCTATCTTTAATCTTGCTTCCAGCAGCTCTTACATATACAGTAGATATCTCTTGAGGAAGAAAATAAATGATGGACAACTGACTGTTGACTTTCAATAAGAAATCAACTTGTTATCCTGGAATTGACCAAAGTGACCAGGGAGATTTTAGTTAATTCATTCCTTATCACACATACCCCTTTGGACCCTCATTCCAGTGGTTGCCACAGTTGCAATCAACTGTTGCCTGTGCATTCTAATCCTAGGCGGCAGTTATCCTGGCACTTTGTGAAGGTATCACACAGTGCCAGACATCATGGGTGGCTTCCCAGTGTGCCAGAGTGAGCGAACAAGGCTTGATATGCTCATTAAGGCACGTTCCTCAAGGCTGGCCCTGGCCGAGCCAAGATTTCTCCGGGCGAGAGTCTTCACACAGGGGCTGCCTTTTGCAGAATAAGAGTAGTTTGAGTGAACTTTTTCTATCTTTTCCTTTGAGCCAGTGTAAAACGTGGCTCCTCAGGTAGTCCACACTCACACAAATGATTGTGGACGTAATATATTGCCAATGGATGCTGTTTCAGATTTGTTCTGCGTTTTTTTTGGTCGTCTCGCCAGCCAGCCAACTGTCTGTCTGGATTTTGGGAGCATTTGGTATTGTACTCTAGTCAAGACTGTGGCGTAAAACTGAAGGACCAGGTCAGGTGGTTCAGTTCTCTGGCACGGTTGCTGGTTCTGGAGTTGTGTCACGTCCCTAATGTAGGTCAAACAAAAGCAAAACGTTCTCAGAATTGTACCAATATTTACCAGTTGATAACAATCACTATTACCAGTCTGGCTGGCTCTGTTTAAAATGTGCACGCTTTGTGTAAAATAGTGGTTAGAAAAGGGGAAATGCATTATCCGTAAATATTTTAGTGAGTTGTAGACAAGACTCATAAGGTGGGTTGTAGTTTATTAGAACTAGTCCTTCCGAAACAACTTCCACTGCTCTTGTGACCCTTTACTTACACGTGTTACTTACACGTTCATGCGCACACAATAATACATGCCCTGGAAGCGAAGCGTAGGAAGTTTCTTATCAGTTTGGGCACCACCGTAATCTGTAATGTGCTGCACTGTTTATGTAGCTGCGACACAAAAGAGTTATTTATTTCTTGGTTTCCTTGCCTTCCTCTTACCCGCTTCCTTGAAGTATTTCCCAGGCTGGGGGAGGTTCAACTGCTTCAGAATGCGCCTGTGTATTTGCACATTCCTTTGATTCAGGTTCATATCCTGACAAGGTGGAGATCATGAGAACTGTGTGAACTGTGACCAATGAACACAAGTGACAAGCATCTTTCTGGGAAGAATTAATGTTTTACATGGGACAATCCCTCAACTACCTGGTCTGTGAATGTTCATTTTAATCAGTCGCAACATCTCTTAGCTGCTTGGATCCACATCAGGGACTTTTTTCACCAGCTTTTTTTTTTCTTTTTCTTGTGGGGGTTGTAATCTGTCTTCAGAGTCTAAGCTGTTTTCTCTGTTGTGTGTGTGTGTGTTTTTCAAAGTGGCTTTCAAATCCATTGACATGCTGCCTTTACAGCATCACCTGACCGCTGGGAAGCCTCTGCGGATCTCACATGCTGTTTCCAAGACTTGAATCTAGTGCTGTCAGGCACTTTCTGGGTTTCCATTAGCCTGTTTGTATGCTGCACAAATTGCATATTAAACATATCTGGTGAATATAAAATCAAATGTCAATCAGCACAGGAAACAACAATAGAAAACAAAAGCGATTTGCAAACTGATGGGGGTAACTTGCATGATTCCAGACTTCACTCAAGAAACAAAGCAATTTAAAGCAATTAAATGTGTATTTGCAGCTTATGTTTCTCTTCTGCTGTGGTAGAGGTCACATCTTGAAAATGCTGCTCAACTTGTTGTTAATCTCTGTTAGTTACAGTTAGTAGTGGATCAAAACAAACAACTTTTTTCTTTTCCAGAATCTCCAAAAATGTACCCAACAATTGCTAATATTTTTTGAATGACAATTGACAAATCATTTACTGGGTGCGCGAAAGTCAAACCTAATCTAAAACAATGGAAACAAACAATGGAAAACAACAACTTATCAAGAGAGGAAGCTCAAGTTTGGAGGCCTGCACGGCTATAATTCACTTCCAGCAGGTGAAGCGTCTCCTCTCTGATGTTCAGCATGTGGTTTTCTGGTCAAGGCCGTTAAACTCCATTCAATCAGACTGACAGATGTGCTCAGTGAGCAGATGTAAAAAGGCAGGGGGAACTGCTTCTTTGCATGTGTGCAGCAGGGTGAATCTACTGGACTCTCACTGGGTAGAGTGCACTTTGACAAGCAGCATGGACAAAATGAAATGAAACTTGACCCTTTTAATAAAGCAATAGTTGTTTATTTAAACACCAGCCCTCTTCATAAGGATACCATTACATCCAATAAAGATCTTTGTACCGCAACCCGAATAATTTGCCTGTATGCCAGCTCCACACTGAGCGATTTTTGGCCGTACCAGATGAAAAACAACCACTGAGAGAAAAATGGGTGACATCTTTGGTCTTGGCTCTGGAACAATGGCTCGCACTGTGAAACACTGACAGTAGCCAAAGACAAAAAATTCTGAAAACATCAGCCTGACCAGCTAATAGAAATGTGAACCTGGTTCTAAACCCAAACAAACCAGATGGTTGGCATGTGTGGGTGCGGATAAGGAGCTTTTCCTTTTTACCCATGTTCCACTTCCATTGCTTCACCCCCCCGCCCCCCCCCCACACACACACAGGCAAGTGTGAGCGCTTCATTTGCGTTCGCTTGAATTTCATTTCTTTCAGTGTGTTGCTGTGGTGTAGAAGATGGATGGCGTACGCTGATGACAAACTTGTTCTCGCGCCCCAACATCAATTGTGAATTGCATTCCACCGTGCGATCACACAGCAAGCTTCCTGTCACACCCAGGTTTCCTCCATTCATGTCGTGCTGTGTTACGTACTTGCGGCAGGCTTGGGTTCGAATGCCACAGTGCGTGGACACACTTGGCGGTGTGATTTTGTTATCGTACCGTTCAAATGTTTTCTTTCCACAGTGAACAACGTGCTGACTAAGCCACCTGGTGGCCACATAAACTGGAGGTTTTTATTTAGCGACGGCGTGAGGATGGTTTGATTGATGAAGTGTGAGCACGCATGAGAAGGCAGGGCAGGTTTCATTTGACGGATGGAGTTGGCCCCTCTGAACTTCCCGCAGAGTCGCTTGGATAAACACAACACGTCTGGCCGTCCGGCTGTAATCAGCCTGTTTGTCCAACGCCTCAGACCCTCCCGCCTTAAAGCTATATACAGCTGTGCCGGAGAGACTGATCATATTTAGCTGGAACAACAAATTAAGACTAATTACATTTGCTAAACCAGTAGAGGCGACACGACACGCTGAAACCAGGAAGGTGCTTCCTGTTGGAGAGGGCAGCGCTAACCTCAGTGTCAAGCACAAACCCAGCTACTTTGACCATTTTATGTTCTCCGACAACCAAGAATCACAGCGCCCTCTAGTTTTTATGATGCTTGCAAATGCGGTGCCTCGATGTCTCCACTCCTTCCTCCCCCCACCTCCTCACTACTCTCGTTGGGCGGCAGCTGCAGCCAGTCGCTCTGTGCAAAGAGCCTTGACTCTTGTGCTTGTGAGTTTTAATGAATCTGTCACTTTGCTTAATTCGTTTGGGTCAAAGGGTGAGTGAGGAGAGGCGGCAGGTTGCGCCGCTGCCTGTCACCATGGGCTGCCGCCGCAGCGAGACAAGTGATGGGCGGCGGCAGGTGGTCGGGGTCCAGGCTCAGTCGGACTCCGAAGGGTTCAGAAAAATTTGGTGGATCCAACAGCTGGGTCACACCATCTTCCTCAGGCACCGTGTGTGTGTGTATGTGTTTCTCTCTTCATGCCGGCTCATGGATCTTTCAGCTGCCAGTGATGTTGAAAGGATGCATGTGAGCAGGGATCAGTATGGCGTGTCTGCTATGCAAGTTATTGTCACGGGATCCGTCATTGTGAAACGCAAACCCGTCACCCGTTTGCTACTGTGGACGCTGTTTGGTAATAATATAACCGTATTCGGCTCATCCTCGATGAAAGCTGGTCAAGTTTTCGGCGTGCTTGCAAAATCTGGGTTGAAGGTATCGGCTGTGTGGTGATTCATGACACACAGCAACTCATTTTCAGCTCTATTAGCAGTGTAACCGGAGATATGGCCACACTTTGGCCCGCTGGGCTTCTTTAAACGTCTTCAAGATCTGTTGGAAAGTTGTCTTTTTTATGTGAAAGTGCCCAGTATTTGTTTTTCTTGCCCAGTGGGAGATCGACATTGATATTTATTGTTTTAAGAGAAAAGTCTCGAGACTCAAGACGTGGATGGATGGCTTTAAGAACTTGATAGGGCACTCCCATGCAGTGGCATCTCAAACTCCACACTATATTCATTTTTTAGTCCTCTCTCTTTCTCAGCGCTGCGGTCAGGTACACGGGCCGCTTGTCTTGCCTTGCACATGAGTGATTTCGGACCGGGACGGCTGATTGCTTCTACGTCCAGTAACCGCAGGCCTTGGCACGGCCACCTCCACTCAAACCATGAAGTTTATATCACATTATTACAAATATTTCTTACAGGGTTTTGAGCTTTTCTTGGCGGCAGCGCTGGCTCGCAGCTCCGATTGTGCTGATTTCTTTTTTTCCACCGCAGAGCTTTCAGAACAATTCACTTTCAAAATGCTCAGTGCTCTTATCAGACAGATTTCTCCTTTCTGCCAAGGCATTGTTTCATCCCGTTGTTGAACGTTGGACTCCGATCCTGCCCGGGGCAAATCGCTCTTCTGTCTTTCTCTTCGCCTTCAGAAGCCGGTTAACTGTTGTCATATGCCGGTGTTTTAAACCTATCAGCATTCGTTCATGTGTGATCTGACCGCCTCTAGCCTGTGTGGACGGGACGGCCTCACGCCTCATTTGCTCTGATACTAGGTACCATATGGCAGTGAGGGGGTTTCTTCTCCAGTCCGACTGGCTAGTGTTTGGCTCTTTACCTCAGCTGAGTGCCGGTATCTCTCTTTTGAAATGCTTTCCATACAGTTTTCTCTAGTCTTGTTGGGTTTTACCCATTGTGACTCCCGCTGCGATATCTCCTCTGTTTGTTTAAAAGAAATCAAGCTAATTATGGTGTACCAATCACTGAAAGGGTTTTGTTTCCTTGCGCTGTACGTCTTGTTGCAGTACACTTTCTCTGAACCTTGAACCAAACACCATTTTTGTCTCCAACCTTTTCTAGAAGTCATTAAACAAATGTAGTAGTTTGAAAAACTAAGCCACACACACTCCATCACAGTTTAGTGGGGAAAGAGTCATATTTCTGATTATTTCCTATTAGAAACCATGAAACCCTGAGATATCTGAGCCCATCTGTAGAAAAATGCTTATCTCAAGGACACAGGTAGAAGGAAAGGCATTATAAATTCTTGCAAAAATAATTTTAACTCGAACTTTCAGTTTTTATAATAAAACAAATACAATTCTCTTGTGTTCAGATGTGCCGTAAACTAGAAATGTTTCTTTTTAAATCTCTTAACTGACAAGGACTCAGTGAGCCTCAGTTGAGACACAATGGAGACACAAACGTGGAGCACAGCGATATGAAACGGCTGCACACACAACATCCTGAATGGATAAAGAGAGAGAGAGAAAAAACCTGAACAAAAAAGACACAAATGCCGCCTTTTCCATTCAGCTTATCGCTCTGTTCCAGCTCTCCTGGTCTTCTTCTGCACCGTTTCCTCCGTGAACCTGTCTGCTCTCCAGACGACTTGTCTGCTCCTTCCATTTAGTCTCAACTGTCTCATCTGGCGCTGCTGCCCATCCTCACCGAGGACCGACGCGTTTTGTGTGATGTGTGGCAGAAGCCTCAGGATCATTTTGGTCCCACTAATCTAATTTAATGACACGGCGGTCTAAGTTGGTGTAAATTAGTGTCCTTCATCTAGAATGTGTTTTCTTTGGGAGAGGCAGTGCAGTCCGGGACAGCAGGTGGTCAATAAGTTAGGGGTGAAGGGTGGTGAAAGATCTCGTTTCCCAGTGTATCACGTTCTGTCATTACGCCGTCCAGACATTTGAAGTTGTGGTTGGGTGTTGCCTCAGACATTCCTGTCAGAGATCTTTCTTCAACTTTTTTTAATTTTATTTTTGTTATGGCTTTTGTCTGGCCATCCCTGGACCGGACAGTTGGTTGTTGCTTGTGTGCCAAAGGTTTGTTCTGTAAGATTTATATTTAGGCCGGCCCTTCGTGTCTTTCCCAGCTCTTCAAACACTATGATTTCCGTTTACAATCCAAAGACGGAGCAGCTACAGACAATTGTTCTCCAAAACGAATCAATTCTTTAATGGTGGCTGTTGTTTCCACTGTGTTGTGGTGGCAAAAGTGCTGTTGTGGACATGTGAAGGCCCACTGAGATGCATTAAGGAAGTGTAGAGGGATGTGGGAAGTCTTTTATATTTTTTTTAACCATTAAAACACATCAAGCCCTGGACTTATATGGTCGTGTAAGATTTTCACGTTATTGAGCCTCTGCTCGCTCACTGTCCCACTTTCTCTTCCTTCTCACCTCACCAGACACCCAAACGTGAGGAGTTGCAGAGTGGGACACATCAGCACTGGAGATTTAGTGTTGCATTCACGGTGCCAAAAGACACAGTATTAAACAATGCTTACTAATCCTGCCCACTTTATGAGATCACAGATATGGTGGCGAATCACAAAAAGCGCTTCATATTCAATATGGTCCACATGACGTCTCTTGGTCCCTCTACGTCCCCCCAGATTCCTTCTCGTCATGTGCGCACCTCATTTTTGTCTGTTCAGCTTTTCATTTCTCCTTAGTTCTCACAATGAAACGTCCCTTTCAAAACCTGAAAGCAACACCGCAAGCAGTGAATATATAGTTTCCACTCTCCCAAAGTGGAACAGTTGAAGAGAATTTCTTTCTTTTTTTTACCCAGCTGCCAACTCAGACTGCTGTTGCTGCCCTTTTGTCCACTTTGTGTCTAGTTACACCGAATCTAGCGGGGCGTGAAGCAGCCATCGAGGCTAACGCACACGCTACTCACATGTTTACAGATATAAGAAGTGTACGCGATGTGAAATCCTGGCGATGTGGATCAAAGTAATGAAAACCACAGAGGCTGCAGGCTTACTGTTATTTCCACTGTGGCCCTTAGGCGAATGGGAGTTTGCATGTGTGTTTGTGGTCGCTGGCTGCGGTCGGCCCTGGCTGGATCGGACGTGGCCGCAGAAGTGGAAACAACTCGGCTGTTTGCACCGGCAGCCGGTGCGACTTGTTTTGCGATGAGCTGTGCAAAGCGCTGCGGCCACAGAGGCAACGCGACAGCAACGGATTAATGAGCCACGACAACGGACAGACGAGAGGTGACTGGACAAGGAGGGATAGAAAAGTCAGAGAAAAACATTTTGTGTGATTTTCCTCAATCCCAACTTCCTTCTGGACTCGTTGAACTCACTTATGCAAGACAAGTAAAGCATTGATTTAATGGGAAGGCTTGAGCTGGGTTTTTCTTCCACTTCAATTTGACAAGCAGCTGAATGTGGGCTTTTATTTATTTTTTTCTTTGGGAGCCTCCACTCTGCTTATTAGAGTCATATCCATCCTCCCTCCAAGGTCTAATTTGTTTCAACATTCACTGCAAATTTTTATATCCCTCCACTGACATTAGTACTAATAATACACCTTTAAAAAAGGCCCTACAGTTTGCCCTTCATCAATATTGGCGCACAGTGTTTCTCCAGCCTCATTGCTTTTCGAGACATTCTCGAGAAGGCGTGTGGGTTGCACTGGTCACTTCCAACGTCAAGCTACTTCAATCTGCGCCGGGGTGGTCTGTCCTTTTCTAAACAAACAACAGTCTAACTTATTATTAAGCAGAAGGAATTCTCCCCTCTGCCCAGTCACTTTGCCTCGCGGCATCTCCAGGCTGCAATCTCAACTGAAAGTCTTTTCCCTTCTGTTGGTGTGTGCCGTGCGCTCCGATCTTGCATTAGGTGTTTTTGTTGGAGGCTCTCGAGGACCCCGGGATGAATATCTCTGACATGAAACAGTAGTCGCCCTGTGTTGTTTTAACCTCACACTGAGTGCGTTTACAGGCGTTTGGCCTCAGGCATAGGTGTTTGGCCGGGGGCCTTGGGTAAATCACATGCGTTTCGTTTGGCTGTTGTTAGCAATTTGACTTCTGGTGTAAGGATGTGTCAGATTTGATGTCAATTTAGGAGGACCAACACTTTTGGTGCATGTGGCCCAAATTCAACCTTGTGGCTTTGGATCAGATTTATGTGGCCTAACACACCCCAGTGTGCAGTGAACAGTTTTCGTCTTTATGCTGCTTGCGCACTTAAAACTATGTCCGAGAGAGAGAGAGAGAGAGCGAGAGAGAGAGAGAGAGAGAGAGAGAGAGAGAGAGCGAGAGAGAGACAGAGACAGAGATAGGTGTGTGTTACTCCAACAGCTCTTACTGTCTGTCACGGCCACTTTGAAACATTGGCTGCCTTTAGATTAAGACGTTTCGACCGCTGTCAGGATGAAATTAATGAACAGCAGAAGGACGTCCCGACAGTGGTTTTCAAAATGTCAACATCTGGTGACGTTCATGGCAGTTCTGTGCTGTCGCATCACTGCTTGACTCTGCACACACACACAGACTTGACTCAAGTCGGTTTGCTGGAAATGGAAACAGCAACAAGACGTCCCACCCTTTTTTCCCCCTTTCAAGAAACAAGGAAATGTTGATTAAAGCAGCGCTTTGATCAACACTAAGAGTTTTTTTCACAATGAATTTCCCCTCATCTACTGAACTGTCTGGATCTATTAATACATCTCTAGTAAGTAGCACTGATCGGAAGTGATCTCAGCCAACCACAACATAAGCCTCCATGTGGATTACACAGAGCAAGATATTGTAAAAGGATTCTGATTAGAGCTGCGTTGACTGCCTTAATGATGCAGGGTCCTGCTCCGTCAGTGACGCCTCTGTATTTAGAGGCGCTGAACTCTTGGCTGATGCTGCGTTGGGAATAAATTAAGGAATATGATGAATAAATGAATGAATAATCAAGATCCAAGGGCTAAATTAATGCTTACAAACTGAGGGAAATACACTGGGGAGTCACAAGCCTGCACACATGTGAATGGAAATCCCTGCAAACACCTGATGGACTGTTGAGAATTTTTCCTGCCTGGAGAGCCGGATCTGGTGCCGGATACGAGGGCCTGTGCAAATCCATTGACGGGGACGTTTCCCTTTGTTCAGCCTTTGTTTCTCTGTTCGGAGGAATGCTTCCATCTCGGGTGGATGGAGAAGCTGGGAACAAAGGAAATGCAGTGCAATGAGTTGTGCTGCACGGTCAATGTTTTCTGATGGAGCAAGTGATGAAGATTATACCTTATATAGTCTGATGTGGGATGATAAAATGTTAAGGCTGTCTGGTTCCTGCATGTTTCTTTGATTACATACAATTTTGATGTCACCTGGGTTTAAACACGTCCGGATATCAGATATGCAATATGCAAAAACACGTGGAATGTTTGGGACCCACCGTCTTCCTGATAGTGTTACCACATGCGCAAATTAAAAGGGAATTTCCAAAGTGCTCCTCATTGTCTGCAGCGTGTTTGGAAGTTGCGGGGCGCTTTGTGTTAACATATTAATATTATATAACAACGAGCTCAGTGGCAAAGACACGCAGCACTTGATAGCAAAAACAAATAAGGTCCGGAAGGAGGAGAACCTAGCGCAGTTGTGACAGGCGACGGATGAAAGGGACGCCTGCGTGTTCTTGGTGGGAGAGCACAAATTCAGCGTGTGGCGGAGTCGCTGGTGGTTGCCGTGACAACAAGGAGACGGAGAAGCAGGCCGTCGTGGGGGGTGGGGGGTGGGGCCCTGGCTGATTCATCAGCACTGGGTCCTCTGTGTGTGTGTGTGTGTGTTTGTGTGTGTGTGTGTGTGTGTGTGTGTGTGTGTGTGTGTGTGTGTGTGTGTGTGTGTGTGTGTGTGTGTGACTTTGCCTCCATCTGTCTGAGAGCGCCCTTGAAACGGGACGTGCCTCTGTCCTGCACACATTCACCTGCCTCTTTACAAAGGAAGTAGAGGCAGGACAGCGGAGGCATCGACTTGTCATTCTCTACCGACGAGGTAGAATCGACGTCTCACAATCTCAGAGCGCTACAAGGCTGATCTGAGCCTGCTGGCGTTTAGATGCCCGTGGCTGCAGGAAGGTGACTGATTCTGCTTTTGCTTAATTCAGTCGACGAGAGGCATGAATGAATGCAGAATTGATACTGCCTCAGACTCTCTTTGTTTGAGTGCGTGTGTGTGTGTGCGTGTGTGCGCAGATAGGGATTCTCTCTCCCCCAAGACATCCTTCACTGCTGTCTGGGGTCGTGTTGCAACTGGGCTCAAAAAAAAGGAGCAGAAAGATTCTTCACATGAACACTCGACCGAGTGAAGGATGATAATTCACAAAGATAGCACATGTGCCTGCAAGTGTGTGTGTGTCTGTGTGTGGCAGGGGAGGCATGGCGTTTTTTTTCAAAATGGATGGAGCCATCGTTCAGCTGTATCCATGGCAACGGGACTCTCAGGTCCACAGGGAGTGAAGCCAGAGGAGGGGTGGGGTGTTGGGGGGGAGAGAGGGAGGGAGAGAGGGAGGGAGAGAGGGAGGGCTCGCTGGCGAAAAGATTAGGTAAACGTGTCGGGATGATGATGAATCTCTGCAGAAATTGTGCATGGAAAATGAGATTTCACTCTAATTAAAAAAAAAAATCATCTCTAGTCATGAACGGTTTGATTGTTTAGCTCAGGATTTTTCAGATTATTTTAGTCTGCGTGTTTTTTTTAAAAGGCTTCTTTGGAAAGAAACCCTGCAGGAAATGTCTGTCTGCCTGACGTAAATCCCTTACAGTCTTGCGGGCCTGATAATGGGTGAGAGGGTCGGAGCTCAGCTTTGCAGCACAAGTGTGACTGAATGTGATGTTAATGGTTCTCGGTGGGCTAAAGAAACAACATGCACAGGTTTTTATTTGCGCCGCCTGTAAATCCCCACTGCTGCTGCTTTGAGGTAAAATGAGGTCATTTTAACATTCAGCCCTTAAAATTTAAGCACAAAAAGTACATTTGTGTTCCTTCCGTCCTCGCCTGCTTTTGGAAAGCCTCTTGGCTTTCTTTTTCACGTTTCCTTTTTTTCCTTTTTAAAATTTTAACTGAGCGCTGAGTGATTCTCAACAGCTTTTTTCCTCGCCAATACCCAACACCCCCTAACAGCCCCCTTCCACACACACACACACACACACACACACACACACACACACACACACACACACACACTCACACACTCTCTCTCTCTGTCACTCCATTCTTCAGATACTCTTGACGGCCGCACACACACATTTACACACACACACACGCGCTTACACACACACACACACACACACTCACACAATGTCGGCATCCTCCGACTGCGGCTCTAAATGGATTCCTTTGTTTTCTTAATTGTCAAATTAAACATGTCACTCTATCTGAATGGGAGGCACATATGCCAGCTGCCAGCTAAACCCAGCGGAGTGGTGGGGGGTGGGGGGAGGAGAGGAGGGGCTCTTGGGTCCTCATTCATTGGGGCAGTGAGACCTCCACCCCCCACCACCACCTCCTCTACAGAAAGTACTTGAACGTGCTTGAAGTGTCTCTTCCTTGAATACACACACACACGAGTGGCGGATGGGCCGAGGGGAAAAAAAAGTGAAAAAGTGAAACATAAGTGCTGTCACAGAGTGAGGCTGGATGGAGGATCCGGCTCATCTGGCAACCATCACTTGGCGCGGCCTTCTCTTCTTATTCTTCTTCTTCTTTGTGCATCTCAAGCCTGTTCAGTGCACATGCAGGAGCCTCGAGATGTTAAGACAGGCTTCGGTGTGTGTGTGTCTGTGTGTGTGTGTGTGTGTGTGTGTGTGTGTGTGTGCGCGTGTGTGTGTGTCTAATGTCTCTAATCCCCGGCTGCCACTAGAAGGCCCCATCCATCCCTGTGCTGTCGGTGAAATATGAAGGAAGAGGGAGGGTCCTGCTTCCATAATGGAAAACATGGAATACAGTGGGCGCTATTCTCCCTCTGCGTTCCCCCTTTTTTCTCTCCCCTGTGGGTGATTATTCTTTTATATTTATTTGCCCCGCAGACGTCCTGCTCTCGGTCCAATCACAAGTCCACCGTTTCTCTGGGTTTAACTCTGCTGTGCGGCTCTGCTTACCGCTGCTGAGTCGAGATGCTTTGCAGAGAAATGATTGGCCGAGACGATGCCGTCCTAATTGATCGTTTTTATTTCGTCCTCAAATGCCTTGACTGTCAGAAACTTTCGTTGGGCAGAATTCCTTCCCTCTATAAAAACTTCAGATAGGGAAGTTTTAATTATGAAGAAAGAGTTTTGAACCATTGAACCATTTGAATCAGTGAACCATCTCATCATTAAGACAAATACCTCATTGGTGCTTTGCTTGTGAGCTTGAACCATACGTAGGTTTCTTGATTCTGAGGACAATATAAAACTGAGTCCTGCTCTTTTTCTTTTTTTTTTTTTTTTCAAAAAGCACATTTTTCATGCTGGGCATTTTCTCGTGCCGTCAATACTGTTGAGTTCGCCTTCAGTAATAGCTCCATTACCACTCTGCATGATGAATCCATAACATAGTGATTTGGCAGCGTCTTCATCTTTCACAGGGTTGGGTTTGATGAATAAGACGTCTTCTGGCGCAGCTTTCTGAACGTCCTCTGAAAGTACACGTGTGTTTGTGCGTGCATGCTTTTTTTCTTTTACATGCTTGTCTGGGCTTCTCTCTACTCTCCTTCAACGGCACATCCGTGTTGCCTGATACTGGCCCTGGAAAACATTTGGCTGAATTCCCAAGGGAGATACGCCAAGACACACGAGGGAACAGATGAATTTTTGGGTCACATCTGGCGGAGTTTGAAACGAAAAAAAAAAGAAAGAAAAAGAATCCCGAATATCTGAAGTAGGAAACCCGACTCGGGCGACTTAAAATATCCAAACAAAGATGATGAAAACCACAGAAGAAGAAAAAAGGGAGGAGTGAGAGATAAGAATCAGACGGACAGGCGTGCAGGTAGACTGTCGACGGGGCTCAAATTCAGCTATTCACACAATTTCACGCCTTTTGTGTCTGAATGTCTCGGAATAGGCGGCCGAGGCAGCGCCGGTGGTCTTCCACAGAGGCAGCCTGCTGAGTGTTCCATTAATCCTGCTACGTTGCATATCGCACACCCGAACACACACACACACACACACGTACCCACAAGACGTGCGCGCACAGCACATGAACGCACATCGAGCGCGAGCATCCAGCAAGAGATCCGCAGCCAAGATAGAGGTGAGCTACGGCAATTATACACCCAATAAATCAGTCACTCACTCATTTTTGCATGAGCGCAGACTGCACCCCCACACCCCCCCCCCACCCCTCCCTTTATTCCCCGACACTGCTGACCTTTCAACACGTAGACACACGCACACACACACACACACCCACTGGTGGCTTGTATAATCAGATTTATTGAGAGGTCACCTTGGCTGAGAATCCGCAAAAACACGCACACACACACACACACACACATAGGCTTGTTGCCGACAGCTGGCTTCTGAACTGACTAAAGTGTGAGACCAAAATAATCGGGTTCGGACTCCGTCAGTGAGCTGAGGTTGCCTCCAGGTCTGAGCGCAGCTCCCTCAGATTCCACTGCTGGGCGGAGGGACGGAGGAGAACCTGGATCGGGGTGTAAACAAAGGCCACTGTCTGCTTTAGCCATCAGTCCAACCCGCTCCTACCGGAGAAGGTACTGCTTTCCAAAAGAGGGCGGAGTCCTCTCCGTGTCCTCCGCTGAGCCGCCGGGTTTTGGCACAACCGGGCAAAACAGGACGGCCGTGTCGGATGTGCTGGGTTTTCTCAGGTGTGGCGGACAAAGGAACTTTTACGTCCCTGCACCTGTGACAGAATTACTGCTGACAGCTTCACCCTTCCAGGATTCGGTGGCCGGTTTCCACCACGACTTGCACATTCGTGCCGGAGAGACGTGGGTTTACACAAGAAGAAAAATGCAAAATAATAAAGAACAGAGTTTTCATTCGCATGCAGGCAACATTAGAACAGTGAAAAATTTGACATGATTCGGGTTACGGGATGCCAAGATGAATCACTTTGCAAGTGAGACCATCACTTTTTGGTGGTGCCAGACATACAGGTCATAGCCACAATAAGACGGGCTTTAGCTCACCTTTGTGCATGTAGCCATTTTTTGGGGGGTCTTTTGGTCAATAACAATTTGTAATTTGCATTTTGCTTCTGATTCTGTTGGTTTGCCTCGAAATTTGCAGATACATAGTCTCAACGTACAGCTATATTAATTCAATTAACATCTGCAACGTGCATCTTCTGCGTCTGCATCATGTCGGATAAAGTAGGCGTCCCTTTCAAAGCTCTCCGACTGTGCGACGACGTCAGGAGTGGGTATGCTGAACCAGTTATAAAGAGATCCTTTAAAACTGTCACTGTTCCGTCTTCCACGGGCTTCAGTTCTACTTGTAAACTTTTCCACAACAGATTGCAGACCCCCTTACTGGACCCCGGGTTCGCGCCGCTCTCATCTGTGTGCCACCTTGGAGAGATATTAGATTTGGGAGTCACGTTCGCTTAGCGAGCAGACCTCAGAGTTTGGCCAGAGGAAACGTGAGCCGCGGGTTTAAGCAAAGACCTATGGAATCAGAGCCGGTCATTTATAGTGCAGCTCTTGAGATTTAATCTACGCTGTTAAACTGGCCAGTGGCGTCCCTCCGGTCCTCCCTTATGGGGACTTTCAAAGAGAACCATTGCCATGATTTACTCGTAGGGTCCCAAGTAGACCACACTCTGTCTGCCACCAAGAGTCTGTTCTTTTTCCCGGCCTTGCGCTCGTCTCCGGCACTGATTGTACCTGCCTACGCACTGAGCCAGGCCCACACATCCACCACTTCCATAATGGGACCACCGAAAGCACAGCATGTGCAGTGTTTATATGGTAAACCTCAGCTATCCCTTGTGCACGTACGAATCTGTGTTGCATTATCCCGCAGGGTTCTGAGGTCAAAGTCTTGTGTAACCGCCCCTCCCTGTTATTTTATTTCAGCGCTCCCTTTTTCACATTATAGCTGCAACCTCTTCCTCTTTGTCCTCATCCTTCCTTAAAGCAACGTTATGTGATTTTTTTAAAACCTAAAATGATGTTTTAGGCCTGCGATGAACTGGCGGCTTGTCCAGAGTGTTGCCCAGTTGGGATAAGCTCCAACAAACCCCCGCAACCATGACTGCAGGGGAAAGCGGGTATTGAAAATGGATTGATGGATGGATGATATTTTTAATTTGAATTTTTATGCTTTATTGACCTGTAATGAGCAGAATAGCATACCTACAGCTTACGCAGCACAATATAGCAGCTATAACTGTTTCTTAGCCTGCACAGCACTGTGAAAACAGGCCTGTCAGATCTTCCTATCACACTGTCTTCTGCGCTTTCTGTCTTCAATCACGATGCATTGTTTTTACAAGAGTGTGTTCTCAGAAGTGGTTGGCAGCCTGCAGTCAAAGTTATTTATTAGCTATTTTATTTAATCCTGTATACCAGCTGAGCCAGGTACGTCATGTCAGTTGCAGGATGCCCTTGTTCCCATTGAAGATAATAAATCATAAAAACATAGATATATTCTTGCATTTTTTATTTTTATATATTTACTATGATTGAAGCTAAATACATGACACGGTGTTGCTTGAATCATCCCTTCTTACTCTCCCATCCCCTCACAACATTTGGCTCCCAGTTCAGTTTCCATTGTAGCCGTTTCTGCCTAATTTTTTTTGTGATGAAGAACAGAAACGCAGCTAAATTGTGGCTGGATATTAACCAGCATTCGCAGCAGCATACCTGTTGCTGGTGCATAGCTGCTTTTTTTGCGCAATTTTTCCATTCATGTCCTTTTCGACTCGTCACGCTTTTAAGTATTCATTATGGAAGGGTGGATTGCTTTTTTTTTTTTTTTTTACAATAATTCCTCCTTGAAGTGAAGCGAAACAATCCCGTGATAAGTCTTTTAATATTTCAGCAGGTCGCCCCCCTCCTTTTTTTCCTCTTTTGCGCCTTCTCTCGCACACTTGGAAGTAATCACACTGCGCCACACGAACACTCCCACATGTTCCATCACTCAGCCCAATGGCTGGCGTTTTTGAATGGTGGGAAAAAGTGAATTATCAACAATGATCTCAGCGCCGCAGCGCCGTATTCTCCATCTGGCACAGAGTTTATTACTGACCGCCTCTCGGGTGAGTCGCCTGCGACGATATTAGTCTAATTACTCGTCTGCCTGCAGAGGGGCGGGGGAGGCGTGCAGGCCTTTGATCCGCCTGAGGGACAGTTAAAAAACTTAAGTATGACAGTGCAGTTCTACATGACCTGCTCTTGGTTGGTTCCACAACTCATGTCCATCAGGTTGACTCTCTCTCTCCCTCATCCTCTTAATCCTCTCTGCTCCAGTGTTTATAGATTTAGCAGATGTATGTAAATAACCACATATGTACGTCTGGTTTAGCCATCCCCTCCTTCTGATTGGTTTAAGGCCTCGGTCTCAGAGCAGGGAATGAGTTTGTGGCCTGCAGCTCAGACGAGGTGGTGAGTTGGGACCTGGAGCCTTCTGTCAGCTTCGTCTTTCACACTGAAGCAAAAGCGGCAGCGACGCTTCACGACCCCCAGGTCACATTTATGCAGCAGGTAATGGGAAACATGTTTATTTTTCCAGCAGCATTACAAAGCCTGTATTGCTTGATTGATTTTCCTAGACAAATTATTTTCATCTTTAAACCACAGTTGCTTCCTGTCTTCCCATCACAAACAGGTTTGTTTCATTTTCATACTTTACAAGACGACACTGAAATGCTGCCACGTGTGGGATTTTTATAATCCGTGTGAGCGAGAAGAATGCAAGGGATGATGGGTAGTTTCCACTTTCCCCACAAAACTCACATTTTTGCCCCATAGTTTGGACTGATGTATTCTTACTGATGTATGGCAAGATTTACAATTGAATTCCCTTTTAATTCCAAAAGTCATATAATGTGAGATGATAGCCATCTTTTCATCCAGGTTTGAAAGCCGTTAAAGCCTTTCCCCAAATTCTATCTGCCTTCACTCACATGACTGCATCCATAAAGTTGCCGCCTGCTGTTGTGCCGTGCTTCCTGTCACTCAGACTTCCCCCACCCCCACCCACCCACTCCGCCCACCCCGCCTCGCCCGTCCTCACTTAAACACCCGTCGTAACCTGAAGTCTGCTCGGCTCTCGCACAACTGG
The DNA here is from genome assembly GCF_046127955.1 of Nelusetta ayraudi. Lineage (NCBI taxonomy): Eukaryota > Metazoa > Chordata > Actinopteri > Tetraodontiformes > Monacanthidae > Nelusetta > Nelusetta ayraudi. Next base: position 4,022,182 of record NW_027466083.1, read on the forward strand.
ATGCAGTTACAGTACGTCTGTCACGTCGGCACGTCTGTGCAGTGTGCACTTATGTGTGTTCTCAGGCGAGTTTGAGCTGGAGCTCATTTGGTGTGTATATACATTAAGGTAAATCATGTGGGGAGGCCCTGAGACCAAGTGGTGCGTCTGGAAGTGTCAGAACCGTTCTGGCGTATTAACTCTAAATGTCGTCATTTGTTAAACAGGGGTTGGGGGAGAGGTGGGGATGAGGGTTAGTTGGGGGAGCGGAGTTTGAACTGTGTAATGGTTCAGATGTAAACAAATCATACATAATCTCCTTAAATCTCCCATGTTTGCCTGCCTCAGTGTTTAGCCACGCAGATAAGAATTAATGATGTGTTTGTGTGTTTCGGCAGCAACAAGTGTTATTGATGAGACGGTGAGAATTAAAAGAGGTGAACCCCTCAACCCCTTATCCCCTCAAAAAATAAACTCCAAAAGCTGCATTGCAAAGTTTCAGTCTGTTTGCAAACTTTTCTGTCTTCCATATTAGAAAAAAGTTGGTCTTAAAACACTGATTTAGAATCTCTCATCATGTGGTGTTTGACCCACACAAACACACACACCCACACAAACACACACACACACACACACACACACACACACACACACACACACATGCACGCACAGCCCCTCCAGGTTTGTGTTTCATCCCGCTGCTTTAATATTTTATGCCCACTCTTGCTTCATTGCTAAAAGTTTTCCACTGCCTGTCAGTCACGCTGATGATTCATAAGGAAACCGTCACCCGATACTAGATGCAAGTCGCTACACTACAAGCCAAAAACGAGTGGCACACAGTGGTGGAGCGCTGCAGTGTGCCAGGATTATGCCTCATCTCTGTCAACGAAACCATTCCGGAAATCCTTTGGTGTCTGAGGAACGTTTTTTTCCCCCTCCGTCTCCGTGCATCCGTCTGTTCTGAGACTTAAAATCATCAAATGAATTCAAAGTCGCGTTATATTTCCGCTCCGGGGCTCAGCGCCTGGGAGCGCCATGCTGAGGGAGGCCTCTTGATAACTGTTTCCAAATGCTGAGTCCTTAAACAACCTGGTAGATTCTTTAAATGAGGTGGAGTGCAGGGGTCCAGTATAGTGAGAACCTGTAGTAGGCATTCTATAGCATTCTATACATGCAGCTAATGTGCTGCAGAGAGGAGAGAGGCATCGTGCGCTTAAATATCAGCTTCCGCGTGAACCTCGGCGATGGGAAACATGCATTTTGCCGCCCGCTGAGTGACACACGTGCTGATATTTGCGGTTTGTGGGATTGAAGGCGCTAAAAATAGTGAGACCGGTCGTTTATTAACGGAACAAAAACATCCCCAAATTTTCCCATTAATGAAATGAAACCCGCGCAAAGCAAACAACCAAAAGGAAATTGAATGTTTTTGCTGGTGGCGTCTGACCCAGTTCTCTCACGTGTTACCATCCCTGTGTTTGACTATCGCGTTGCTATGGCAACCGTAGCAGCTAGCAAGCAGACAGCTGGGCGTCTTCTGCTGCTAAGCCCACTTTCACTGTCAACAGAGGGCCGAGGTTCGTGCAATCTGCCGCGCTGCGCCAAGACACAAACTACTAAAGCACTGCGAGCTCCATGTGGGAGAAATTCAAGCGATGCTAACCGACGCCAACCTTGTCGTCCCTCCCTGTGCCCGTTTTTACTGCTGGCCAGCTGTTTGATTCTGGCTGTATAACTTATCCAGATGTGTTCTCCTGTGGGCGCCGGGCCCCATAACGAAGCAATGAAAGGTCTATTTCATCTCGGCCTCGGCCTGCAAAGCTTTTCTTCGTTATTATTTCACGGCGCTCCGGTCACGGCTGGTGGGGATTGGTTTTCATACCTACCGCCAGACGCCGAGGCACGGTCTGGCTACCGCCACAGACGTCGCGCAGAGACACATTTACAAATTTGCATGCACGCCACTGTTGGTCCGGTGCTGTGGCTGGCCAAAGTCAAAAATCCTTTTTAATCTGGTTGTGATTGACAAACCCCAGCCTGTGTCTCTGCTCATAATGATAAGAAGTTATGAACCCGATGCTCAACACACCAAAATACCTCAACGCCGGAGGCTGTTTTAAGGCGGAATGTCCCACTTTACCTGTCGCTGTCGGTGCAACAGAATTTGGGATGTCAAGAAGAGAGTTTTTTTGAGCAGCGCTGAGACTTGTGGATCAAAAGCACGTGGCTACCCGGAGGTAGGGGAGGGTGGAAACAGTGCGGCGGGGAATCTCTTTATGCGTGCGACAGATGGGATGAGATGAGGAGCGCCGCGTTAAGGCATAAAATGAATTGACGTGCGCGCTCCTCCCGAGGCTGTCGCTGTGAAAAAAGGTGTAATTGAATCCGTGAAAGAAGGGGCGTGAAACACGCTTTGGCACACTGGTGCGATTGTTGAGGCGGTAGGTGAATACCTGCTGCGTGCAGCCCTCAGACGGCAGGGCTAAGAAAAGAAGAGCAGAGAAAAAATAGAGAGGCGGGACTGTCTGACTGCGTGTGACCTCTTGGGCTACCGTGTCGCAAAATGAGAAATCCAGTTTGCTGAAATTTCATCACCTGCCCATCACAAGCTTTCGGTCTTTTTAAGGAAAGCTGCAGTCAATTAAATGAACGACTGTAGCAACAGGTTGTTACAGTTTTCCCCCTTTTCCTGTAAGTCTTTTATTCATTTATCTATTTATTTATTTCGTTCTGAACTGAGATGTGAAAATGTTCCAAGCTGCGTTGTCCTTCACATCGACTGTTGTTGAGGACGTTCTGGATTTGTTGGAATGTTTTAATCTCCTTGTCTCTGACTCATACTTGGTCAGAACTTCTTAGAGTTTTCAACTGAGTCACTCCATTGATGGTTCATATTATGACCTCAGTGTTTCCATGATGTTATATCAGAAAGTCCAGGAAAAAGCTCTGGTAAAGTCACTGCCGTAGCTGCTGCTGCTCCATATTGTTTGATAAATCAAGGACATTTACAGGCTTTGCAGACGTGCTCATCAAGTAAAGCTTTGTCATATGTCAGAAGTGTGTGTGTGTGTGTGTGTGTGTGTGTGTGTGTGTGTGTGTGTGTGTGTGTGTGTATGTGAGTGTGCGTGCGTGCGTGTGTGAGAGCGTCTTCTCTATTTTCCCGTGCTTTCCAATGCATTCCCTGCACAGAAGCCCAGTGACTGATGCTATCGCCCTGTGCAGAGCTTCCCCTCCGATCCTAACAATAGAGGCTACTTCCTGCTTTATCGCGTCATTTCCTGTCTCGCTTCTAATACTGGCTCACACCACCATGTCCGGTCCAGGAAACTGGAAATCCAGCCCTGACCCGGCCAGCCACCAAGGACGGGTTAGAATTTGAAGCTAATTCGATTCCGCAAATCAAATTGAGGGATTTAACACGGCATGAATTCCTTCAGCCTTGTCGATATATTGTGAGAGGACGTGAACTTGTGCCCCTCGCGTCGCCGTCTGTAGCCTGGAAGTCTAACCTGGTCACCTTCACGCCGTTTACTGGCCATAGAATTCAGATGTTGCACTGGTTCGGCAACTCTGTCACCTGCAGTGTATGTTTAGACAGCGTGACGCCGCGCTAGAAAGGCTCAGTACCTTCGGTCAAAAGTTCACTGACTGATACCAATCAGTCAGATGCAGAAAAAAATGAAGACCATCCAGATGAACGCATCATGCATCTGACTTCAAAAAGTGTCATACGATCACTTTTGTTTTAACTTGCCATTAAGGTTCCACCAAGATGAAAAACCTACCAGCAATGCGATGGCAGTCAGGGGGGTCACATGACCGCGCTTTGATATTGTACTTTTTTTATCCAGTTTTGACAGTTGGATTGGCGGTGCTACGCTGGGTCGTCCGGAGATTTATCAGTCTATCTATACTTCTGTGGCACCTCAACCCATCTGCGTTCAGCGCTCCTGCCCAGTCCTGGGTGTTCCATTCTGCTTTGCCTCATCGCGTTTTTCAATTAACCAACCGGCCAATGAGGTTACATCTATTTGTGAGGTCGGCATGGCGGGAAAGTCATCCGATACACCTGGCCTGCCGCCTCAGCCACGGCGGCTGCGGACACAAAGTGCGGTGAAGCTTCTGCACAGGTAGCTTCAGCAGGCCAGAGGAGGACGCTGAGCAGCTCCTCTAATCCTGCTCCAGAATCCAACACTGCCAGGAATATAGCATGGACCTGGAGGGAGACCAGCGCAGGGAAAGACTTGACTGTAATGATTTTTTTTTTCTTTGTCTCCCACGTTTCATTTTGCCTTGGGAAGCTGTCTAATGAAAACAGTCTTGCAGTGCCATATAGCCTTGAGCCACAGACTGCGTGCGGTTTTTGAATCTTATCTCATAATCCATCACACGGAACATAATCACAACGTTTGCCGTTATTTAAATTTGGAATTTCATCATGTATGCACGAGGTTTGGCGTATTGTGATTGAGAGAAGCCACAGATTAGTTACATATGTTCAACTTTCCAGGTTGTAAATGTCTTTGACCTTAAGAACAAGTGTAAGTATAAAAATGCACAACAGCTAGATTTTACTCTCGGCTGCTGGGGCATTTTGCTTTTGTCACATTGTAACAATGTATAAAAATGTACCATCATTGCTTACGGTCCAATTAGAGTCATTCAAACCAAGCGGCACATTTCCCTGCTGTTGTCTTCGGTCCTGGATCAGCACCAGGAAGGGGAAGCACACAGTGATGCAGCCAGGTTTTTGTAACAGACAGCGTGCTACAATGGCGCTCTGCTGCTATCAGCCCAGACACCAGTCGTCCAAATGCGTTTCAGCTGCGGGAAGATCAGCACCGACTGCATTTTCGTGCCGAAATCGCTCTGACGTTTTGAAGTCGGAAGCCGCTGGATGTATGTTTGCCCCTCTGGCCTTTATATTAATCTCCCCGCTTCCCCTTCTTCTTTGTTCAGTCCTGTGCATGTTTGTGTCGGGTTTTGCCACAGTGAGTGCCGGGAGATTAAGCGCATATCAAAGCAGCCACTCGGCGAAGCAGCGACCGAGTTCGGTGCCCCAACCTCGCCTCCTGTGATTGGCCACACCTTTCAGAGAACAAAGGGAGTGGAGGCTGGCACTGACAGGGGGAGCAGAGGGGAGGAGGAGGGCGGGAGGCAGAGCACAAAAGGGTAAAAACAATGGTGGTGAAAAAAAAAAAACCCTCAGAGGGTGAAAGAGATGTAGCCAAGACTTGGGTGAGAAAAGGCTTCACTGGCTCCTTTTTTATTTTCTGTTTTTTGCCGTCTCCTTTGCCCAACAGGATCAGATGATGTCAAACATGCTTCAGACATCATTCACACTTGTGTGAACACATTTCACAACCTTTGTGTGCTGTAGATCATAGTAAAGGACCTGAGGCTGAGTCAAGTGGGTTTAACGCCTTCAGTCTGCAGCGCTGCAAAACTGACAAATTTCTACCGAGATACTGAAGCTACTGTAGAACCTTTGTCTGTGTGTGAAGGAGACATCGAATTAGAGCTGAAATTTGTGGAAAATCCTCAAGAAAACTAACCAATGCCATCTGTTCAACACCAAAAATCCTTTGTGTGTGTGTACGTGTGTGTGTGTGTGTGTGTGTGTGTGTCTTTCCTCTTTCGGGTAGTGCAGTCTTTAGCCTTGTGCAGTAGTCAGTTTTGGCTTGTGGTCCATTTACAAACCACATCACGATCCCATTTCAGAGTGGGCCGCAGACATAACGAGCTTAAATGTTTATTAGGAGCAACATGTGCACGCTCGCCACGCATGTGTTTCTGGGAGAACATCGACACTGAGTAATATCTGTCTGAATTTCCCCCCGAAATTTGGAGCCGTGTGGTGCCGCCGCTGGCAAAATGACTGCGCAGTGGGAAAAAAAAGTGCAGGGAACCTCGGGAAACTGAAATAAAATGATGGAAAAAAAAATCGACCAGAAATATGTTTTTCCTTCTATCCTGGTCAAACCAAAATGAGAGTGGATGGCAGCAGAAAAATGCCTGGTGAAATGTATGTGACACACCCTGTCTTTGAAGTAATGCACAGCAAACTGAGGACAACACTGAAATACACAATTGTTTGAAAAAAAGAAGAAAAGCAGAGCTGTGCACTGCAGAAATCTTTGCATTGAGTTGTATCACGTTTCCAGATTCTGCAAAATATACTGCAAGATTATTATTTTTTTTTACAGTAACAGAAACTGGAAACGTCCTCTCTTTAAATACCACCCTCAATCCTCTTCTAAAAAAGTGCCTTTCATGATGTCACAAAGGGGACTGACACCTCTTCTAGGTTAGTGATCACACCCTCAGGTGTCCAATGAGACCTCATTGCAAACATCTTTGTGGAAGCTCCTGTAAAGCTTCCACTTTAGCAAGATTTTCTTTTTTTGCAGGATCCTGTAAACAGAGGGCTAAATGCGTGGCTGGTCTGGGCTGAAAAATAAAAGAGATAAAATGGGACCTTTAATGTCAAAGAGAAGATTGATTTCAACTCATTAACTTCAAGTCAAGGCAAAGCAGAAGAGCAGCATGTCAACGTGCTTTCCCCGATTGCACTCGCAGCGAAGAATATTGCACATGTTGCATGGACATGTCAATCCGCTGAGGCGTCAATAAAACAGAGTCAGGACGCTAAAAGGTGCTGAGGCAGCGACAGGTCAGGAAGACCAGATCAAGGATGGAGAGAGGAGAGAAAGGAGAGAGAAGGAGGGCGGGAAGGAGAAGGGGGAGGGAAGGGAAGTGGAAAAGGAAACAGAGGCTTCAAAACAGAAGGCAGTTGAAGGAAGGGAGCAGGTCAGCTGCAGAGACGGATTGACAACCCGGGGAAGGTTCGTGGTTGGCCATCGCACAGCACACAAGGCGCCGTTGTGCGTCAGGAGCGTCCCGCTAAGCGCCTTTGACGGGCCTGTTTTCACATCCTCCTCAGGGAGCAATGTGTTGGAGATAGACATTTACGGGTTGAGGGCCGGGGGGGTCATTCTGTTTCTGGATCGCTTTTCTTTTTTTTTTCCCTCCAGTGGCATTTTTTTCACCTTTCACGCCTCATTCGTTCACACACAGAGGGACATTCACCTTTTTTTTTAAAGGCAAACCTCTGCACACCGCTAACCCTGGCTAGCATCCGCACCACTGCTCACTGTTTGTGTGTGTGTGTGTGTGTGTGTGTGTGTGTGTGTGTGCGTGCGTGCGTGCACCTCACGTACGGTTCGTCAAGATAGCACCAAGAATGGCAACACAGCAGCCGCACCCCTCTGTCACTCCCTCCTTCCACTCCCTCCATCTTCTGTCGTTCTCACCGGTACCTTATCCCGTTCTCTCTCTCTGCAGTTGTATCAGTTATCCTTCTCTCGTTCCTCGGCCCTGCCAGTGCTGAGCCCCACTGAATGTGAGCCTTCTCCTGGGCCGGGCTGTCTGCTGTCTAAGGCGCGAGGCGGCCACCCGAGCCGGGAGGGCCGTCGTTAAGCGTGGAAGCCTCTCAGAGGTCAAGCAGATGCATTGAGAAGTCGGAGACGGACGGGTTGTTTTTTTTTTCCGCCCCCGGCCAGCTCGTTAAAGCTGGTTGGTGTGGAAGGATGCAAGAGGAGGGTTAGCATGCATTGTTGTATCTCTGCTGTTTCTAATCTGGTTTTGACATGTTGGATACAGCAGGAATTGGCTGATGTGTGTGAATTTGAGCAAGGGCCAACATGGGATCAACTTCTGATGTGTGTTTGCCAAAGTCTGTTTCAGACACACAACTCAAACTGGCAACTCAAAACTGACGGGGAGTGCAGATAGTTGTTTGGCTCTCTGTGTGGCCCTGTGATGAACTGGGTGCCGGGTGTGGCCCCGCCTCCAACCTCTACAACAGCTGTGATTGGCTGCAGCGGTCATGTGACAGTGAGTCACCCCTGGATAAGCACTGACAGAAGCCGGGTGGACGTAGGGACAGATGGATGGATGGACAGATTGACGGATGAATGGGTGGATGCATGGATGGATGGGTGGATGGACAGATGAATGGATGCGCAGACAGACAGACACATGAATGGATGGATGGATGGACAGATAGATGGATGGATGGATGGATGGATGGACGGATGACATATGATGGATGGATGGATGGATGAATGGATGGATGTAGGACAGATAGATGGATGGATGGATGGATGGACAGACAAATGAACGGATGACAGATGGATGGATGGATGGATGGATGGATGGATGGATTTTCCTCCACCGTCATTGGCCGGCCCAGTGCGAAGCTCAGCTGAAGTGAAGGAGCTTCGTCGGCTCCTGTTTCTTCAGATCTTCCAGCCCTCCTTCATCCTTCGCTCTGCTGATGTTTTCCTCCCGTTTTTAAGAAACCAAATCCACTCAAGCGAAGCTTTGATCTGGGCCTTAATCTGCCCACCCCACCTACCGACCCCCCCGCTGCCCTCTCTCACCCCTCTGCCCGGCAGAACCATAGGTGTGACCAACCATGTGACGGCCCGGCAGCCTATCGTTTCCCATTAGCGCGTGGCTTAATGCATCATGTTCGGCGCCTCCCACCTCGAAGCCCCTCGGCTTACTGCACTGGAGGTCTGATTACCCCGTGACTTGAAGCTAATCCCCTCCTACGCCCCCCCACCCCCCCGAACCCCGCCTCTGCGGCTAAACTTCTCAACTTTCATCGCCTGTCCTCCCCGCTGTCTTCCGTGGTGGGGGGGAACTGATGATGAGGAGTCGCACTTTCATTTCTCCATCGCACCGTAATGTTTCTGTCGTCGTCTTTGAGACATGGTGTTGACCCCGCCTCCTGCCTCTACCCCCTCTGTTTTTTAATTCACATCCCAGCAGTTTCCCGTCGTCCTGGCGTTTCCCTTGATGGGCCGCTTTCAGTGGGTTGTCTTTCAAAATTAGAGCTATCTACCATTTAAATCCCTCTTTCTCACTCCATTCCTCTTTCGATGGGAGTGACAGATACAGGCTGATGGTTTTTATTTTTGTATGTGTGGTTCAACCACAAGTGTTAACCAGCAAAAACTTTGAGTGCGTGCATTTCTTGAGGGTCTCGCTCTGCTCTCCCAGTGACTCAGCACAGCCAGCGGAAGTGGCAGAATTACCGACAGTCAGCAAAGATGGAGTGACGGTGATAAATAAAAAAGGGCGTCTAATTAATCACAGCCACTGGAGTCTCATTATTCCCTCTGACTATTCAGCTGCAAATTTATCTCCATCCCCCGGGTTTTTATCTCCACCGCCTCTTTTGTCTCTCTCGGAACAATTAAGATTTCCACTTTCGGCTGCGGTGCAGATAAGACAGCTGTGGAAGTGCTCAGCATTCCTCTCAATACCTGGAACACTTTTTCAAGCTCTTTCATTGGAGACGACGGGCCAATTGTTAAAAAAGGCTTCCGCTCCGGAGCCACGTCTGCGATGTCTGTGTTCATCCAGCGTTCGGGTCCTTTACGTTGAGAAGTCAAAGCCGACTGATGAAGTGCAGACATGCGGCCGATTTGAGACCTTTTTTTGTTCTTCTTCATCTTCTTCTTAATGCGTCGCTGGTTGTTTAAGCTCAGAACTGCCTCTCCCTTTTTTCCCGCTCCTCTTATTTTCTTTCCCCAGCTTTTCCTCATCCGTGCCTGATTCGTTCCCTGCAGGAGTTGGCCGTGTCTCTGACCCCAGGGCTGCATCATTCCTCGCCAACCTGTTTTTCTTGGAAATTCCACTCGGCTGAACTCTAGCAGCCGAGATCCGGGAGCGGGAACGTGGTCGGACACGCGTGAGCGTTTGTTCGACGGATGCTCCGCGTCCCCGACAGCCCGGTTTACTGCATGCAGATGTTTTTTTTCTTCCCTTTTACGAGTCGCTTTTGCACGTTCCTTTAATCTGGCCAGTTTCCCGCCGTCTGGCTGAGCCGTCGCCATCCACGCCGACTCGTCTTGTGCCGAAATGAGAAACAAATGAGGCTAAAAGTCGTCGGCCTAAGGGAGCAATTAACTTTAATCCTCTGCTAAGAAAGTGATGAAAGCGGATGAAAAGCACGAGGAGTCGATTGAGAAAAAAAGTTAGATAAAACAAAAACAATCTAGACGTCTTAACATCTATTAAAACAGAGGTGACTGTGTTGGGAATATCTTCATCTATTGAGGATCAAACCTGTGGCTGTTTTGGACAGATTGGACAGATGCTCTGTGGTTTTCTTTAACGTCTTTTCCATCATTACCGTATTTTACTCACATGTAACAAGTCAGGAAATGAATCAAACAAGGATAAGCTTGTTTTTCAGCCCCTCAGGCTGTGTATGAATATGTAATTGCTGTGTCTCATGTCCTCCTTTCAACACAACTTTTTTTGAGTGTGTGTGTGTGTGTCTCAGTTTGAGCTTGACTCGGTTACCTCGTGGTAATGTGTGTTTGTTGAACCTCCAATGGAAAGATCAGGAGTTTTTATCGTGATGTGACTCACTCATTAAACCCTCGTGCCGACACGACGGGGGTCTCATGCAGAAGTGTGTGTGTGTGTGTGTGTGTGTGTGTGTGTGTGTGTGTGTGTGTGTGTGTGTGTTTTCCTTCCTTAATGAGAGTGGTGCGATTTAACATTTAACTGTCGCCCCTTTTGGGTCAACTGGCGTTTTGCGACCATCAGTTCTTATTTGGGGCCGACCTCCTCGCCATTACATTGGCTAACTCTGTTTGTTTTCATCTCGCTGTCGACCCTGATGCTAATGAGCGCTAATTCGGACAAATATCTATTTGTAGCCGCGGCGGTGAGCGAGAGGGGTGACCCACCGCTGACTCCGAGGTTCAGGTGAGGGTCAACGAGAGGCTAATCAAGTTATCATAGCTAGCTGCAAACCCCTTTAGCGCGCAATCAACTTAGCTTCATTGTCAGTCTGATGCTGGACATTAGCGGCCCTGTAAGTGTGATCCTTATCATGCACACGACTGGGGAGAAGAGATGCAAAAAGGTCGACTTCTTTTAACGTATTTGTGCTGTGAAACAAGTGTCACATGGTTGCGTGCAAAGTTTGTTCACGTAAAATTCTGTTTAGCTTTGTGACACAGGCACAATTGGACAACATGTTGGTCTCCCTCAGTTTGTCTGTTTCTCCTCCAGCTTGTTCCACGTGAGTTTCAGGTTGTTTTAAAACGGCCCATCCAGTTTTGTTCTGGTCCACACAAAATACATGTTTCTGCTTGTGCTACCGGGTGAAGTCTGGCCAGTAAGTTGTGTTCAATGACAAGAACCTGTTTCAACAAGGGCGCATCTATTTATGGATGTTTTGTGCGCACTGCCTTATTACGTTTTTTAAAATACTCAAGCCTCATTTTGGTAGATCAGGTTATCCAGATGCGAGGCTATTTGACTTTCTCCCCAAGTAAATGTCATTCCAAATTGGCTTTGTCTAGATTTGCAATTGAGATCTTTTTGTGTGTTGTTGTAAAACATAATTAGCTAAATAATGCAGATCTTATTTAATGTAAAATTAATTTAGCCAGGAACCTTTAGAATTAGCCTTTATTTAGGCTCACCTACCAAATCAAATTAGTCTGAGCACTGGAAAAGAGAGTATTTGTAAGAGTTTCGAGCAGAAATTGTGTTTATGGTGTAAGCGACTCAACCTCAGTTCCAGTTGTCCGTGTCAACCGTTTAACCAGGATCCCACACAGCCACTTTAATAATGCTATAGATGATGTGACAATTCACACTGCGCTGACTCCCATTATTGCTACAGTGTTTGGAAGAGCGCTGGCTCAGCAGAAAGCTCACACGGACATGTGGTTTAGAGCTGTCGGGGCCTTTGTGGAGTCACCCGAGCCCGAGCAACCCAACACCAGATGTAAACTCAGAGTGAGCAGGACTTTTGACCGCCACATCCAGCCTCCAGAAAGATACAATATCAACTCAGTCAAAAGCCTTTTCAACCGGTCTGAAAATCCCATTGGATCCCTAAATGAATCAATTCTCTTGGAGTTGCACTGAAACCAAGGAGCAACTGTTGCTGGCTGCCCATCGAAGAGCCAGAAGAAGGCAAAGACAGAAGGGAATGGGCAGCGGGCCTAACTTACAACTATATCATTTCATTATGATTTATTGATTTGCAAAAGAGGATGACAATACACAAAAGGACATAAAGGGTGCATTTGAATGGAAATGCAGAGTGTGTGTGAGAGTTGAGAGACCCAGGAAACCTTTCCAATCACTGTCGTAAACAATCAAGAGTGAAATACAAATCGAAGTACAGATCAGAGTAAATACCAATAAGACTTAATTTTATTTGTACTTAGTCTTCAAGTAGAAATGAATGGATGATGTAGCCTTGAGAATGTGTGATGTCGTTCCCACAAATCGAAGCATGTAAATCAGGATGTGACACGACTGACTGGTCCGCTTGGGCATGACAGAAGGATTCGTCCAGTCCACCTCCAAGTTTGGCTTCAAAAGGTTTTCAATGAACTCTTGACCAGATGGGAAGATGCATGTCAAGGAAACATTCCATCTGGCTTCTCCAGGGCTTATTATTTTGGCCTCACAAAGCGCGAATATGAGGTGAAAACAAAATGCAAATTCATGCAGCCGCGTGACCCGACCTCAGAGGGGGTCGCACCGCAGGTTTTAAATTCCCTTTGTAATGAAGCGTGCCGCACTCTTGCTTTTTTAGATATAACAGGTGTCAGCCCTTCCCTTCCTGTCAGCGGTACGTCATGGGTGACCTGTTACACACACACACACGCACACACACGCACGCACACACACACACACACACACAGAAAGACACAAACAAAAGTGTCTCAAGAGGTCAAGAGGGAAAAGAGGCACAGCTGGGAGTTGGGCTGACCTTTGACCCCTGAGACTCGCGCTGATTTGATTACACGCCCAGACGGGCTCATGGCCGCGGACGCGCGCTCAGCTGCGCGAGCCCCATGGCTGAAGCAAGCTAACATGAGTCGGCTGACTTTTGGCTCATGGGTAAAGATTTCTGGAAGAAGGCAAAAGGAGGTTCGGTCTTGACTCCATTAAGCCAAGGATACCCCCCCCCCCCCCACCCCCTGCTTTATTTTCTGCTATGAGTGTAAACATACTGCTGCCTTATTAGCGTGAACCTCCCACAAGGCTCGTCTGTTGGTTTACAGATCGAGAAATAATATGGCACTGAAACATAAATGTTTATGCAGAGAAAATCAAGCCTTCGCTATCCCTGGAAGCCTGCGTGCATGTTAAAAAGTGAAAGGGGGAAAAAAAAAAATAAAAAAAATAAAAGAGGGGCTAGCCGCACCGCGGAACGGGACTTGAGTTCAGTCAGATTTACTCCATAAAGAGGTGATTTAGTTTGAATTGGAAACATGTCAGTGTTGAATCCTTTAAGTCGCGTTTGGCCAGATTTATTGTATTCTTGGCCCCCAGGCAGAGATAGTAATAGATAAATAACCTAATAAGTCCTCGAGTTAAAGGCTTCCATCTGGCATCTTACACAACAGTTGCCCCGGCCGCCGCGCCGCAGGCGTCACTTCCACAGAGTCATGGTGGCGGTGACAAATTATTTTTGGAGCTCACCTCCGCGTCTCTGCGAGGTCAGCCGTCTTCATCTGCCATGTTTGGAGCTTTTGGCAACGAGATAAAACTTTTCCTGCTATTCAGTCATAAGAGGTTCACCGCTTCTTCTTTTCTTTTGTTTTTTTTCATCTGAAACTGGTCACATGCTGCCGTAGCGGCCAATCGATGGCCCCGTGAAAAAAGGCAAGTTGCCCCAGTGTTTTTCTTACCATTACGTCTCAGTTACAGCACCTTCAGAAGATTTCTTCATGGCTTCTTCTCCCTTTACAAAACCAACAGACCTGTAAGGCAAAACCTCCGGTGGGAAGCGTGTTGCAGGTTACAGCCGGGTTATGCTGTTGCAACCGGCGTGAAACAATACGATCTTATCAACACAACATGACCACTAAATATCCCCGAAAAACAACAGCCACGGCTCCCCCCCCGCCCCCCCCTCCCCTATCCTTTTGCCAAGCCTCACTATCTAAACAACAGCGGTGTTGGGCCATTGACCTAAATGCTGCGTTATTAGTTCAGGTTTTGGCCCGGTTTAATTTACCTACGTCATCTTTAGCGTTAGCGCTGAGCCGGGGGACTGGAAAAGGCAACGGTCAGACGGCGCACCCATCACCCAGTCTAGGAAGCGTGACCGAATGGGCGGTGGGCCGCAGCGGCTTAAAGACACTATTTTGGTTTAGCTGAGCTGAGCTGCTCTAATCAGCGGGAGATAAGCCTGAATTGAACGCAGTATGTTCAGAATGTGTCGTTAGCGCCTGTCAGTGCGAGCGAGTGGCGTCGTCCGGGTTTTGTGGTTGCGAGTTGTAGCGGCCGCTAAAAGTGAATGGGCCTTCCTCATGCTGCTGTATTCACCGGAGAGCGTTCAAATCACGCCTATCGATCTCCTTGTTTGTGTGCGTTTTGCTCTGCCAGATGGACTGATCAATACTTCATAAGCGGAGGTGCGTGTCACCGTGCACACGTACACACACACACACACACACACACACACACACACACACACACACACACACACACACACATGGCTCTCCCCCTGTTGTTGCAGCCTCTTGGATGTGAACTGATCCACAGTTGTGCTTGTGGGAACTCTCAGTCGTTCATCCTTTATAACTCGCCGGCTCAGACGGTCTCAGACAGCGCTACTTTTTCGCCCCAAGGTCCAACTACAGCCGCTCTTCTTGTGCGCCCTCGCTCCTTAATTGATCCTTTTTTTTCCCTCCCTCTCCTTCTCCGGAGCCAAATTGCAGCTGGAAGACAATAAGTGTGCGACATCACTCACTCTGCTTGACAGACCGCAAGGCGTAAATCAGACGGGATGGCCCAAAGAAGACCTCGTTTTGTTCTCTATTTTTTTTCCGGTACCTCGGAAGTCGGAGCTATTTTGAGGATCCTGAATATATGAAACAGAGCCGCTCGGCTGCTATAATCAACAGCGCGACTCAGCTGAGCCTCATTAAGCGCGCCGATATCCACATTTGATTGCCGAATAAGGGTCATTGACGAGGCCACGGTGTTGTGGTCAAACAAAAACAACTCCACTCTCTGGCGCAATCCGGCTCGGGAGCCACGTTGCTTCCATCATCTGCAGAACTTTTTAACCATCCCACGTCATGCAAAACACACTTAACCAGCGTCTTCCCGTCTGTGAACTCAGAGTTCGCCCATGACTTCCTTTTCTTGACTCTCCTCCCTCCTGAAACATGTGGTTTTTGCGCAACTGCCCTTTGTGATGTCACCAAGGGCTCTGCTATCTCTCCCAGGTCAGTGACAACACCGCCAGTCAGTTGTCAGCCTGTCACCTTTCTCCAGCAGAGTAAAACCCAGAGGGTTTTGTTTGTGGGAGGCTGTAAACACAGGGTTAAATATGATGTTCCCTCCGTAACATGCGCTAACAAAGCTTTTATTTAGCGTGCACATCCAGCCAACAAGTTTTGACACATGCCCCCAAGCACCTTGTTAGCCTCCCTGTTAGCAGACGGTGCTAACTGGACGGCTGCTATTTCGCAGATATGCGCGTCGCTGCCGGCAGCTGCTGGCAGTGAGCGAGTGAGAGAGAGAGGGAGAGAGAGAGGGAGAGAGAGAGAGAGAGAGAGAGAGTGAGAGAGAGAGAGAGAGAGAGAGAGAGAGAGAGAGAGAGCGAGAGAGTGAGCGAGAGAGGTCCGTAAACAGCTATAAATATTTAAGGGCAAGGTTAAAAAATAGGAGTGATGTCCGCTCCGATTAGCCCAGCTGTCAGTCGGGCCCGCCTTTGAAACAGAGACGCTGCGTGGGTCCCTGAGTGGCTGCACCACCCGAGATCAGGATCAGTCGCTGCCAAATCCCCTGCGACTCTTATCACTCTTCAGAGTCCGCTGAGGTGATGTCATCCCTCATTGTGCTCCTCTGTCCTCTCTGTCCGGCCCTGTAACTGCTTTTTTATCTCCCACTGACCTCACTGCCCCTCCCTCCCTCACCTCACTACTCCCCCTCCCATCTCTCGCCACCTATTTTCACCAAAAGACGATTAGTTGTCTGTCAAAGTCTTTGTGAAATGGTAAAAAAAACCTAAAAAAAAACATTGTCTCATAGTGGTGCAGATGTTTGAAGAGAACATCTCGTGATGATTTGATCCTTTGGTTTTCAACGTAAATGTGGCGGGACTCAACAAGCCAACAGGCCAAACCCAGGGAAACTTGGCACGCTGATAATCTTCGACGTGCACATGCGATCGGTTGTTTTTGGAACGGGCTCGTTAAAAAAACGTCCTGATCAACGGCGTCTCTGCCTTTCATCATGAGATGCAACCAAAACAGAAACCCCCTCACACGCGGCGCATGCTGCACGTGTTGCTCCGCTCCAACTTTTTAATTATTGTTTTCCAGCTCCCTCGCGTGAACCCTCCGCCGAGACGTCCCGCTGCGTGCCCAGTTTGCGCCCTGCATCGCTTGTGTTTTGTCCGTTGGCAATATTAGCATTCTTTCTCCCTAATATAGAAGTCCGCTCCTCTCCCCCGCGCTCCGTCTCCCTCCCCGTCTCCCGCCGTCAGCGGTTTGATGTTCCCTAAATCACTTCCAGCTGTGAACTCCACATGAAAGACAACAGGCACTTGCCATAATAGGGTGCTGAAAGAGCGAGCGATGGAGAGGACGGAGGAGCCGGGGGAATAGAGAGAGGAGGTCAAGGTAGGAGTGGAGATTGAAGGTAAGGCCCCGACGAAAGCGCCGGCCCTCCTCCTTCTTTGTCTCAAGGTCTTACGTTATCATTAAGGGCCTTTTGTTCCTCTGCCAGGCGATTTCCCACCGAGCCTCCCCTCCTAAACCCGCCTCTTCCTCGTAATATATCTTAATTCTACCCTTTGTTGCTTCAGCTCACCGGCGACGGGGAGGAAGAAATTGATTTGGAGGCTGGAGATCGGCAGAGAGAGAAGGCTGCACTTACGGCAGGGCTGAGGAATGTGTTAAATGGCCGTTTGAGTTAAACGGACGTTTTTGGGCTCCACGTCACACTCCCGACGCAGCCACTGCGCTGAGAGCCAGGACTCCTCCCCGGCTTCAGTAAATAACTCGGGCTTGTGTGTAATTATCCAAAAATGATGCATCCAGTCTGTGTGTGAGCGCCAGATCCATCCGAGTGCTTTTATGGACTTTTGCCGCTCTTTCGCTAGATAATTTAGCTTTATTGCTTCCTTGGTTTAATCCTCGTAGTTTACGGTCTCGGCTTGATAATGAAACACATTATTGAGCTCCCTTGACGAGAATTCCATGACAGATGAGAACGCGCTAATGTGTCAAGTGGGAAAGCGAAGGGAAACTTGATCCGCGCAAAGATTTGATTTGCAGATGTGATGCAGACGATCCCAACTGCATTGTAATGAATTCATTAAGGGAGGTTTTCATCAAAGACTGTAGCCGTCCAAATTACCGCGTGGTGTGGAAATTTTCACGTGGGTAAATTGCGCTCTGCCTTTTTGCATAAGTAAAAGAACATTTTGTGCCCTGGCATTTTTTCTCGCCTCACACTTGGAAATTAGTGTGAATTTCCAAGTGTGGCGATGGCGAGGAAGACGTTTTATCACACGTGAACCAGATTTTAGCTTGATTCAAGTGTTAAGCCTATTTTAAATGTTAGCAAGCTAGTTCTAGCAAGCTAGCTAGATTCTGATGCTAGCTAAAAACCAGAACTAGGATGTGAATGTCGTAAGCGCATAACTGTATTTAGGGTAGATGCCTCAAGGTGGTTGTATTTTATGCACTGAAGTGCGAGATTTGAGACATGCCTCAAGAATCAGCCCAGATTTCAGTTTCACGCACATTATCACTGACTTTAGGGCCAAAGCAACTGGACCCAGATCAGTGTTGCAATAAACCAAACGCGCTCCTTAAATTTGCCATCGCCGTGCCAACTTTTATTTTACTCCTCCTCTTCCTGGATGACCTCGCAGACGATCTTTGCTTTAATGCCGTCAGTTGCGTTGGTACGACTCCCCATTTTACTGCTCCTAACCAAACCCTGATCCCCGCGGAATCTTTCCACGTCTTTGCTATCACGAGAGGCAGTAAAAGTGCGGCGCCGCATGCACGGCTGCAGCTGCGCCCAGGAAGCCTCGCGCCGACTCGCTCTGTCACTAACTGATGTTTTACACAGGCAGACTGCGGAGAGCAGCGGGATCCACTTGGACGGGCGCCTACATCTGGAGAAGATGAGAGTCAGGGAGACATAGAGGATACAGTGCAGAGAGCAGGAGGGGAGCCAGGAGTGGGATAAAGCAAGGGGTGAAGAAGGACGGGGGCGCATAATCAAGTGACCTGGTCTGGACTTTAGTTCATATTACAGTTTCAGTAATAGAACTTTTTCTGCAACATTACCGGCGGGCAAGTGTGAAAAGCCTCTTGTTGAGGGAGAGTGTTGAGTCCAAGATCTCACTGGATGCATTGAGAGCAGGTCGCCCGTGTGTTCAGCAGATGGAGATTGACAGTGACAAGCGGCCGGTGCACAAGAGTGGAAACTTAGAAAGTTGGAAAAAGAAGAAGAAGTGTGGCAAATGAATGATGCGGTCTGGATCTTTGCTAATGCTGCAGTAAGTGATTGCTGCTCCGCCATCCCAGGCAGGGATCAACGGCTCCCTTCGGACCCAAAGCTCCGGCCTTGCGTCCTTTCACTCTGCCATTCCAATACTCGGCAGGCTCTTCCAAACGGTTTTCCACATAAAACAAGCAAAAAAAAAACAACAAAAACCCAGGTACGATGCGTGCCACAAAGGACTCGGCATCCCTGCGACTTTTAACAGATGCACTTGCTTGACCAGGTAGATCAAAGCATTGTGTGGAAAATATTGCACTGATACATTTGTGTTTCGATGGAGGTTATGATTTGTGCGTCGTGCCACCTAATGATTAGCAGACACATCAGATGATATATTTATACCCCCCCCCCCTCCCTCCGCCCCTCACTGATAGATTCTTCAAAAATAATACTAAAGGCCCTCCTTTAAAGCCTGCATTTCACTGCGGACTCACATTTAAAGCAGGTTTAGGTTTATTTCACAGAACTGGCTGTCAATTGGTGCTTTTTTTTGCACAGACTTATCAACTAGAGTAGTATTTGAATAAACCATCAACTCACCCATCCATTTTCTGAACCCATGAGCTCTAGCACTACTCTATCATTCTTGTTATTGTCTTCCTCCTCCTCCTCCTCCTCCTCATCGCTTCACCATGTCCCTCCACAGTCTTTGCTCCCTTAACTGCAAATCGTGCGTACTTCCAAAACCAGAGCCACGCTCCAAAAAGTATTCACCGCCTTCCAGGCGGCCGTTAATTTTACCTCGAAGCCTGTGAAATAAATCTCTATCGTGGCACTTTCAGATCATAACGGCCGCTACAGGAGCTGCGGTTTTCACCTCGACAAAGGCTAACGCTGCAACGATCTGAAGCCAGTCAGTCAGTGCGCCGGACAAGTTCAATGCAACGGTTTGCAAAAAAACAAAGGGACCAAACAGAACCGTTCTGGTATTGGCTAAGCAATACAAAAAAATCTCTGCGAGTAATAAAGATCCATTCGGCGATTCTGCAGCGGTGGAAAGAGGCGACCTTTGCCCTGCGCTTGCATGCGCAGCCGTGTGTTTATCACCGCGGGATGCTGAGAGTATGACGAGGTGCGCAGAAGCAGCTGGCTGGTCAGGGATCAGTGAACCGGGAGGAATTCCTCTCTGCCAAACACCACCGTCTGGCCTATCACATCCTTTGATTTAAGACCACGTCTCCCAGTGTGTGTTTAATGCGTTATCTCGCTGGCCGCTCCCTTCGGTGAGCTGCGTGACTTCAACCCACCATCCAACCTGGGACTTTCTTCAACTTATTTGTTTGTTTTTAATTCCTATTTTGATTGCGCTCGTGGGCCTGCGTGCTGAAAGTACACACTGGGAGCGCGCTGTCAGAAAGATTGACAGGAGGGAAGTGAAACAACCTCCTGTATTTTAAGGAACGATAACACACAACACAACACAACTGTTCTCTATAAAATATACATGCACAAATGTGTATTTCAGACGCTTTACTTTGACACCATCGTGCGTTCCAGACTTCAGGCTCATTTTATTTTCTGTTTTATCTTCCCTCTCCATCCTATTCGGATGCCTGGTCTGCGTGCATGTTGAATGTTGCGTCAGAAAAAGAACCCATTGCATTCTTAATTTATAGCTCTCTGGCCTTCCATTAAGTGGGCTTGCACAGGTCTATTTTTTTTATTGCAACCTTGTGTTTGTACTGCATATTTCTCCCAGCATGGAGAATTCTTCCAATCCTGCAGAGAGTTTCCAGCCTTTAAAGCGAATGTGGAGAGTAAAAATCCCAGTATATTTTCTTCTCCTTCCCCAGCTGTGTGTGCAAGCCTTGTTTCTTTGCAAACACGCAGAATACGTTCAGCTTGTTTCAACGCATCCCTAAAATGGTCCTGCTTCATTTTATATCAACGCAGCAGCGGTATTGCATATTTCCTGTTGCTTATCCAGGTTCCAATCCCAGTCCTCTATGTGATCCTGCAGAATTTAGGGGGTTAAGATGAAGTCATCCAAGAGCAGGTGGGAGGTTCTGGGTGATTAGGCCTCTTTAATTAGATTTAGTGTAAGGGACCGGGGGGGTCGTGGTGTATGCAAGTGTCGGTGTGTGCGATACACGCTCTCCCCGTTCCCGTCACCACAGGTGGCTAATCCATCGCACTCACTCAGAGGGACGCGAGCAGCAGACAGACGTGGGCCGAGATCTCAGAGATAGCGTCAGTCTCGGCGCTGCGCTCAACAGGAAATCCCGGCAATGATCCAAAGAGCCCCAGGTGTAAACAATGACCAAAGACGGAGGTCCAGTGTTTTCAGTGCGACGTCTCGCCGCAGCTGAGTTTTGTCTAAGAAGCCGGACGGAGCTCTTCTAATTTCCCCCCGTTTTTAATATCCTTCAGGAATACGTGTAGGTGGAAGTCTGTCCGTCTGTCCGTCTGCAGCCACCAGGGCGGCATGATGGTGTAGACATGTGTTGTTTGGAGGGAAGGTCACTGCCGGATGTCTGCCACGGTGGTCTACAGCTCAATGCGTGTGTGTGTGTGTGTGTGTGTGTGTGTGTGTGTGCGTGTGTGTGTGTGTGTGTGTGTGTGTGGGTGTGTGGGTTCAGGACCCACAGCAAGTTCAAATGTTGCATTTAGTTGTGTTATTAAAATGTTAAAACACAAAGGTGTGAGGCTGCCTGACAAACCTGCTGCTCGAGCCGCATTCTTTGTTTACAACCGCTGGACGCTTCTTCTTCTTCCTCCTCTGTGATTTCAGTGCAGCAGCTTTCAGCCGCCGCCTCTCCGTCTCTTGCCGATTCATTTGGGAACCCCAAGAAAATCAGGACCAATAAAAGTGCAAAGTTGATGCCTTGCGCTTTTAGTCTATTCAGAGCAGTACGTTCATTCCGTTAGACTTTTGTTCCCGTAATCAGAATGTTGTTTCAAAAGTTGTTGTCGTTTGTCTTTATTAATACATATGAATCCTCTCTGTCAACCACAGTAAAAAACAAAACAAAACAAAACATCCTCAGTTTGTTGGAAAACAGATTTAAAAAAAACTACACAGAATGTCCAGAGTGGTCACATAAAAACAACATTAAAACTACCGCAACATCTCCAAATAAATTAAAACCCCACAGTGTCTTGCTCTCGCCCAGTGGGAAGAAGCGTAGCAGTGGGAGTGGTTTCATGACTGACAATCTGAGGGAGACGCTGCTGCTGCTGCTGCTGCTGCTGCTGCTGCTGCTGCTGCTGCTGCTGCTTCACAAAGAGCCATAAATGCCATTAAACAGCGTCGTAACAATACTTCAGCCCTGTAAAGCTGCGTGTATGTGGTCATGTGTGTGCGTACGCGTACGCGTTAAGTGAGGGTTGTTGGGCAGATGAAACAAATGAGGTCAAAGGTCAAGGAGTCAGGAACCCTCTCAGCCTGTTTGTGTAAACAGTTTGGAGACCCTCTCGAGGAGGACCATGAAGTCAGGATGAAGGAGCTCCGATGTCTCGATGTCTGCGCCCAAGCCGGTCTGTTCAGGGCCAGTTGAAAAACCAGCGCAGGTCACTTGGACCGCTGACATTTTTTTAAAGGTCATGACCCCTGACCCAGAGAATCACCTCGGTCATAACTTCTGCGGACTTGCTACCTGTCACCCTACTTCCACACACCATCCATCTCTTTTTATTTTTTGATATGCACCACTTGGGAGATCTTACCTATTTCTTTTTATATACCCTATATATGTGATATATAAAAGTGAATGGCTCTCGCAGATGCTCGTTTTTTTTTGTTTTTTTTCACAGTACCCTGGAAATCATAACAAGTGGTGCTATGGCGTGTGATATTTGGACAGATGTGCCTGTGAGACGACTGTATTATGGGACATTATTGTGATAACAGAAAGGCCCTCGGCTCGTATATAATCATTATGGCACATGGAGGTTTTCCTTCACGCAGATTCCCGGACATGCAGGCAGTGTTCCTGCGACGCTTTCTGAAATCTTTATGTCTCACAGGCTGTTTAGCGCTGGTGGTCCGTCCATGTCTTAAATCAAGCCTTTTCTCTCTCTCCTCCTCCCCCCTCCCCTGCCTGCAGGTGTCAGCCACAGATGAGGATCGTGGTTCCTTTGGAGCCATTACCTACAGCCTGGGCGCTGGCGCTGGGAGTGCACCACCGAGCCTCTTCGCCATTGAGAAGGAGTCTGGCCAGCTCTGCACTCGCGCAACTCTGGACCGGGATGAGGGATTGGACAAGTTTGACTTGGTGGTCACTGCCACGGACGGGGTAGGAACACCCCGAGGTTTAAAATCCAAGGGCTGGAAGTCATTAATATCAAGAAGGCTTTTTGTTTGCACGTTGGAGAAACACATTGTCCTTAAAGGAAAAATGTTTTGGCCGGTGTGTTCGTCCCTCTTGCCAAACGATACACAAAGGGCTTGAAGCTCCTCTTGGCTCAGCACGATATAGCGATACCCCGGCCAGCAGGTAGGATTAGCTTAGCACGAGAGGCTGGGAGCTGGGAGGCACAGCTAGCCCAACCATGTCCTGATTTTCTCTTGTATTCAGTTTCTTTAAAGATCACCTCGCAGCTCCGCTCAAACCCTCCAACCCTCCAGTGCTCCACTCCTCCCTACTACATTTGAGCTGCTCATTCTTCAGTCTCTTTAGTCTCTTGTGACTGGCCAGGTTTTTAATAGGCTCGTAAAAGCAATGTGGGCAGATAGGGCGTAATGAAAGCAAACTCTTAAACTGCTAATGAAAAAAATGCAGGTGCTCTGGTTAATGGACTCCACACAGGTCAGGTATCATCCACTGCGAGTCGTATACTTTCAGACGCTCGCTTCTAAACAGGGACATAAATCTGTAGCCACGGTTGGACGCTCTGCAACTGCTGATTATCAATTAACGTTCTTGCATTTTTTAATAAAAAAAAACTTTAGCGCTCAGGGTTTTTTTTTTTTTGTTTCATTTCGTTTTTTTGCAGGGCGGTTTGAGCTCAGTGGCCCGTGTGCGGGTGTCGGTGGTGGACATCAACGACAACAGGCCCGTCTTCTATCCGGTCCTCTACACCGTCAGCCTGAGCACCCACAGTTCCCCAGGAACCTCCGTTGTGAAAGTAACAGCCAACGACCCGGACTCCGGGGCCAACGGCCGGGTGACCTACAAAACGGTTCCGGGAGGAGGCTCCACCTACTTCACACTCAACAAAGACACGGGTATCCTGACCAGCGCCTCAGTCAACACAGAGCAAACATACAAGTTGAACTTGAACTTGAACTTGAACGATGGCAACGGTGGGTTGAGTTTTCTTTCTCTCTCTCTCTCCCCCTCTCTCTCTCTTCGTCCGTCTCCCTCCACAGGGGTTATTTCTCTTTCCCGCTCGCTTCATGGCAAAGCCAACACGGTCATCTCCATGGTGATCTCGGCCGAGGACGGCGGCGGCCTGACGGCGCCCGCCAACGCCCGGGTGAACATTAGCGTGGTGGGGAGCTCGGTGGCGTCCCCGGTGTTCGAACAGGCCCAGTACTTCTTCACCGTCCCCGAGGACGTTCTGAGGGGAACGTCGGTGGGAGTCGTCCGCGCCGCTGCTTCCAAGACGGGTGAGTGGTCCCACCTGCTCTCTGAGGAGGTGGAGGTGTCTCTAGTTCTTAGCCTCGTAAAAACTGCAAAAAACAGCAGTAAGTCGTGAACATTTAGTCCACCCTCTTTATGTGTTCTGCTGGATTTAATAAACGGCTAAGACGCAGATGGAAATGGTTTTGTTGAATTAATGCTGTTATACATTATACATGACAGTATATTACATTGTACTAATTAAACATTTAAAGAATCTACCAAAAGTTTGTTCAAGTCTTAAAACATTTGCTAAAAGATTTTCTCCACCTGACTTCATTTTGTACTGGCTGCTTCCCAAACAGGTGTTTCCAAGGACATCTTGTACTCCATCTCCTCCGGAGACCCTGACGGTTACTTTGTAGTGGATGGCGCCTCTGGGACCATTCGCTCTGCCCTCCCACTCGACCACGAAACTTGTTCCAGCCTGGACCTAGAGATCCAGGCCCGTTCCGGTTCCCCGCCAGCGTACGGAACCACGCGGGTGCGGATAACCATCTCGGACATCAATGACAACGCCCCCGTCTTCCTGCCGTCCTCGTCCGAGTCCCTGCTCCTGCCCGAGGTCACCAAGATGGGGACGGTGGTCTACGCCGTTCAGGCGTCGGACAAAGACTCGGGCCATAACGGTCAGCTCAGCTTCGACCTGGTGTCGGCCGGAGTCGCCGGCAGCAGCGGACAGAGGACGTTTGGCGTGGACCGGGGCAGCGGCGAGATACGTCTGATCGGCGGCCTGTCGTACGAGAGCGTGCCACGCTACGACCTTCAGGTGGTTGCCAAGGACGGCGGAGCCCCTCAGCTCAGCTCCACCTTCACCCTCGTGGTCCACATCCAAGCGCAGGACGCCAAGGGCCCCAACTTTGACACCCTGACCTACCGCGTGGAGCTGAGGGAAAACACGGCCCTCAACACACAGTTCCTGCAGGTGCGAGCGCTCAACACCGAGTCCGGCGCCAACGGCGGAGGCTCCTCCCCCATCTCCTACCGCCTCAGGCCCGACGGAGACGCCGCCGGGTTCGGCATCATGCCAGACAGCGGCTGGCTCTTTGTTCGGAGCTCCCTGGACCGAGAGGTCAAGGACATGTACCTGCTGACGGTCCTGGCCACGTCCGGCCCGGGGGGAGCCGGAAGAACCGGGAGCGCCACCGTCCGGGTGACGGTCACCGACGAGAACGACAACTCGCCGAGGCTGAGCCAGGAGAGGGTGTTCCTGGCTGTCAGGGAGAACCTGCTGGCCGGGACGGGCTTCGGCAGGGTGTCGGCGACGGACAGAGACGCGGGGCAGAACGCCCGGCTCACCTACCGGCTGCTGCACGCCAACAGACACTTCCAGATCAACTCGCAGACCGGTGGGGGAGACAGAAATCCTACAACTGAAATAAAGAAACTATGTGGATACATTTGAATGAATTAAATACGTCCTTTTTCATAATTCCTTTCTCTCCTCTCAGGTGAGATCAGCACCCGCCTCGCCCTGGACAGGGAGCAGCAGTCCAGCTACCAGCTGGTGGTGGTGGTACAGGACGGGGGGACGCCGCCGCGAAGCGCCACAGGCACCGCACACATCAGCGTCCTGGATGAAAATGACAACGCTCCCACGTTTACTCACGGCAGGCCAGACCGGGAACTGATCCTCCAGGTGAGAATAAAGGATGGACTGAAGATTTATTTATTGTAAGGTTTTGTGAAATCTGTGTCGAGGAGAAGCTGAGAAACAATGTCTGTCTGTCTGCTCTTCCCTCGTAGGTGACGGAGGGCCTCCCGTCTGGGACGGTCCTGGGGACAGTGACCGCTAAAGACCCAGACGAGGGAGAAAATGGGACTGTTTATTACTCTCTATCAGGCGAGTGTTCTAGAATAGAATAGAACATAATAGAGCAGCACTTTTTTATTCGCCCAAGGGAGGACAGTGTTGCAGTGAAAAGAACACTGAAGCACACGACAAACATGACTCATAAGGGGTCAGCTGTGTCTGCAGTACAATAAAAATTGATACATGTAAAAATTATGTATTTAAATTATATATTATATATATTTAAAAAAACATGACGAGAACACCATGACATAAAACTTGTAAAACGTATATTTAGAATCAGTCATTTTGATTCCAAAAGCACATTTGAAGTGCGAATGGATCTTAAACAGGTGCTCGAATGAACTTTCATTGGTGTTAAATCTGACCTGTGCAGGAGCGAGAGCCGAGCGCTTCACCCTCAACCCGACCACCGGCGAACTGAGAGCCTCTTCGCCCCTGAGGTGGATGGAGCGAGCCGAGTACGCCTTCACTGTGACCGCCGCTGACCACGGCTCTCCGGGCCTCAGCTCCACCTGCCGGATACAGATACAGGTAACACACACTTTTGGAACTGTTGCCATTGAGCCGCCCTTGAGCCCTCTTACATTCCTCAGCAACATCCTCTGTTCATAACGCAAGCGGTCCAGCCGCCAGAGGAGTTGGGAAAAGGAGGTGAATACGAGATGGAGGGTTGTGGCTGAACATGTGCCTGTACAAACAGCATCATCTCCTCACTCCACCTCAGCTCCTCAGTTCCTGCAGGGAAACTGAAGGTTGAGGTGAGAAAGCCTGAGCTGCAGCAGGAAGCTGCTTCTGAGTTATTGCGCTGAGCTTTCTGCTGGAGGGTCCCTCACTGCGTATCAACTCACGCTATCAGGAATTTCCAAAGTAGGAAACGGCCGACAGAGTACAGG
This sequence comes from Nelusetta ayraudi, assembly GCF_046127955.1. NCBI lineage: Eukaryota > Metazoa > Chordata > Actinopteri > Tetraodontiformes > Monacanthidae > Nelusetta > Nelusetta ayraudi. Next base: position 4,049,034 of record NW_027466083.1, read on the forward strand.
TTAAGCAAAAGAAGGGTGGGGTGTTTTCTTTTTTTTCATTTTTGCTTTGACTGCAGAGCTTTATACTCAGTGTTTTTTTTTGTTTTTTTTAACTCCAATGTGATTTCAGAAAGGAAAAGAGCGCTAATTACGGCGGCCTGAGATTTAGAAAAAGTGAGATTAGACAGAGGGGAAACAGGCACCTCAGAATCAAACGCTCCCAGATGAGATCTGATGAGACCCAGCTGCAGACAAACACACCGATGTACGGTAGCAGGCAGCGGTAAATGCATGCACGCACATGGAGCCGCTCAGCGCAGCCTCGCGTTCAAACACAATCGTGAGCTAAAGTTTCCAGATAATCATTTGGAGGTAACGTTTCATGTGGCGGGTAGAATTTCCTGCAGGTATATTGTTGTAAATTATGCATCATCATGTTCCGAGATGAAGGGAATGAGACAGACAGCTGAGTAGAGTCACTGGCCTCAGTCTTATAAAGGGTTAAATCTGAGGTTATGAAAACCCGAGACGGGTTTGTGCACATAACTTTGAAAAAAAAGTCGGGGCTACTCAGAGTTTTTCTGTCTCGTCAGTGTTTGTGCAAACATTTGTGGTAAACACGCAGCAAAATATGGCAAAGCGTAACAGAGCTTCGGCGGCTTGCAAAGTCACAACATGAAACGGGTCACGGATCTATTATTGTATTATTTTTTTGTATTGATGCAAATTCATAAAAAATAAATTTTTTAGTGGTTTTTACAGATGTTGTTGTAAAATACACGTAAAACAAACTATTTGTAGTTTTATGAAACTTTCAAGAACGCTGCCAAAAATTGCAGCAGGTCACAAGACGCCAAAAAAGAGACGGTGTGTATCTGTGTCTATCTGTGCGTGTCTGTGTGTGTGTTCGTGTGTGTACACGCAAAGTTTTCGATGGTGAATCCAGAGCTTGTTAAAATTGGCTTTTGTTTGCAGTCTGCGGGGTTCTTTGATCCGTCTCCGAGCCATAACAAACCTCGAGGCTGCCGCTCCGAGTGGCGAAAGCCCTCTGGCATGCACTCGTTTCCCATCTGACCGGACCGCGGCACTCGGAGGCCGCGCTCGCTGCTCTGCCTTATTTGAACTGGAATATTTACAGTTTTCCCTCCCATTACACCCGTCATTATTTTGTCAAGGGTCACAGACTCGGACTCACATCTCGGAGCCAGAACGTTCCAGTGTCGAGATATTTACTGGAAGGATCGTACATTATGTCTCGGTGCCGAATGCCTGCGAGGGTTATTATAGTAATGGAAAGCAAACAGAAACAGACTGCAGCCCAAGGCTGTGTTTAGGGATGGGTTTAAGTGAGAGCCATATAGGTTTATTGGCTGCAAAAAAAAAAGTAAAAAGAAGGAAATCAGAACCAGTAATCCAGTAACGCAGGAAAGGATTTACTTTGACACGTCTCGTCTGGAAATAAAGTGTTAAGTGGAAACGTTTATTGTTGCTAGCTATCATCATCATCATCATCATCATCATCATCATCATCATCATAATTATCATTTGATTTGAAAGGACAAATCACGCCGAGCGCTAAGCCTTCCCTCTATTTCCTCCTCTCAGGTTCTAAGCTCCTCCAGGTCCAACCAGAAGCCCAACGTGCTCTTCATGACCCTGAACACAGTCGAAGGGGCTCCTCCGGGTTCCGTCATCGGCTCGGTCCGCTCGCCGGACCAGCCGCCGTCCTCTTTGCTGGAGGGTCAGGTGACCTACCTGGTCACGGGCGGCACGGACCGGGACGGGACCTTCATGGTGGACCGGCTGAAGGGCGACGTGTACCTGGTCCGCGAGCTGGACTACGAGAAGGGCTCGAGGTACACGCTGAACGTGGAGGTGTCCGACTTCTCCCAGGCTTTTCCCAGCAGCCACCTGGTGCAGCTGGACATCAACGTGCAGGACAACAACGACCACGCCCCCCACTTCACGGAGGACCCAGTCACCATCGTCATAGCGGAGAGCATCCAGCCTGGGGCCTCTATATACACCTTCCAGGCCATAGACAAGGTGTCAATCACATTTTTATTCCATTGGCGCTTTAAACAGAATCACAATTTATTGGGCTCGTAAAAAACGTACTTTAAATGTCACAATAAAATATCATGAAAAGAATAAATTTGCTCTATAAATGCAACTTCTTCCTATTTTTTTTAGGATTGCTAAAAAGCTGCTAAACTCCGGTCTTTTCCCCTCTTTATAGGATGGCAGTGGACCAAACAGTGAGCTGCTCTACTCCATCGAGCACTACTGGCCCAACACAGAAGGCCTCCTGTCTCTGGACGCCGCCAGCGGAGTGCTGACCCTGGGCCAGAAGCTGGATCGTGAGTCTACGGCCTCCCTCTACCTGGTGGTGCGGGCCACCGACCAGGCGCTGGACCCGTCCCAGAGGCGCTGGGGTTCGGTCACCGCCCGGGTCTTCGTGACGGACGAGAACGACAACGCCCCGGTGTTCAGCTCGCCGTCTGCCGTCAGCGTGATGGAGGACCAGCCCGTGGGGTGAGTGGACCGTCTCCTCCGAGAGAAGATGCTCGAGTGAGACGATGAAGTGCTTTGATGTTTGTGTTTCCCTCCGCCGTCTCGTCGGCAGGTTTGTCATTTTGTATGTGATGGCTCGGGACGACGACGAGGGGGAAAACGGCCGGGTGTCGTACCGCATCCAGGCAGGCAACAGCGCCGGCCGCTTCAGCCTCAACCCTAACACTGGTAACTATAACACATCATCTTAGAACATAAAACTGGGCTAGAACAGCCATGGAGAATGGTGACTCTCCTCAAAGACCTACTTTACACCCCATCATGGTAAAAATGGGTTTACAACCCCGGCCTTGATTGATTCAACGCTGTCAGATCGTGGCCCCTTTTTCTGGGTCTGTTTTGGATTTTATGATTGATACATAATCAGCATCCTGCCCCGTGGCAGCCACACTGGATGAAGAAAAGTTTCCAGGAGATTGTGCTGGTTGATTATTGCTTCTTGGGAACCGCTTTGGCCCATTCGATGGACACAAATGTGCGCACGTCTAATCTCTCCATTGTTTCGGTCGACCCGGGTGCTGTTTGCACACCAGGATCAGGAGGGAGACGGGATCAGTACGGCTGCAGTAACGGGGCTCGATTTCACGTCTCCTGCTTTGTTTCTGGGACTGCAGAGTATTTATTTCGTGGTTAATATCAGCTGTAAACGCTGATTATCGTCATGTCAGCGTGACATTTACCAAACTGACTGGCAAATACTGAGGGATCACGGCGGCCAAATCACTGCAAATACAAGCCAGTTGCCTGTGTGGCTGACATGAACTTCTCATTATGTCTCACGGAAGGCGTTTCACTACTTTTTATTCGCAACTTGCGAGCGAGTTGTCTCCCAGTGTTTTTCTTTTTAGAGTCTTATGAACAAAACATTTTGTTCATAAGCTTGCGGTATCATCAAACTAGTGTTTTAAATAAACGTGAGATAATTGACAACAGCACAGCGTCAAATGAAGAAAATCTGTCCATCTCGTGCTTCGCTTTAGATTTAACGTGACGTACGTTGTGAACTTGGAAACATTAGGATCTTTTGGTGGGCAGAAAAAAAACTGCAAGAAACTGTGAGCTCGAGCCAAGCTAATCCAGCGAGGGATTGGAGCGGCTCTATCTCGCCGTTGATTTTGTATCAGTTAACACTGGAACTGGCAACGAGGGGAGGATGAAATAGTGCAGTGAATGTTTGGCATGTGTGTGCGCGCGCGTTTGTCTGAAACATGGGAACCGACTGACAGGGGGGAGGAAAAAAAAAAGCAAGCAGCAAAACCTCGCAGGAACATCTGAGCCTCGGCCTCGCTGACGGTCAGCAGTGCAAGATGCATGTGTCTGGCTTGCAGGGGCATTAATAAATTACACACATCCCACTGACGCCGCTTGCCAACTCCAGCCGTGCACTGCTGTGAACAGCGTGCACGGCCGCGCTCGTATTTCCCCTCCGTTTGGCCGACGGAGCGCTCGGCCGTCCTCGGCAGAAAACCGGAGCCAAAACCTGCGAAGCGGCGGATCGGCGCAGCGTGTCACAAGCACAAGCTAATGATAACACACGCCGCAGTGTTTCGCAGGCAAACACGGAGCACAATAAAATCTAATTCCGGCTGAGGTCATAGTTTGATTGGAGTTGGCAGCTCTTTGCTTCCAGGTTGTTTCTTACGGCGCACCGGACGTTTGTGTTCAGCCGCAGTCGTCGGTGTTCACTGATAAAGTGCTGCGGCGCGCCGTGCCAAAGTAATGAGTGGGCGGGAAAACAACTGTGGTCTTTTGTTGAGCATGGAAACTCCCGTAAACTTAATCTGCAGAGGTCCTGATTCTGCTTCCCCATAGGCGTCATTATCTGTAAAATGTTATTCCTTCTTATCAGAACTCAGGTCTTTAGACAGATTGAAATTCAAGTCGAGTGTTAATGGGCCAGTTTTGTACCTGTTGTTATTTTTTTCACACTGAAAGCTTTGCGTCATCAATTCCCAAACAAAATCAATGGATCTCTAAAAAAAACAAAAAAATCTCATATTGATCCCTTTGTTTAAAACCTCCAGCAGAAACACTTTTTGTTTTAGCTTCCTGCTTTGTTGGCCCTTGGTGACAATAAGAACACCACCTCACTGACGTATTGGTGTCCTTTGTGACATCACAGAGGGAATTCAGAACTCTGTCTTCTCATGTTCACCGATAGGCTGGGGATACATTGTTTGAAAACAGTGGAAAGGTGAATTTTGCATGGCATAAAAAAAAGTTTCCCTTGCTTTCCGCCCTCCCAGGCTCTCTCTCCATCCTGAAGGCCTTAGACCGGGAGGAGCAGGAAGTCTTCAATCTGACCATTGTGGCCGAGGATCGTGGCATTCCTCAGCTTTCCACCTCCCAGGTGCTCTCTGTGCGGGTGATCGACGTGAACGACGAGGTTCCTGTGTTCCAGCGAGCAGAGTTTGAGGCGACGGTGATGGAAAACAAAGGACCCGGCACGTCAGTGTTGACAGTCACTGCCTCCGACCGGGACCAAGGTTTGTTCCAAATGTATTTAGCATAGTTATTGAAAGCAGTCAGTCACTCTGTCAGAATGGAATTATAATCACCCAAAGTTGTTCCTGAACTCCAGAGAACCAACCACATATTTATTTAAGAATCTATAAAGCTTCAATTAAACAGCGCAATTAGCCACACTGACATAATAAACTGCCAAAAAACATTTGTCAAGTCAGTTTTGTTCAATTTGGGACTTTTGAATTAGTTTGTTTTTCTGTGCTGTTCTTTCTCTTGTAGCAGCCATTTACTTCTGTTGTTGTGTGCTCTGTTTTTCCCCCCAGGTTCCAACGGCCATGTGACCTACGGCGGTGTGACGGAAGACGGTTTTATCATCAACCCTGTGACCGGAGTCATCACCACCACAAAAGAGCTGGACGCTGAGTTCCAGACTCACTACACACTCACAGGTACTGCTCAGAAAAACACTCCTCGCACAACAGCGAAGACTCGCACAAGCTCCCACTCATCTCCTCAGCTTGACGCTGTCCAACTCCTATCAGTGTTCGCTAGGGACAGTGGCCTGCCTGCCAACTTCGCCAAGGCCGTGGTCCGTGTGGAGGTGCAGGATGTGAACGACAACGCTCCGGTCTTTGCCAAGCCCTGGTACGGGCTGGAGGTGCCGGAGAACCAGGAGCCTGTGCAGCTTTGCTTTCTCAAGGCCACAGATCCTGACTCGGGTCCTGGTGGGGAGCTGCAGTACAGGATTACTGGTGAGGAGCAAAGACGGGAGAAGATAATGGTGTCAAACTGATTTGTTTTGTGTTTTTTTCCCTGTTATTTTCAAACAAAATGATCAGACTTACCTTCAAAGCGGTACTTTTCAGTGATGGGGGTTTGTGAGCATGTTTTGACTCATCTTGCTTTAACCAGAGGAGAAACACACCGCAGCTGAAGCAATGCATATCTTTGGTCAGACCTCACTATTAAATTCCAGATCTGCATACAACTCCCACAGGCTGCTTGTTCCTGACTTTCTTCTGTCTTATGTCAAACAGAGCCCATTACACACATACATTCTGCTCTCTCTGGAGCACGTTTAAACTTTGACTTAAGTGCAAAGTTGGCACACATGTTTTACATCCCCGTCTCTCTCCTTTTTAATACTCAATCCACGATAATGCATTTATTCATTTCCACTCCTCTCTCCTTCTTCCTTTCTAACACCAGCAGGAGACCCCGATGCAGATTTCCACCTTCACGCCGGCACTGGAGCTCTTTCCACGTCACGCAGCCTGGACCGGGAAAAGAAGGATAAATATACCCTGGAGGTGGTGGCCACGGACCGCGGCAGCCCTGCTCTCAGCACAGTCGTCACAGTGGAAGTCAAAGTCCTGGATGTTAATGACAACAGCCCAGTCTTTAGTATGAAGAGCTACTCTGTTGAGGTGTCAGAGGACGCTGCAGAGGGAACCCAAGTCCTGAAAGTAAGAAGGCAGACAACCAGAATATACATGTGACTTAATAAAATCTAACATAAATCTGTTGTGTAAATCAGGTGTCAGCCACAGATGCTGATGACGACATGAATGGGAGGGTTCACTACTTCCTCAACCAAAAGGCTCACGGAGCGTTCGCTGTGGACGAGAACACGGGTGTGATAACCACGTCTGCGGCTCTGGACAGGGAAAAAACAGCCTTGTACGACTTCCAGGTGTTTGCAGTTGATCTTTCGCCTGCTGCGCCCAGAAACTCAACTGCTCAGGTAATTGAGGGCTATTCTGAATGCCATATACCTCATTTACTGACAGTTACTGACTTACGTACTTATGGAAATATTTTGAGCCTAAACCTTTTGTAACCCCTTCACTCTTCAGGTCACTGTCACCGTCCTTGATGTGAACGACAACGCTCCCTTCTTCCTCCAAGACCCGCTGATCATCGAGGTGTCCACCAGGCGTTCCCAACGTGTTCTAGCGACCATGAAAGCCGAGGACAAGGACTTTGGCGCCAACGGCTCCGTGTTTTACCGTTTCGCCATGCCAGTGAGGGGCTTCAGCATTAACTCGCTGACTGGGGAGATCCAGGCCACGGAACCACTGGGGGACCTCACTCAGGCTCAGAGGACTCTGATCGTGGAAGCAATGGACCAGGGAAGTCCCGCCCACTCGGCGCAAGGCGTGGTGGTGATCTACGTGAAGGAGCAGGAGTACAATGGCATCCGCTTCTCGAGAAATGCCAGAGACGTCAGCATACAGGAAAACGCAGCGAAAGGTTTGACATTGGCAATAATAATTTACAACAATCGTCTGGCTACATTTCCCCTAAGTAGACTTGAAAGACCTTGTCTTGTCTTTTCTGCACTAAAAACATTTAGGCACAGCTGTTGCTCAGGCTCAAGCCCAGCATCCAGATGGCACACGCAGGGGTATTAGCTACAGCCTCTTCAGTGGAAACAGAAAACATGCTTTCACCATCAGCTCCTCCACAGGTAAAAAAACAAACAAAAACAAGTGGGATTAAAAACATATGATTTTTTGTTTTTGTATGTAATTTATCCAACTCTTTGTCTTCGCCTACCTCTCACATTCGTCTTTTAGGTGACATTAAGGTCCAGAGCTCCAACGGGCTGGACTTTGAAGACTCACCCAGGCTCCGTCTAGTCGTAAAGGCGGAAACTCTGACCTCGACAACTTTCATGGCAGTCAACTTGATCTTGCAGGATGTCAACGACAATCTTCCACGCTTCCAGCTGCAAAACTACGTGGCCTACATGAGAGAAGCTCAGGGTTACGACATGGCAATTATACAGGTAACGCAAAACAAATGCATTGCAGTGGCAGCGAGGTGGTCGATAAGTGGGCACCTCCTTTTTCCTTGCTTTTTTTTTTTTTACCTGTGTACTTTCTTCTGCTCAGGTGGTGGCTGAGGATGTTGATCAGGGCCAAAATGGTCAGGTGACCTACTCCCTCCAATCATCAGGCATGAGTGGGCTGTTCAAGATTGACCCCATGACCGGGAGCATCACCACAGCGGCGATCATGGACAGAGAGATTTTTACCCAGACCAAGTGAGAACAAACCAACATTAGTAGTTCAGCAGTTTTGTGACAATTTCCCCAAATAAAAAAATGTGTGAGGAATGGAGTCACAAATTAAAATTCCTGATGGGTTTAGGTAGATAAAGTAGAACCACTGAAGTTGCACTTTCACTAAGACTTTGTTAAAAATCCCTTAACCTTTCTGTCCGCCTCAGACTCGTAGTCACAGCAACTGATAGAGGAAGTCCACGACTGGCAGGATCGGCCACACTGACGGTCATCATTGTTGATCAGAATGACAACAGTCCGACGATCCCACTGCCCCAGGAAGTCAGAATCCCAGAGAGTAAGCACTTTGGACACGTTTATTCCCCTTGTTTCTTATCCCACAATGCTAATATGAACCATGACTGTGCTGCAGCATGAGAACAACTGACATCTTTCTTTTTTTCTTTCCTGTTCTCTCCTCTCCATCTATTAGACATGCTGATTGGCACAGAGATCACCCTAGTGACCGGTAATGACGTCGACTCCAGTCCTGCCCTGGCATACTCCCTGCAACTGGACCCCACTGCCTTGGGAAAGTTTGGTATCCACCGCTACAGCGGCGGAATATCACTTACTGCCCCGCTGGATTTCGAGGAGAAGACATGGTACACGCTGACTGTGAGGGCTACAGACAGCCAGCACCAGACCGAGGCCAACATTACGATCCTGGTGGAGGATATAAATGACAACGCGCCTGCTTTCACTCACGACCTCTATCAGGTGGGATTACGCTACACAGCATCCAGTGTGTTTGTGCGCCCTTCAAATTGAATGTGATTTGTGGAGATCTGCTTCTTTTAAAATGTATGCATGCAGACATCTCTGTGCACTAATGGACTATTATATTTCAAATGCATGATATAGTTGCTACTGGAGGAAACCAACTGTGCAGTCCAATTTTTTCTTTCGGAGGTGCATTATTTCCTCATTACTTCATCAACAACTTCCATCCAGAATATAAAAAAGCACACGTTGAGATTTAAACTGTGGAGATAAAATACAGCTTGCCTACACACCTTGCAATATACTTGCGTTTTGTAAACATCTGACTGCAGAGTATTGACTGGGGAACCGTTGAGGAGATTGGCCTCTATAACGTTGTCTTTTCAGGAAATGGCTTCCAATTTCTCCACTGCGAATTTAAAGTGCCTTGCGATGCTTCTTTTTTTAAAAATAGTATTTATGCAAGATTCCTTTATTGTTCCTCTGACCCTTTTGTTTAAAGCACATTAATGTAACTGCACCCCAGGTGACACTGCCTGAGCACACACCAGCAGGGAGTGCGGTCGTCACCGTAACAGCAACTGACAGGGACTCTGGCGAGAATGGAAAGATAACCTACAGAGTGACGTCATCCACCCAGGAGGGTTTCTACATTGACCCCAACAATGGTATATCTTGGCTGCTTTTCCTGACAGCTTTTAGCTCAATTGCAGATGTGCAATTCATGACATTTTTTCAACAAAGTAATCGAAAAATACCCTACAACGTGCAACTCCCTTGTCCTCTGTATGTGTAGGAACACTGTTTATCGGTCACAGAGCTGAGTTTGACCCTGAGCGCCCATCTGTCAGCATTGTTATTGAGGCTAGCGATGGAGGATCACCCTCACTCTCCACACTCACCACCGTCCAAGTCCAAATCTCTGACGTCAATGACAACGCTCCCGTGTTTCACCAGTCAGAATACAGGTCAGCCTTCAGAATTTGTCCTCTGGGTGTCGCGGTAGTTTGGTATCGTTGCCGCTTTGTTCTTTTTCAAACGTGGTGTCACTCTGTCCGCAGGGCCACAGTGTCTGAAGACACCATCCCGGGCTCGACGGTGCTGACTTTCGAGGCCTTTGACAGCGATCTGTCTCGGGAGAACTGCGGCTTCGACTTTGCTATTGCCAACGGCAACGAAGGGAACGCGTTCCAGATTGAGAGCAGTGTGAGGTTCCTGGAAGGGCGGGGCTTTCAGACGGTCGGGACCCTGCTTTTGGCCGAAGGACTCGACTTTGAAACCAAGCCTCTGTACAACCTCACTGTGGTGGTGTCGGACCGCGGCGTTCCCCAGAAGAGCTCGAGTGTCGCTGCTGTGATAACCATCGGTGATGTCAACGATAATCCTCCGGCGTTTAGCAGAGCGGAGTACACCGTGTCTCTGAGTGAGGGGGCTGCTGCTGGGACCGAGATTATCAGGCTGACGGCTACAGGTGGGCGCAGGACTTTTTTGCCCTTTCATTCCCAATCTTACCTTTTATCACTTTTTCCTCATCGGATTAACTGAACGCTTGCTGTCCTTTTACAGACCCAGATTCGACTCCCAACGCTGAGGTCCAGTACACCATCAGCTCTGGAGACGAGGTGAACTTATTCACAGTAGACCAGTGGACCGGAGCCTTGCGACTTCAACAAGCCCTGGACCGCGAGCACCAGCCCACGCACGTCATCATCATCCAGGCCACGGACGGACAGGGTCACTTTGCCTTGGCTCCCGTTGTCATTGAAGTCAAAGATCTAAACGACAATCATCCTTTCTTTCCCGTGGAGGTCCTGACGGCCAGCATCAGAGAAAACCAGCCTGCCAACTCCGCTGTGACTGTCCTGCACGCCATAGACCACGACACAGGGGTCTATGGTCAGCTGAAGTATTACATGGTGGAGCGCACCGGTGCGGGAAAGGACAGCTTCACTGTGGACCAGAACTCAGGAGAAATCAAAAGCAAAATGTCCTTTGACTTTGAGAAGATCAACTCCTTTAACTTTGTCGCTGTGGCCATAGATTCTGGGAACCATTCGGCCACTGTGACAGTCCAGGTGTTTGTCACAGGTGAGGACGAGTACGACCCGCTCTTTACATCCTCTGATTTTTCCTTTGAGGTCCCAGAAGGAGCCAAAAAAGGTCAAAGCATTGGTCAAATCCAAGCAAAAGATGAGGATGGAGGGGTGGACGGCATCGTTCTCTATTCTCTTCCTGCCAGCTCTGCATTCTTTGATGTCAACAAAACCACTGGAGTGATTTTCCTGAAGCTGGACGGTTCGGGCAGCAGTAGCAGCAGTGGCTCGGGGCGGACAAAACGGGAAGCCAGACTGATGACCCTGGATGTAAAGGCGCACAGTCCGCTGGATGCGTCCCGCAGCACTACAGCACAAGTCACCATCGATGTCGCTAACACCAGCTTTGGCTTGGCCCCCGATGTCAACATCCTGCTGATCTGCATCATCGCCGGGTCCCTTGGTTTTGTCATTCTGCTCGTGGTCATGGCTGTCGTGGTGTTCCTCGTCAAGTCACGGCGGAAAAAGAAAGCCCAGGAGGGAGGAAACAGAGCTGGCTCAGGAACTGCACTTCAGAAGATGGACGAGAGCCACTCGGGAACTGGTGCAGAGCGAATCTATCACCAGGCTCTGCCAGGCTATGCCGGAGATCAGGGCGGGCCCGGTGGCGGCTCCTACATCCGAGGAGGATCTCTGGATCCTTCTCACTCCAGTGGGAGGGGTTCAGCTGAGGCTGCGGAGGATGATGAGATCAGGATGATAAACGAGTACCCTCGTGTCGCTTCCATCACCTCCTCCATGCAGGAGCACATCTCTGCCAGAGGGCCCGACTCCGGAATCCAGCAGGATGCTGACCAACTGTCCGATATATCCTGTGAGCCTGCAGCTTTGGAGGGCAGCACCTGGTTCAAGGGCAAGAAACTGGGGGGAAGTCTTAGCGGAACTTTGCTCTCTGGTCAGCTCCCGGCCTACAGGGACGAAGGTGGCGGGTATTTGGGGGTAGGCCGTGGCCTCAACATCTCCCTCCCCAAAGATTACGCCTTCCCCGAAGATGGTAAGCCTTCGGTGGACGGCTCCCTCACAGCGATAGTTGCCAGCGACGAGGAGCTGCGTGGAAGCTACAACTGGGATTACCTGCTCAACTGGTGCCCTCAGTTCCAGCCGCTGGCTAACGTCTTCACGGAGATAGCCAGGTTGAAGGACGAAACCGCCCAGCAGAGCCAGAATCCTCGACAACCCTTCCAGCCCAAACACAAAATTGATCCCAAACCGAGGATCGACCCACCACCACTCATCACGTCGGTGGCGCACCCCGGGGCCATGTCAGTGCCGCCGAAGGTCCCCGTAATCGGACGGACATTCCCGCACTTGGCCACGCTCCGCAGGTCCCCCATCAGCCACGAGGGATCCATTTCATCTGCAGCCATGTCTCCCAGCTTCTCTCCTTCCCTGTCCCCGCTGGCAGCTCGGTCTCCAGCTGTCTCCCCGTTTGGAGTCACCCAGGGACCCTCAGCATCGATGATCAGCACCAGGGAGCCCTCGCTGGACCAGAGTCCTGATCATGAAATGAGAATATGATTTAAAAATAATAATAATAATGATGATTAAAAAAAAGAACTACTAGGTGCTAAACATGGAGACACCAAACGTGAATGAGACATGGATATGGATTCGTAGGGCTGGTTGTAATTTCTTTTGCATAGTTGTAAATGCAAGAATGAGGGTCTGGCAGATGTCCAGACAGAGACGTTTGTTTCAAGAGGCCAACAGTGCACATCTAAAACCCATCCAAGCGCAAACCTGTACCGTCTCCTTCGGTAGAATATTTGAATTTTAATGTATTTCCTTCAGTCGGCAGTGTTAGGGTATTACACAAATGTGGGACATGGGGTGAGAGGATGGACACATCACCCCATGTGAAGAGCGACGCAGGTCTCCGTGAACTGAACAGGGCTCACACTCCCCGCCCTGCAGTCAGAGATCCCTTAGTGTGTAAATAGATTTGTAGTTTCCATGTCACCTCCCTGGCTGGCCAGAGAGCTAAGGGCCTTGTTCCTCTCTTTGTGTCCGTGAACAGTTTTACACTTCAGTATTAAACATTAAAAAAAAAAAAAAGTCAAGCGGCTGCTTCAGAAGTGGCCCCCTGAAAACACACGTGTGAATCCCATGGACTGAAAATACGATGTGCCGGTTAAAGACGACGTTTGAGCGTCGAGCAGTAGAAGAAGAGTGACGATTGTTTTCGTCACCAACGTAGATAGACTTTGTTTTTTTGTTTGTTTTTTATTTTTATATATTTTTATATGGAATTACGATTCCGGATCCAGATGTGCTACTATTCCACCTGGAGAGCTTATTGTTTTCAGTATTTCCATATATGTATATTTGTATGTATCCAGGCCACTCTGTACCGTGTCTCCTGGGACCTTTGAGATTCTTTGATTCGTTTCCATGTGTGTGTAAGAGGGAGAATGTGTTTCTAGCATTATTTATAAAACTTGCTGCCGTACTTTGACAGGAGTGAACCAAACACAGCATCACATCATTCTGTGCCATCAAATTGTAGATCATCCAAAACAGAAATGCAAGGAAAAACCTGTGATCAACTGAAATGCCTGTTCATGCTCCGCCTCCTGCAGTTTAGCGCTGTGTTGCAGCCAGCTGCACTCATACACAGCAGCACATTCCCTCGGTTATTCAGGGACGACGTACTTTTGCTGATCACCTCTGTGTCTTTAAAAAAAAAAAAGAAGAAGTGCTTCCTATTTTCAGTCATAAACTTATACATGTAACTGTGAAGTTTTTTTTCCTTCTCAGCACAACAAAATAGCATGCAACAAATAAACTGAGGTCCTTCTCATTGGAACTGGCCTCGGTGGCGATGTAGCACATAGAGCCAGATGAGTGGAAAGCCTCAAATGCATGAGTCCTGAAAAATGTGTGAGGATTTTGCAAAGTGGTCCAGTATTTAATTTCCGTGTTTCCTTTGTTCTGTGCCTTTTTTTTTTTTTTTTTTTACAATTCACTCAAGTCCGTCACCAACATGATGAAGTGTTTCTGCTCCATGTGTTCAACTCATTATTCAGATCCCACTCTGAATCTAGATTTAGCACTTCAGCCTGTGTCGCTAAGGACTTTTACGATGCTCGTCATCCTTATTATACATATATATATATATATTCATCATTTGGGCCTGTTTTCAATCTTTTGGGGGTGACAGCAGCAATTGGATGTTCATCTGTTGTGTAAAGACGGCTTCTGCCTTCATCAAGACCCTTCAAATCACCTGTCGCTCAGTTGGCTCTTCAGCAAAACAGCCGCACGAACCGTGAGAAGACATGCACTCCATGACAATGCTGTTTCAAAACCATTTCTGTGTGAAAGGACTTGAGAGGACTTCCAGCAACCGATCAGTGGAGCAACGATGGCGGAGAAAAAACAAAAATCAAAGATCTGTACATGTATTTAAAGCAAACAATAAATTCCTACTGATCACTTCTGACAACCTTCTATCTGACTTCTTCTGACGAAGAATTCAAACCAACAGTTAAAGGAGCAGTCCACCCATCCAGTTTTATCCTCAGCCCAGCACAGTCTGTCAACAAAGGCGTGAGGAAATAAATGATAGCTTTAAATTCTAAGTGAACTTTAAGTGTGAGTCTTGAGTCGTGAGTCTATTTTTTCAAGGAAGGAGACGCAAACAGTAGATGTACAGTGTTGTAACATAAAATATGACATTGTTTAAGGTGCAGCTGTGGGAAACAAACCTTTTTTTTTTTTTTATAATATAAAACAGGAAATGTCATCTTTCTTTTGTGAACAAACTCAACGTCTTGCCAAGTTTCAGTCAGCACTGGGGTCCAGATCCTCCTTTCTCATTTAAAGACACGTGTTGTTGATAAAGCTGAGCCTCCTAATTGTAACATGTTTATTTCATGTGGAGCACAGCAATGTTTGTATAGCTGTTGAGGATTTCTGCCTCATTTGGTCATCACACGCAGGCAGCGTGCAGCCTCTCCGCTTTTGGAGGAAAGTAAGACGTGATTCAAGGAAGTTTGGAGGCAAAGAGACGAAGGTCCCCTGAGAGCGACACGCATGGCTTTGCATCAGTTGAGAGGTGTTTGCAAACTCTTAATTACAGTCAGTCTGGGGCATAAATTGCATAATAATTTTGCAGTTGCAGGGGCGGAAATGAATGTTTTACGAGTGTACGCCTCCAACTTTACAGAAAGAAATGCTGATAATCATGACGAATTAATAAACGAGAAGTACACTCCAGTCCTGTGGGGGGTGTTAAAAAAAAGAAAAGGAAAGTTAAAGGCTCGCTGCCCTCATATTTTCACCTCAACACACAGCTGTGTTTACAGCCTTCTGTCTCAGGAGTGCTGCTGCAGCACACTTACACTCACCTTACAAAAGTCCAAATAATCAAAAGTACAGGCAAGTGCACTTGGGTACGCGTGCACGCACACACACACACACACACACACACACACACACACACACACACACTTAAAAGGCTACTACTGCACAGTGACACACATGGTCCGCAACAATCTGCCCAGCAGATATTGGCCAAACTCCAGCAGCCACATACAGGGCGGTGGTTTCTTTATGGCCGCAAATTCCTGGAAAAAGTTTGTCAGTAAATATGACGAAATTAAAGATATGTTTTCTATGATGACTAACACTAATCAATTTAAACTCATTGTAATTAATCGTCATTTTCTAGATCTGTTGTTTATTTTTATTTAAAAAGAAATGTGTGTGTGTGTGTGTGTGTGTGTGTGTGTGTGTGTGTGTGTGTGTGTGTGTGTGTGTGTGTGTGCGCGTGTGTATTCATCAGCTATACTTGCAAATTATGACTTGACAAATAACATAACAATGATAAGCTTCACCAATTTTATTGACAAGCATTAAAGTGGACTGATTAGTCTTACTAAGAATTAAAAAAAAATAGAAGAAAATAACTGAACATTGCTTTGTTTGTATTGTAAAAGCAACTTGAGTGAAGGCCCAAATTTATTTTCTTTCAAAATATGTGCTTTTTTAAAAAAAAATAAAAAATAAATAATGACTAGAGAAAGCACTTTGACAAAGACCATGTTTACTCTCCTGTGAGTTTGTCCAATCTGCAGCTGCACTCTCTGGGAATCAAGCCTGTAAACATCATATTCCCTTGGCCTGCACTGCAGTTAGCATCCAGGTGCTCTTTCATTCTGACTTTGATCCTTTCCACTTATTAAATGATGAATGAGCGCAATCACAGCTCGAAAAAGCCCAGACCATGGATGCAGCTGTGCAGGAGAACGCTCTTGTCGACTGCATGACAACTACGAATGCACAGTTGCAGACAGAGGAGAGAAGAATATGCATTAGGACAAAGAAATAAAAAATAAAAATTTGGAGGGAAACCGGAACCACTCTGAGTCTCTTGTCTCTTTGGATGATTCTCTCAGTTTTTGCCACAGTGCCTCCTCTCCCACAGGACTCCTTTGAAGAGAATCCCCGAGCCACAGACACGACCTCAGGAAGTTAGTGAAGGCAGGCTGCACCCCGGGGTCAGGTGGGCCCCAGTCAATCGACTGCGGCCCTCTGGAATCCCTCAGCCTCAGCAGGAAATTAGCATGAACACATAGATCTGCACAGAAACCACATTAAAAGGCTGCTAGTAGGAGCTCTGGTGCCACGATCCAGTTTCATGCAGTTTGTCAGTCGTTATCTCTGTCGATCAGAAAAAGGTTTGTCCCAGTGTTGCTACTGAAGTGTGAGAGCATCGACCAGAACAACCAGTGAACTTCTGCCAGTGCGCTTGTGTTCCGCCTGTCACTCACTTCATTCCCTGTCGCCTTTGTCTGCTCCGCCTTCCACCCCTGCTCTGCAATGCGCAATCAAGCCCACCTGGTCGTCATCAACCCATGAGCGCGCAGCACATCAGCTTCACTCTGAACTTCAGTCCCATCGGAACGTCTCTCTGCGCACGTAGCTGGTTGGTATTTATTTTATTTATTTAGTCATCCTGTCCTGTGACATGAGTAACGCTGTTTCCACCAGTGAAGTTGTTTGCCAAGCAACTAGTTTGCTCACAACCGTATAACCTGCAACCAGTTCACCCCGTTTGATCCCTCAGAATTCAAGGGTTTGTTCCTTGGTTTCTTAAAACTAAAGATTAGATTGAAGTGATCTAATGGCATGAAAAGAGTTAGTTTCGGGTTGTTTTAGTTTAGTTCATTTTATTTTAGTTGACTAAAGACTTTCCAATGACATGCAGGCAGCCTGTTTTCTGCAAGACATCTCCACCTTACTTGTCTGGGTGCAGTGTATCACCTGACAGAAATATACATGACAGCAAAGCCGTCAAAGCCACAGGCCTTTAAAGAAGCTGCAGGATATAAGACAAGTTTCAAAACACTTGTTTTACTTTACTACTTTCTTTTTCGTGCCTCCCCTCCGGCATGACCCCCAGAATTCACAGAGTGGAAAAAAAGCAATTGGCTCCTGGTGTCTGAATTGCTATTTTTAGTGAATTTAGATGAGGTTTTTTTCTGTGATGCGGGGAAGCAGAGAGGGGAAAAAAAGTAGTAATGACAGGTGAAAGGAGCCAGCTGAGTCAGTGAAAGCCTGCTTCTCATTTGTGCTGACCTTGTGCTGCAGAATTTCCTCGGCGGCGTCAGTCACGCTACGCACTGCAGCAGGGAGGAGGAGTGAGAATGACGAGGACGGCAGCGGAAAAACAAGACTTGACTGTATTTGGAAACAAAATCAGTCCCGGCGTTGTCGTAGCCAAAATCTCCCAGCAGTGTTGTGGAGGCTTAATTAGTCAGAAGTGACAAATTCATGGAAAATGATTCCTCTGTGAGTTCGGGGCAGTTTATGTTTTTCCTAATTGCCACTTTGACAAAACGATCAAGGCATTCCGTTTGACCGTAAACAGCTACATTAATCAAGTTTTTAAATCTTGAAAAAATAAATATGCCAGCATGGCCATGCAGAGTAATCAGTCAAATTAAGCAACATATGACTGTTGCTTGTTGTGTTAAAAACACTGTGTTCTCCCTGGATTTTTTTCCTTTTTTGTGAATGCAGGAGTCAGCCACTCTGCTGAGTGCCCAAACAACCCCGTTCATGTTCAGTCAATCAGTGTTTTGGCTTTAGGAGTGTTGAAAATACCTTATGTAACCAGCAAACTGTTCCAAGAACAGCTTCAGATGCACTGAGCTGTTGAGTGTTAATACAGCGTTATAAACTTAATGAATATGTTACAGTCCTGCTGTCTGGCAGCCAAAACTAAGCATTTTTTTAACGTCTCCCCCAGCCAAACAGTAACGTCTTAATGTTGTTGACAGAAATATGTTTCTATTGAATGATCCAATTTGAAAGTTTTTTTTTTGTAACCTCTTTCTATGAGCTCCACAGATATGAGAAAATCTATCATCTTCTTCTTTTACTTACAGAAAAATGTGCACTGAAAGACGCACTTGTGGTCATCTGTTAACTGTGACATCACAAATGGCTGCCATGCCTCCATGTCCATGGTCCGAATGACCCCCTTCACCCCCAGGTATTCATTGTTTTCTTGTTCTTTCTCTAATTCCAACACAAAGATGTTGGATAAACCGCAGGCATTTTTAAATGGGGATGGAAACACGCGTAACACATGTTTTATTAAGAAGATCTTTTTTGTGGTTATTTAATCATAACTCTATTATGTTTTTTGTAGAAAAAAGCAAACTACTGTCATTAATGGATTATGACCACAAGAAAAAAATACAATAAAAAAAAGTTGTTCCTGCAGCTTTAACTGGTCGGGAACGATGGACGAGGAGCGACACTGAAGAGTGAATTTATGATGTCATTCCACAGCATGAATGGTCCATTCAGTCCGGGGGTTTCGCACATTATGAGGGCGTGGTGAGAGTACCTGAACTTCCTCAGCGGGCTCCGATGTGGACGGCAGCCAGTTGGAAGACAAATGGGAGAGAAAAGGGAGGGCTGGTAAATCAGGATATTTCACTCTTCTTCATGGACTCATTTCGACCTCCACCCTGCCTGTACAGAAGCCAGCCTCCTCCCGATCAGTCCTCCTGTCCTTCAGCTGCCCACAACTGCATGATTTACTTACTTTCTTTAATTCACTCATCCTTTTCTTTGCCTCTATTCTGGCAACTTTCCACAGTTTCTTTCAAGCCATATCCTGCACTTACGAAAACATCCAGTTCCCTCAGCCCCGGCGCATTAGTTTCTTGTTTATTCTCGTCCGAGGTGCAAGCCAATTAGGAGTCTGAAGGAGATACCGAACTTATGTAAATACTCCTCGCCTGTAATCGCAGAGGTCAAATCAACAACTGAGAGGGAAAGAAATACCCGCCGTTTCTTTTCGGGGACCGAAAACAGAAAAGCGCTGCGCTACAACACGGCTTTAAAAGGGAAAGAAATGATCGCAGCGGTCAATGGAGCGGTCTCGTTTTACGAGCCATACTGCTCAGTTATGATTGGTAGATGACAGGCGGCGAGTCAAGTCATTTCTTTTTAAAGCGTCTCTTGGCATTTTGAACACAGTTGCCCATTTATTCCCTCACGCTTCTGCGTAATTGTGTGTAAGCTGCATGTTTTTCCTGCATTTGGAGGGCGACCCTGGGGAAGGAGGTTCAGGTCAGTGACCTTCACTGTCAGGCACGTTTCCTCAGAAACAGAAACTACAGTGGCAGCTCGACTACAACCTTCCATACGTTTGGTTGGTCCTGCCCTCACTCCCCCGCAGAGGAATCTTCAGGCTTTGGTCATGGACTTGGATTGGAGCAAATGACTGCAGGGATCTGATCTCAGAGCAGTCGCTCGATCGGCTGCTTCGAATTTCAGCGAAAGCAAAAGAAAACAACAACAACAACAACAACAACAACAACAACAACAACAACAACCACAATAGAGGGAAAGTGTTTTCCAAAAGACGCAGTTCTCCAAAGCCGGCAAGTTAGCTTTTAATTAATTCCTCATTTCTTTTCTAATCTCCCATGACCGCTATCTGACAAGAATGTATTCATAGAAACTGGAGCCGTGTCCCATCAACTCCCCACAACCCCGCACTTGGCACGGTGGTGTTCATCACCGGCTCCTGTTCACTTTCTTTCCTTTTTCCTCCCAGAATCGATGTGCGAGTCATTCTTCATGTTCAAACAGCTCGTGTCTGAATGGAGATGTAAACTTTCCACAATGTGCCCGTCAGCCTGGCACACGAGTGTCCCTGTTGGACTGAGGAGTGAAGTATTTTGTTTTGTCTATAAGTCTCGGAGACGAGTTGGTGCAGTTCACCCTGTAATCTTCAAAAAGTCTAATAAATATTCATTGCCCATGATGGGACCTTAAGCAGAGGAGCCAGAATGGTTCTTCACTTTTATTTGCGCCAGTAAGCCGCAAACCACACCAAGCTCAACAGCGAACCCAGCTCAGTTTTTTTGCTGTTGCATTACTTTATATCAGAGAAAATTTCCCAGGTGTCTGTTGTAAATTAACTTTTTTCCTCCTTCACTTAACTCACTTCCCACAGCTTTTTCCAAACCGCATCTTGTGGATTACATCCACATCCAGCTCCTCAAGTTAACTTTCCCACTTTAGTAATTTTAGTGAATAGCGCCTTCCTTTATCCAAGGAAAACTGTTTTTATTAAAGTGTAACAACAGCAGCAGTATTGCACACACGCTGACCTCGGCCCACTTTCTCAGACGGGTAATTGTCTCTGTCACGCGCTTACTGCCGACTCGCTCCGTCGTTAACGCCGTCTTCAATAAGACAGAGCCTCGCAGCATCAGGAATTAGAGAGCGTTTACTGTAAGACTGCGAAGTGGCGCGTTGAGGTTCTCGGCAAAAAGAAGGAAACGTGTCTCAAGCTTATCGTCGAAATGGACCGACCGCTTGTCGCTTCAGATTAAAGCGTCCAACTGCTTAAATACTCCAGGCATTAAACGTTCTCCCGGTGCTTTTTAATATTAAGCTTAAGTGAGGGAACTTTACATATGTACGCTGCAGACGTCCTTATGTTAATCCAGCACGTTCAGCTCTGGTTATTACTCAATCGACTCTTCATGCTACTCTGAAGAATTCTCCTTTTTTTCATTTTCAAGTGCCGATGGCAACAGAAGAACTTTCAGCACCTTAAGTGTGGCACCACCTTCCTCTCTTTTTCATCCTGCCAAATCAGCAGGGAGACTTAAAGTTCCAGAGCAGTGATCTGTTTCAGTAAAGGGTTTTCAATTCATAGGGTTTCTTTGATAGAAACTGAGTCACTGCGACGGTCAGCAGGAGTCTTATCTGAGTCAGAATGCTGTGGCTCGGGGGAATAATTGGAAGCAACTGACCTGGGAGACACACGTCTCTTGGAGGCTGTTTCTGTGAATCAAACAGGAGGATAATCTGTTTTTCGGTACGCATGAGTAATCAATTCTTGCGCGAAATAAAGCAAAGATCGGGATAAAGGCGAACAATCATGGTTCTGTCTTGCTGTCTGACAGGGAGAAGGAAGGGTTACAGTCATCCTGCATGCGTTAGTTGGCAGTATCAACATCGTGTCACGCAAGATGACAGTTGAAACTGCTATGGTAAGGAAAAAAAAACGTAAAAAAGAAAGTGCTTTCACAGGGAAATTAGACAGGAAAAATGTTTTGAAGGCGTTTGCAGCTTTCAGACGATGTTGTTCTCTGGCTGACAGAAAAAGTTTACAGAGCCCCGCTGATGTACAGCCGATGTGGGCTTTCCGTCAGGTTCGTTCTTCGGCCGTTTTTGTGCTTAAAGGTAATAAGATCTGTAATCGTTGTCGGTAGTGGAATTCCGTTCGAACGGAGCTCCGTGTTTTCGCTTGACAGTGATTGGTCGACTGTGGAAGGACTGCTTTGGCCCCTTCACCGCTCGGCCTAATAGAAATATCAGGCGTGGGGAGCTGGTGATGTATGTGGATTTGAATGGTTTGGTGCCACTGCTGCTTCTGCTGCTGCTTCTGTACCTTCCAGGTTCACCTACCGGTTCACACATTTCCCGTCACGTCCACAAACCCCCTCGGTGACCTCAGCAGGGGAGTTCAACCTCGTCCCTGCCACCTCCCACTCAGCCTCCGTGGTTGACTCCCTTCGCACTTTTCTCCTTCGCAAATTCTGATTTAGACGAATGCGCCAGGGTTGCTGCAGTGTTCCAAAGCCCTTCTCCATCATACTTATGCTACACTGTCACTTTGAATTATATCTGGCGTCAACACCGGCTGGAATACTTTGCCGACGGAGGCAAAATGAGCCTCGGGTTATATTAGAAGAAGGAAAAGATGGAAAAGAAGAAAAAAAAAAGACAACATAGACAGAAAAATTCTGGGTTTTTTTGCTTCTTTTTTTTTTTTTTTCTTTTTTTTTAGAATTTCATGACACCTTGTGCCTGGTTTCTTTTCTCCTCCCAAATCAGATTTTCCTTAATCATAGTTTAAATTTCCATCAGACATACTTAAGGTCTTGTTATTGAAACCAATATAGTTAAAAGACAATATTCTCTACTGGAGTTTGGCAAGGCAGAGAGTCAGAGTAGTTTCACTTCATCACCTTCATTGTTTTCAACATATCAGCAAATTCCATTTATCCAAATAAGAAGAAGGGACATTCCAGTCTCAGATTTGAATTAAATGAAAATAAGAGATTTGTTCAATCCAAAAACTTTGTTTTTTAAAAGAATTACTTGCAAAGTAATTCCCAGACAACGCTGCCAAAGGTGTTGTTTCAAGGAAGATGTAATCTGAGTTGAGAGCTGAGGGATCTTGATCTCCAAACATCAGGCTCCTGACCTTAGTGGTGATTTTGTCTGCAGGGGAAAACAGCATGATCTTGGAAATCCACACAGTCGTGGCCAAACCAGGACACGGCTTTCCTTTGGAATCACGCAGTGTTCCCAGTTTTTGGTGGAACTTCCACATTTTCCCTCACTCTCGTCCATGTGACATTCTTTTCGGCTCTTTGCGCTCAGCGGTCAGAACATCAGCAGTCAGCACTTGTGTTGGCTATTTGTAGACATGCAAGTGAATATTAAACGCCATCTTCCCCTAAATTTCAGCGGAACTCCAGAGAGCCACTTTTGAGAGTCGGCAAGTTCGGTTTTGGCACAGTTTTTTTCCCCTGCTCCACCTCTTAGCCTGCGCCTCTCTCTCTGTCTCTCTCTCTGTCTCTCTCTCTCTCTCTCTCTCTCTCTCTCTGTCTCTCTGTCTCTCTCTCTCTCTCTCTCTCAGCCCTGGCCCTGTGCGAGTCGTCCAGGTTGTAAAGGATACGGTTTGTGGTTGCGCATTGCTCAGATGAGCCGAATTCCTGGCCGCGTGGCACGTCCCTCGGAGGAGCGGCGGGACGTCAAGGCCAGCAGAGCCTTGAGATGAGAAGGGTGAGAGGGGGCGAAAGAAAAGTTGCCCCATGTGTGTTAGAGGAAGATGGATGAGGTGAGAATTCCGTTTCATTACAGGAGCCGCTTGAAGCAACGGAACCATGTGGCCCCACCAGCACCTCCTGCCTTCACTGGGGGACTTTCTGCTCTCCTCCACATCTGCAAAGGTCTCAATCGGCCAACGTGTTTCAGAGGGAGTTGAATTGACCGCCTGATGGTTTCTCCTGTTTCTGACACGCACCGTGTTCTCCCCTCGTGCTGCTTCATCACGCTTTGTTTGCCGCTGCTCTTTCCTCTGACTCACGCAGAAAAACCCTGAGCCTGAGTTTTGCTGCTCCAAGTTCACGTGTCGTCCTCTAAATGAGGGAAATAACAAAGCGGTTGTAGCAGAACAATTAGGGACTATTTTAAAAATCCTTTTTTTTTTCTTTTTTGTAGAAATACGAAAAAACTCAGTGAACCAAATCAAAACATTCATACTTTCCAGATTCCAGGCGAGTATTTAAGTACACCCGAAAAACACTGCGTGTTTAAATTCCCTCTAAATTGTACAGAAGAAAAGAAAAGCAGCCAAAACCCAGGCCGGTGGCAGCGACGCCTTAAAAACAGTTGAGTAGAGTTTGTTAATTGAAAAAGCAGAGCTTTCTGAAAAATCTGTGCCACGGGGTCGGTGCACGGCCTGAATCTGGATTAACCAAACCCACGAGGCAAACAGAAAAGTCAATTTGCCCAGAATGTAACAGCAAAACACCAACTTTCCTTTTTCTTTTTCCAGCCAGGGCAAAAACATAGTGCACGGAAACTAGAATAAATAAGGGTGGTGACGCTCCTGCAGAGCCGCAGTCGTCTCCTGCGATGCTGCCTGCAAATGCCGGTTAAAATATTACAAGAGTCAAACTTTGGAGGACGATGATCAGTCATGTCCGCAGCCAGCGCACGTTTGGCAAAACCCCACAGGTGGCGACTGTATTTACAGCCGGCTATAAATACATATATGGAGCTTTTTTACATCCAACCCAAAAACCGAAGCTGTACTCTGGCTTGTCTGAAACGGAGAACATGGCTCGTTGATGCAGTTTGGAGGACATTATGTGGTGCAAATTACTATAAAGTAAAAAAATAAATAACTGTCCACTGAGGTCATGCGATTGGCTGCCATCTGTGTGCGAGCGGGTGCCAAAGCGCTCTCTCCTTTTCCCCTGCAATAAAACTGCCGACATCCCTGACTTCAGGCCGCAGCACGCTGCAAACATCCCTCACGTCTTCAGGAAAGGCAGAAAATAATAAATAAACGCCACCAGCATTGTGAGTCCGCACTGCTGGTCATTGTGTTGCCAGTCCAGCCGCGTTGTTCGCTGACCTCTGGCGAACCTTTCTCAGCATTGTGTAGCTGCAGCACGTCGCCCTTGTTTTTTGGCTTTTTTGTTTGCGCCGTCTCCGCGGAGGGTCTCCCTGAAGGCCGCCAAGCCGGCCTCACACAACGAACTCTGGGGTTTTTTGTGTTGTTATGGAGCACTTTTCGCTCCCAGGACGTCTCTTGTACACACAGCAGGGACTTCTCAGATGTCTGCTGTTGGAGCACTGCTGCGCTCTCTGTAAGCAAAGGTGGGATTTGTGTGTATGTTCCCATTTTGTGGTACGGGACCTCGCGCTGAAGGCGCACAGACGCAGGTTGAAAAAAACAACAACAAAAAAACTGGACAGCGCTCAGAAACAGCGAGCAGAGCAAACACAAGTCCGGGACTTGGAGTGGAAACTATTCCAGGCTGGAGCTCCATCTGCTTTCACTTTAGAATCGTAGCCCTAAACTAAATAGAGATCTCTGCTCAACACTTTTATTGCCTCTTTCTTTTCTCTTTCTGTCCATCCCCTTCCCTCTCCTTCGCCTCTTTTCTCGAGGTCTCCTCTCTCCGCCGCTCATTCTCTTTATTGGTGGGTTGCCGGAGCCTCAGAGAGCCACATTTGAGCCGGAGCAGGTTGTATTTATACCCCCACCGAACAAGACTGCAGCCACCAACTTCCCCCACCTCTCAGGTTGTGTGTAAAACTGTCCCGCAGTGTTATGCATTAAAATGTCAACAGCTTGGAGTATTTGATCCCATTTATATGCAACACTCAGTTTTTTGTTGTTTTTTTTTTTTTATTCATGTGAGTGCAGGAATGTCCCTATTTTTTTCTCCACTTTTTCTCATGTAAAGTTACACCTCAGCTGTCAGGTTACTGGTGTCTGGAGGCTGCTGTCTCCGCATTCTGTTGGGGTCGGTTTCTTTTCTGCAAATAAATGGGCTGTGATTGTTTCAAGTGACTTTAGGGGGAAATGCAGTTCAGAGAAAAAAGATTGTTTACATGTTCACTGTCATATTGTTTTGATTGTATGTCACAATTCGTTCACTGCTACAAGCACATTAAATCCTTCAAGAGAGCAGAAATTCTTTATTGCCTATATTCATGTTTTTACACGGTCAATGTGCGGACATGGTCGACTGCCGCCTTTATGCGTTTCGGTCTTGTGTCCTCCTTTAATCAGACGCTGGATGTTTTCTTGTTTTCTCTTGAATTTGTTGAAGAGATCCATCTGGAAACGAGCCCATTGAAAGTGTTTGGAAAGTGGAGGCAACACTTGGAGGATGATTGAATGAACCTTCCGCCGGTCATGTTCAACAATCAGATTATTTTTTTTTCACAGTTTTTATGGATGGAAGGATGGTTGGAACTGCAGCATTTAACTCAACTCAACTCATGCCAAAGATAGCCGGGAGTAAAGTGAAAACATCTTGTCTTACATGAAAGCCGAACGTGTTGCTCTTTGTTCTTTTTGTTCTTTTTTCGGGCAAAATGTGAGTCAAGTAGCTTCGGCTCGAGGCTTCCTACTGGCGCCACATGAAACGTGTGCGCACACTGCGTGTCTCGGTCTCCGACTGTCTCGCCAGCGCCTGGCAGGGGTGAAGCAAGAGAATGTTGTCGGCTTGGGAAAAGCCTTCAGGCTACTGCTTGTTCTTTTTGTCTGTGAAAGTGACGTCCAGGTATGACCAAACAGCCTGTCCACCTTTCTAACATCCTTCTGCGGCTTCACAAGTGCAGCTAGCAACACTTTCTCCCCAGTTGTGTTACAACCAAAAGAAAGATGATTTAAAAGCAACTCTCGAGTACCAATTGATAAATCTTTTGGAGTTAAAATTCATTCTAAAACTGAGAACCGAGCCATCCAGCGCCCTCACAACGCTGTTTTTTCTTAGATGTCAAGTCATTCCTTTCTCATTACCGAGTTTGCAAATGACCTGCCTCCGAGGCCACCAAGGCTGCAGTCAAAGACGTTCTTGTTTTTAACTTTTGCAGAAACACAAACGCCTGGTGACGCAGGCGCTGCTTAACTGATTCAATGAACAGGACCGGGGAGCCCGGCCCTAATGAGTAGTTACCACTGCCCACCAAGACAGTTGGACTGAGTCAACGCCACAATTCTGAGTCTCATTAAATTCTCATGGGGATTAAAAGCAGCAGCCACTGTGTTGCTGAAGGTCGACCGAGAGCCACGGCAACCCGCGTTCAAGAGCCCATGTACTCGACAGCCCGCCGAGCTGCTGCGCACTAAATCATGTCCATCTGCAAATGTCATTCCAGATTATTGCCTCTCCCTGCGTGATATGGTTTGGATTGTCACACTCTGCAGCCAATGCAATTACTGGGCTAACACACAGGCATGCGCTTGCAGCCCCGCAGCCAGCGGAGGCTGTGTTTTTGTTTGTCTAAACAAACACGCTCTGCTTTTTAAAAAAATTTTTGATGTTGGCCGTGTGTAAGTTTGAAAAGCAGACCAAAGGGAGTCTGACCAGAGTCGGATTTTGTTGGGCGCCGAACAAAGAGCTCCTCGTCCGCACAAATAATTCAGAAAATGAATAAAACGGCCCATGAGTCGATCTGAAGAAGGCATCGGCGATCTACAAAGATAGATGACAACGATGATGATGATGATGAATTTTGTGGCTCGACCACACGTCCCAGAGAGGCATTTACTGTATATTTATGAAGGGTGAGGGGCCATTATGTTTACCGATGTGCAGTCTGGCTTTTCTGTCTGTCTCTGGCTGGTCAGCGGTGTGCGAGCCCTCCCCCAGAGAGCCCGGCGACATGTGACCGCACAGAGACGCTCACCGCCTCACGTCTAATTCCTCTCACGGGACTCTGAGCAGCCGCACTGGGGTGCATGAATAAATCAGTTAGTAATCTGTTTGTCTGTGGCGACAGTCTTCTGCCATTTTATTTTTTTTTCTCTTTCCTATTTATTTTTAGAAAGGAAACTCTTGTCAAAACAGCAGCAGTAGTCAGTCAGTCAGCCTGCGTCTGTGGCAGTCACAGCAATTTTATCTTGAGTGCTGCACATTTACACTCCCTCCCCCTCCCCCCTCCTCCAGCTCCATCTCATTTCTCCTTTGGGTCCTCTTGTGGCAGGGAGTCCAATTCATGCATCTATTGATTTACTTGTTTACGTGTCAGTCCCTGTTGTAAGCGAGGGAGATTTCTCCACTGGATTCCCTGTTCAAGGTTAGCACAGCGCTGCCACGCCGAGTCCCTTTGCAAACATAGGCACACTGAATGAAGTGACAAATGATGAGTAGCGGTCAATATTTACTAAAGAGTGAAAGAGAGGCGAGAGCAATGGGGCCTTTTGCCCAGTATGCTTATTTGAATGAATTTAATTCCGTTTGTGTTTTGCATTTGAGTTCAGGCCCTGGTGGGACCCTCCACCGCTCCCTTCCCCCAGGGATAAGGTCTGCATGGTGTGGGTAGAGGGGTCAAGGGTCAAAATACAAAGTGCTTAAGAGGAGGGAGAGAGGCTTCAGGGATGATTGATAGAGAAAAGAAAACAAGCTGCAGCAGTAACCTGAAGCGTCGACAGACCAGGAAAAAGCCTTTTTGCTATCATATACTGTAAGCTGCCTGCAGTCTCTGCAAAACAAGTAGTGTGTAAGGAAGTAATTAGTAACTGCTGAGTGTCTGGCAATTAATATTGGCTTGCATAGACACCATGACATCCTCGAGGCCACTTGTAATTTTGTGAAACATGAAACAGACGCGCATCCACATGAAAGTCAGAAACCAGATGCTGCTTTTAGCGTTTTCTTTTTCTTTTTTCTTTTTTAACACAAAGAAATCAACAATCACAAATAGGTTTCGTATGATGGTAAATGACTTCCACTCATTACCAACACAGGGAGAATTGTGGTATTTTTTCACTGGATTATTTTTTTTAAAGGCTTTTAGTGTTTGAATTTTTCTAAAAACGTGCTGACTTCTTGTGCAAACCCTCTTGAAAACAACCTGGTACCCCTGTGCTTATTTTTACCTAAGAGACACATTTACAAAAAAACAAAAACACTTTGTGGCCAACAACCATGTGTGTCTCTGTGGCCACACAAACATAAACTGGCTGAGGATCTGCTCGTCCCAATAGCAAGACCCCATCCGACACAACAAAGCAACTCTTAAGGAAACACGTGTGTCCGTATTTGTGTTTTTTGCCAAGTGTGACCTCAGCAATGGGGGGGGGTGGGGGGGATCTGCACTGGCTGCTAACTAACAAATACATCACTCTGCGTGTGCACTCTTCTCTCATGCTGCATTCATCAAACTGCGTGGAGGAATGAGAACGGGGCGGGGGGGGCGGACATGTTCAAGATTTAGTGGGAAGTCTCACGTACTCTTTAATTTACCATGAATACACAAGGTGTTACTCAGCAGAGGTGTGTTTTCCCACCGAGTGATGGTCTGATTCAGACTCACTCCACCGACGCTGCGCTGCCCAAAACTTTTGTTTAAAGTTTGCTTGACATCTCATGGACTGAACATTCACTTCAGTAGCAGATGTGGTTACAGATAACATTAACTCTGTGTCAGTAATAGACTCGTGGACTTGGATGTGGACTGTCCATCCCATAAATTTCCTTCAGATTGTGCAGGGTGAGCCAAGGTACAGCTCAGAAGCTTCCCTCAAATCTGGAACGTGCAGAGCCACACTCGCTGGTTTGGTTAAATTGGCCGACTTGGTCTCTAATCCTGAAGCATGAAGGTCAAAAGATTAAAACTTTTAGGCCGTGATGACAGTTCTGAGTCATGTGACTCAAAGATCCATGCAACCCAGGAGGGATTCAGAATCATTTCAGTGCCTTCTCACAGCTATAATGGGACCTAGAACCACTTTCCCTGTTGGCCATGTAGGACGAGTAGGATGAGTGAAATTAGAAATAGAAATGGGACATTAACATTCGCTTTGTACGACATTTTGCTCTTGCTAAACATCAAGAGGTCAGGTTTCAAACGTCTTCTGAAGCCTCTGTGAGATAGATATGCAATGGTAAGATAATTTACTGCTGCCTCTGGATGTACAGCACATGTAGATTTTTGTGGGCACAGCTGTAGGGCACTAGAAACACAGAGTTTAGTCTATTAAGTGTGAGGGACAGATGCAATGGCAGTGCTAAGATGCTTTCCCAGTAAGCCACAAAGAAAAGGCTCTGAGGCACAGCGATAAGGGCTGCTATAAGCTGCATCCGCCCAGAGTAAAGTTGAGGCTGTTTTCATGAACTTTTTTTTTCCCCCCTTTTTTTTTGGAGTCCGGGATAAGGATTTGTAAGAGGGATCACTCCGGGGTTTACGGCTGGTTTTGACACGTTAAATCTCGTACGGTTGATCCAGCGAGCGCGCCGTCTCCTCGGGGCAGGCGGAGGAAGAGAGACATCCAGAGCTCTTAGAACGCTGAGAGGAGCGGAGAGTTGATAGCCAAGTCGCTTATTGCGTTATTGCATGACCTCAGCAGAGAAGTCGAACAAAGGATCATTCGGCGTAGAAGTCAAGCCGTCATGGCAGGTGGAGGCAAATGGATTTAGACACAGTCTGCGACGCTGACGGGATGGCCCCAAAGTCACAAAAGTCTGCAGATGTCTGCCAGTTGTCCTCTCGCAAAGACATAAAAACTCAACATTGCATCCAGAGTTTCAAACAGGTTTCGATCGGCCATGTAAATTACGGGTCCTGTTCTCAAGTGGCTCGCAAAAAAGTTGTGCAATCATCAAAGGCCTCCGCTGGTCCACGGCTCTCCTTAAAACTCCCCAAAGTCACTGAGATTTAGTTCAGCGAGCAGCGCTAGCGGAGAAATTACACTCTGACCATATAAGGAGACACCAAAGTCTCCTGATAGGCAATCTCAAATGCAGCTGTGTGTGTGCATGCGTGCATGCGTGTGTGCGTGTGAACGGCATTTCCAAACACCAGTTTGAGTTTTGGACCTTGAAAACGAAGGTATTTTAGGAAAGGAGGAACATTTTTCACTCCTTTAATAGACAGTATTATGGGTTCAGCTGAGCACTGGGGAGGGTCAGTGTTGGGACTGTGTCTTATGCAGGCAAGGTGAAGGTTTGGGGGAGGAGCTTGATGCTGTGTGATGGTTCATGTGGAGTGTGTTGAGTTTGAATTTTAAATGTCTGCGATGTTCCTTTAAAATGTGTCAGAAATTTTAATATTTTTCTTCTTTTTCTTTTTTGTAGAAATTCACTAATTGTTATTCACATGCCCCGTGACCCTGAATAGGAATAAGCGGGTATAGAAGATGAATGAATGAATGAATGAATGGTATTCGCATGCAGTATTAGGAGTGATATTATCGATGAGACACCAGCAGGTGGCGCCATATTATATTTTCCACTTTAGTGTGGTTTAATACTACAGAAGAAGGTGTAAACAAAAGGTGCAAGTACACAAAGGTTTTGCACTTCCTCTAATATGACATTTATAGATTTTTTTTTATTTTATTTGTCCTGGATTTTTCATCAGCCCACATTTACCATAAGTTGTTGTCTTATGGTGCGACTTTTTCTCCATGCTTAATCTGTTTTCTTGGCATTCATCCCTTGTTAATGCACAAGCTTCGTAACAACTACTGCGAGCATAAAAACTTTGCGGTGATATTTCAAGTTTTTTCTCTCTGTCTTTGTGTTTGACATTTTGTATGTGTGAACTGAAAATTTGCAGGAAAAACAGGCTTATGAAATCCAGTAGCAAACGATGAATGCTGTAGTGTATCTGGAGTCACATCGCTGACTATTTTTCCACCACTTTCTCATGCGTTTCATTCAACGTGTGCAAGAAAGGAAAAACTCCTGGCTGTGCGACATAAATCTTCAGTTTTACAACGTCAGCTTCGCTGTTCTCCAGTCAGACATGTAGGAGCCATGCTGTTATGTCCCAAAGATGCAACGATTTCTCATCCCTGGCGCTTATCCCCTTTGTGAAGGAACATGTGGATGAAAGATGGAAGGGTGTTGGAGGTAATACAAGAATTAGAGGAGGGGGACACATTGAGAAAGGCGCAAATATCTGAAAGAGCCAGAGAAAGCAGGTGGGCTGAGCACTCGTGTCGGATCTGTAAAACTCACCCCAGGGTCTGAGCCGGGAGCCTTGCGTGCCAAGTCTGACTTATTTGCGTTTCGTGCCAATGGTCAGAAATGTGCTCATGCTGAAATCCGTGCAGGAGAGGCAGGAAGACGGTAAATAGAGGGGAGCAGAAGTCAACATTCTGGAAGTGGAGGATCTCCAAAATGAGTTTCCTCCACTGTTTGTCTTGTATTTTAGAAGATTTGACAGGTTAGTTGATTTTAATGAGGAGTCTGGGGGGCTCGGTGGGGAGGGGGGGGGGGGGTGTTTGGGTGGCGGAGGCCCTCCTGTACATTTTTATCCTCACTGGCTCTCTATGAATTAACTCCCAGGAAATTCACTTCTGGCCAAACATGGATTCGAGGTCCTGCTTGACCTGCCCATTGAACCCTGCTGGTTTCTATATGCAGCTCTGAATTGCTTTATATTTGTATTTGTTGGCCAGTGAAGCTGATGGTGATTGATATTTTATTTTTTTTCCCCCTCGTTTGGTTTGTTGTTTCTCTGCAGCAGCGGGTGATTTCGAAACCATTAGCACAAAACGTGTGTCTGTGGATGGATGTTCGCTTTCCTGTTGGTTTCTCTCGTGCAATCACGTCAGCAGCAGCTAGGGGGCAGAGGTCAACAACCGGCTTTTCCTTCAAATGCAATTCTTCTCTGACGGACAATAAAGGGTAATAAGGAAGAGACGGTGGGGCGAGGCTTTTTTTTCAGACGGTCTTGTCATTGACAAAGGTCTTGAGGGGATGTGTGCTCACCTTCCTAATGGCTTAAAAGGACTGGAGGCATCTGTGTCGGCTCTCTGGCTTGGAAAAAATGGGATGATTACTGCCTCTGACTGATTGCACAAGATCCAACAGATATGCCCTGGCGCACATGGAATAATACTACTATTAAAGTAAATATGGTACTGGAATTTCCACTACGCTGAAATCAAGTTTGGATTACCTCCAATTTTCAACAATGTTCTATAAAGGCTGTTGACATTGTTTTCTCCAAGGTTCAAACAGGAAAGCATCCTCAGTTAAGGGCAAAAATCAATTAAACACTGATATCTGAATTTGGCTACCAATGATGTGTCATCTGCATATTTAATGAAAGTCAGTCAGTTCGCATTGTTGCTTATTCTCTGAGTTGAAAAAGAAAGTGGCACTAAGTCGTGGCCTTGTGGAGCTCCAGTCATTATACCAATCCTGCTGCGATGTAAAACCATTGACTTTAGCATGTGTTCTTGTTAAAAGTTCAGGAAATTGTAATTGTGTTTTTATTCTGCTTAAGAAAACACACCACAGTGCGTTCAGTTCAGTCTTCAGGAATGCTTGGACGAAATCTCCTCTGATTGCACCACAGTCCAGCGCTACTGCGAGCACAAGTTATCTCCTGACATGCATTGCATCCATCTTTTACTATTCCGTGTGTGCCCGTGGGGGTTTAATTGCTCATTCAGAGCGTAAGAGCACTGCCGAAAAGAAAAGACCAATATGCCTCTGGGGCAACATTTACTCTGAAAAGGAATGTGTGAGCGCAGGGAGCAAGTGATAACGAATGAAAAGCTGCATAACGAAGGAAAAAGTAGACGCACACACACGCACACGCACACGCACACGCACACGCACGCACGCACACACACACACTAAAGGCAACCTGATGATTGTTTTGACTTATTTCGAGCAGCCCCTCTGCCAGCCTGGCTCTTGGGCTTGACAGCCTGAACCAAATGGACTGACTGGGCTGTCCAGGATCTCTCTGCACCTCGGGGTCCCACACATCTGGCCCGCCGCCCTGCTACGGCTGGAAGCAGGAGGAGGTTAAAGAGGTGAAGAGAAGGTAACGGTGGCATATTCTTGGGGACGTGACAGCTTGCAGAGCCGCGCTGCAGCTGTTCTGTGGGGTCCTGCTTGTCTCCCTGTGCAGCCTTCAACCCGCACTTCATAAATAACGGGCGGATTTAGCCGGTGGACACTGCGAAATGTGGCTCGTCGATCTGTTCCAGGAAAGGCGGGATTTTTGTTTGCCATGATTTCAGTGCATCTGAGAGTTGCTTGTGTTCTTGGAGCTGTCAGCCGACTCCCTGACACGCTTTTGGACTGCACCCCCCGAAGACAAATGGTCCGGCGAGGCTCGTTTTGTGCCGTTGCCTGGTAAACACTGATCTTTTTTTCTTCTCTTACTTTAATTGCCGTCACGGGCACAGAGCATAATGCAACTTCATGCAGTCTGGCAGCACTACAGTAAGGAGTGTATATTGCTGAATGTTGACTTTGGTTTAGTCGCCGCCCCTTTTCTTTGCCAGATAGCCCTCAGCCGTCTCCATTCATCATTGTGGGGAAGCAGCATCAGAGCTGCTCCTACTGTTATTGAAATCATGTGTCCGCTCGCTTGCTGGGACGCACGAGCGATGGAGGACATTCGGAAACACTCGCAGAGACTTTTGAGCTCCCAGTTCCCCCCTTTTTCAGCCGTTGTTCATTTCTGCCTCCTCACCTTTCTTCCACCCTGACCACAAGCATTTCCCATCGCTTCTGTCTGACCAAAGTGACGGAAAGCTCCACACCGGACCACAATGAGGCACAGCGCAGGCAACCTCGCAGATTATTTAAAGGGTTCATCTAAAACAGAATTTTCACCTATTTGCCACTCCCACGCCCTTCACTCTTGGGACATTTTCTCTTCCACACAACCAGCCTGGCTTTTCATGAATGGAAACGATTACTCCAAATGATGAACTTAACGCCCTCTCCCATTTTAATTTCTGCTGGTGTTGAATAACACAGTGGAGTGTCTGTGAGAAAAAGGCCTTTGCTTGCTCCATGCAGCTGAGGTGATATGGCTGCCTCGTAAACCTCCACGGCACTTTTCGCAGCGGCACGTTTGATTAGAGAATATTCTTTCCTCTCCCGCAGTCGGACCAGGTGGCCGCCCTGGCGACGCCCCCTCCTCCCACACTCCAATCCTGCCCCCTCCTTCCTGCAAGATCAGCGGGACCCCCACGGTGTTCGGCACTCGGCGCTGAAGGTTAAAGTCGTGTGTTCATTACCAAAAGAGTTTCAAAGAACGCTGACGTTGAAGCCGATCAAAGAGGACCCTCGATTTAAAATGAAGGGTTTCTCACAACACACTAAATGTTGGAGGTCCTCAAGCAACTTAAACATTGCATTGAAATATCGGCTTGAAAGGAACCACAGGGTTTGTCTTTCTTTTCTCAGCTCTGCTTGATACGTATCCGAACTTCACGTTTATTCACTTTGCAACAGACGCATTTTCTTTTTCCTAAACACTTTTAAGACTCTAAGAAACCAGTGTTTGCCCGAATGGAAAGCTACAATGTCTTCAGTCATGTGTGTATACAGCGCACAGCAATTTGCCTTTACTCTGAGTGAAGCTGCAGCCGACGTGAGCTCACCAATCCCTCACGTGCAACTGAGTGAATCAAAGCAAACGGCCTCGGCGTTCTTTAAGTCGCCTGAAGACAAACAAACCCGCGGCGAAGACGTCGGACTCATTATTAAGTGCTGATTACCTGCAGCTGACGTAAACATTTGGAGGACAGCTCTTATTTATTTTCACTCTTTGTGCCGTCTTTTTTTTCCCTTCTCCACTCAGCCTTCACGATTGGGCCTATGGATCCCGCTGGTTTCCTGCTGAGATGAGTGTGTTTTGCTTTGATGTGTGCCTGTGCACCCCACGCAGTGTGTGTTGAACATGCCCGACACACACGCACAGCCGTGCACGTGTGTGGCAGACAGCGTCGAGGTAAAAGGGTACGGCGCTCTGGCAGCGTGGAGACGCGGTGCGTGACTGAGAGCTTTCCATAAACCTGCAGATCCAGCAACAAATGCAGCTGTAAAACACCAAACCTGGCAACCAAGGCAAACACTTGTGATCACAGCGAGCTGATGCGGTGGTGGTCGGTGTGTGTATGTGCGCACGCACGACCGCAGCTCAATTTATTTTAATGTCTGCCGTACGTGTGCAGAGCCGGGCCAAGTACAGGTAGCTGATGTGGAAATGGAAAATAAAGTCAGAAAGCAATAGTAAATAATATCTTTGGCACACAGCTAAACAGCGGATGCCTCCAGAATTGTAAAAGCCTTCCTCGGTGGGACAGGCCAACTAAACAGTATCAGTTTTTAAAGGCATAGTGTACCTATAATTGAAATGCCATCCAGTAACTGTTCACCAGGAGGCGTTTCTTCTGATCAATGCAACTTCAATCCCAGACAGCAGTCTTGACCTGTCGACCTCTGGTGACACTGCACCAGCCGCATGGAAACTGGGTTGTTTGTTTTTTTTCCACCCGCTGTTTTTGTTTATAATGTTGGAGTGCTTGACTACCACCCACAGGCCTCCATTGTGAACTCCAGATTGGCAATGTGTCACCAGAGCCTTTACTGACACAGTCATAAGTGGCAAACAGGATCATTTTAATTATCCCTTTGGGCTGCATTAAATTGAAAAATTAATGAGGTTTTTTGGTTGAATTTATTTGCCAGCAGATAATAATTGGAGTTTTAATTACAAACAGTAACCATAAATAAATTAAGTCAGTCATTTTCAATCTGTTTCCAAGCATATTATGAACCCTTGTGCGATCTTAACATTCTGTTTACTCCCCTTGTCCTACGGGTCAAAAATGACCCGCCCTACCAAAGCCATACAATAAAGCAACTTATTCAAGAAATGTATTTTCCATTCAAGCTTTTAGGTTTGTAAATTCAGTGAACATTAACCCCTGGATGTGAAATGTCTGAATGAACTTTCATTTTCAGCAGAATTATGTCTTTTGGTGGCCAAAAGTGAAGGACAAATTCCAACTCACTTACATTTCTAAGACGAGTGCTCACAGTATCTGAATGTCAAAAAGTGTGAAGGATTTAGACAACACACGGCCTGAAAGTTTCTTCCTCACCCAGGAGGCGTTGAACAAAACTAAAAACTTCACCTCATTACCTTCCCAGAGATTTCAACTTTATCTCATGGAGTTTGTGAGTTGACAAAGTTGGAGAAAGGTCAGTTAGGTCATATACTGAATTTAGAATTATGGAAATATAGCAAATTAGTACGTATAACATGTTTTGTTTTGTTTTTTTCTGAAACCAGAAGGAGCGGAAGAAGCGGATTCAGCTTGCGGGCCCTCTCGGCTCTTGTGCTAACATTATAGTTTGCAAGCCACACGGATCTTTGAAAAAACAGTGGCACGATATCCTGCGAGGAAAAAGGAAAAACCTTCCAGTGCAACGAGCTGTGATATTTACCCAGGGTGACTTCTGAACGGCTCGCTCACTGTTACGCAGGGCCCCAAAAACCTCGGGGAAGGAGCAGATGTTTTCGCTGCTCCTGATGCAGAACAGATGAGAGCGACTTTTTAAGACTTTTTTGGGGGGCGGGGGAGGGGGGAGAGGGGATTGCCATTGAAGATTGGAACACCCTGCCCTTTTTTAGCCTCACGGTCAATCAAAATATTTACAGAGCGATGCCGCCTTGAAATATAAATGAGGGAAGCGTGCGGTGTGCTCGTGCATACATTCGTTGTCATGAATACAGTGTTGGCGAGCAGGTTTGCTGTAAAATAGCCCGTGTAAGGTCAAAGGATCACTGTTTGAGAAGGAAGGAAAGGACAGGCAAACACTTCGGAGCAGACCGTCAGTCTGTGTGTTCCCCACTGATTAGCAGCAGAGACACAGACAGTCGGTGTGGTCTCTCAGAGTCGCATGATTTGTGTGAGGCCTGCTGGTGATTGGCACGTCCGTTAAGTGTGTTGCTCGGTTAGAAGCTGGGAAGTCCACATGTGAGTTCGCGGATGATTCTTGCTGCCTCAGAACGGCCGTTAGTCATCTCGCAGATCACCAAGATGATTGCAAAAGCTGCTGAAGTCATCACCGCACAGCCCCAACATTTTTTTGTCTTCTCCCCGCTGAGGTGACAGCCAAACTGCTTCGCTAAATCAGCTTATTTTTTTTAACAGAATTATCTTTTTGATGATGGGAGCCTCAGCAACACGTCAGTCAGCAAATGTCTGAGGTTTGTGTCTGTAGTTTGAAAACTTTTACTTTACTGATTTAAAGGCCCCATTGTTCTCAAAAATGTGGGGGAAAATAACTTATTCAATCTTTTAAATGAGATGTGTCTCTAGCCTGTCTGTGAACTCTTCAGAAATGGGGCCAGGAAGTGGAGTTAAATCACCCCTTAATTCTTTTGCTTGCCAAGGTTTTTAGTCAGTGCATGCTAACACACACAGTTCTGGAAATCAACCCTTTATGAGGTCACGGACAATACTGATGGCTAACAGATTAGTGACACTCCCAGCCAGGTACTCGTTCCACTCTCTGAGACCGAGTCACAGCTGCTTCGTTTTTGTTGCCTGACAATCGTGCGAAAGGTTCAACAAAGGATAAAACAGAGGCGAACTTGCCACATTTACTTTAGAGGTATGGAGATTTTTGAACAATGAATTGTGTAGAACTGCTCCTCTGAAGTCCGGGTTGCAAAATAAAGATCCACTGACTAGTATAACTTGTCTTTGTATATTGCTTTTAGTGCATACACGAGGACATGTCAGGGAGAAAGTGGACAAAAATCATGTCCTTGAGGACGTGCAAACAAGAAGAAAACAAGTACCGGTATAATTTCTCCATCATGGTGAGGCTTTGGATTGGATTGTACTGGCTCATAAAATTTTACTTAAGTGTGCGTGAGGCTTGGTATGATTCACTAAGTCAGTCTGCACATCCTTATGGTTCCAGTAACTACTCGCTGTGTTTTGGCCGAGCTCACACTTCGTATGGTCACTGACTAACCAAGACATCAAAAACTTTCCCCTCCACTTTCTACAACCGTGACCTTTACCAGAAAAACAAAGGAAAAAAAACTTACTCACCTCCTCTGAGCTGCTGCTTGCTCTACAGTTTTTATATTGCAATAAGTGATTGCATGTGTCTTATTTTCTCAGTCATCAAAATATTTTATTTTATTTTACCAGGGGATAGTTTGCACATTTTACCAATATGCTTTTTATAAAGGACACTTAAAGCTAAAGGAATTTAAAAAACAAAAAAACAAAACATTAACATGTGCAAAGGCAATGTGTGATGTTTGTTCCGTGTGCTGTAGGTTTGAATATACCAGTAGCCTGAGCGATGGGTTGAGAATTCAAATAAAGGCAGTTGAATTGTTTCCACAGTAGAAATTTAAAATAATATTTTTTTGCCATTCACTCTGCTCTCCTTTGTTTTGTTTTTTTTGTTTGTTATTTTTGATATTTTGATTCAAATTTAGCTTGTTATAAAATGCTGTTAGTATAAGTGTGCATTACGCTAATATAAATAACACACTGTCACTGCGACTTTTGGTTTGATTTTCCATTCATCCTAAATCAGGGGGTGATAGATACTTATTGTTTGCACCAAAGATGTCATAATATCCTAAGGGAACATAAATCAGCACCCCCTTCTGCTTTATGTGATTGCTTTATACAAAATAATAAGAAAGCTGACCGTATTTTTTTTTTTTTCTGGTGATAGATAGAATTTTATCATGAAATATGATCATTAAGCTACACAATTGTTTTGTTTGTTTTTTATGTGTTTTACACTGATCAAAACTAGTATAAGAGAAGCACTTGGGAAAAAAGAACATTTCGAAGAGAATATGTCACTTCCTAAATTTGGACACTAGAGGACAGCATTGTATTTTGTTTTCTTTGAAGGCGGGGGGACGACGGAACGACGATGCAGGATCACTGGAGACGAACATGTTTTTAGTGCATTATGGAACTGAAGCGAACTAAATTCAGTGTGTTGTAAATTGAAAGAGCTCGAGAGACTCAGATTGTACTAGGGGATTATTGTAAATTACTGCAGTATGTAACCAAGTTTAACAACTTTTTTTTTTTTTTTTAATGAACTGTCTGCAAGTTGAAGGAAAAACATTGCACTGCAATATCACTACATCAATATCGATCAGAAATGCACTACCGTACGTTTCCGTTTTATTATTTTATTTTACATTTTATTTTGTCTTTTTGCAAGCCGCTTCCCTCGGTGGCGAACGTCTTTGCCTTGTGTGAGTGTTCCATCATCATGTGGATGCGATCTTTGGCTCGATGCGCGTCTGCAAAGCGAATTCAACCGTGTCGTCAGTTCCGTGAAGCGTTCCAGACTGGATGGAGGCTTCATCAGCCAGAGAGACGACTGAAAATTATTTACCAAGAGTTAAGCGAAAACTGAACTGGAACTAGAATAGAATATGTCATTGAGATAT
The DNA here is from genome assembly GCF_046127955.1 of Nelusetta ayraudi. NCBI lineage: Eukaryota > Metazoa > Chordata > Actinopteri > Tetraodontiformes > Monacanthidae > Nelusetta > Nelusetta ayraudi. Next base: position 4,088,958 of record NW_027466083.1, read on the forward strand.
TCTTAAAGTGAGAGCATCTTGTCGCGGTGGGCCTTTTTTCTGAAGAGGTTTCTCCCCCTAGCAGCGGACTGTCAGCGAACTCGGCAGCCTCCAGCTTCCCGTTGCGCTGCGCCTGAACTGGGATGCATCGCCGTTAGCCCGACGTTAGCTTCCCAGCTAGCTTCGAGAGCCGCTCCTGTATCTTTTCTCGCAACGGCACACCGTAAGTGGTTTAAATCAAACTCTTATTTTTGTCTCTGCATTCATGCGAATGCCCCCGCTCGTGCTTCGCATCAGTGAACTCCCTAATGGTTGCTCTTCGGTCGAGCTTCCCCCTGACAGCTGTATGTGTGAAGTGCAAGCAGGCCCGTGAGCTTTAGCACCAGGAACCTATCAACCCTGTCGACCCCGTTTTGTTTTGTTTTTTGTATTTTCGCTATTAGTATTTTTGTTTGTTTGTTTTTTTCTAATAACGGTGTAAGTATACTCTTACTAACCCCCACGTTTGCCCTGGCTGGGGGTTCTAATCCTGGGGTAACGAGATGAGTCAGGACACCTGTGCTGCTGCACCTGTTCTGGCTCACGCATTCCAGCCCAACATACCGGCTTCGCTTAACTTATTTCATCCTCGTGCAGAATGCAAAGTTTTTTTTTAATTTACGTTTTTATTTAAATTCTTAGTCTGATGTCAGATCAGTTTTGTCCTCCCAGCTGTTTCTATCTCAAGCCAACAGCGGTGCGTCATACTTGCTTCAATGAGCTGGGACTGGCCAGCAGTTTGCACTGGAAAAGCATATTTACCGAAGTTGGAGCAAATGTAAACAAGAGGTTCTGTGCCTGACTTATAGGAAGTGGCTGGTAGTTGATCCACTTGCCCTACTCCTGCGTAACAATTGAAGTAGCCTAGCCAAGTACACATAAACCCTTAAAGGGCACCAAAAACTCGGCCTTAAATTCCCATTTTAAATCAATGCGTAAATCTGAGCCGGTTTGTCCCTGTACGAAGAAACAAAAGTCCATCTATTGCAGGGCTTTTGTAGTAACTGTTTAAGATGTGTTGTCTTCAGTAGTGATTCATACTTTTTTTAATTATTATTATTAATAATAATCTATTTTCTATTCTATTCTATTCATTAGCCACCTCAGTGGGCATGGCAGACAATTCTTGTAGTCTTTTACTGAATAGCATTTTAAAATATTCACGCATGGATGCTTGATATTGTTTTTCATGCCCTAAAGAACCAAAAGCAACAACACAACACCCACAACTGCACTAGTCACTCCTGTATTATCAGCGTTTGTGTGTCGTGATTGACTGCTGGACTAAACGGTAGTTTGCCGTTTACCTGTGTGACTAAGGAACTCTTTTTATTTTCATCATTATTGTTATTCTTACTATTAGTAGTAATACTACTAGCATTAGCATCATGGTTATCATTATGATTCATGCAGGATACATTTAGGTTGGACTTAGTTTTGCTTGAAGATTTTATGTAACAAAATATCAATGCTTATTGTCCATGAATGAATGCAATATTAAATGCTTAATACTGCTGTTGTGTGCTGCATCGCTTTATTCCTGCAGCCCTGCACATTTGTCCAAATCTTTTTCCTCGCCATTGTTTTTGCCTTTTATGTTTTAACAAGCCTGCGGCGCCACCACACATTTGCGGGCGTGAGTTTGTCAGGCTCTGTTCATTAGCTGCAGCCACGGTTGCCTCTTGTCACTTGGACAGAATTAGAATGAGGAGAAAATGTTGATGTGCTCCTCTTTAATCTGCGAGAGAGTGGGCACTGCTAAAATCTGTCACAGAGCTGTTGAGCAGAGTGGCCACTTCAGCTCTACCGCTCATTGTTGTGGCGGCGCCGCTCTGAGGTGTGTTGTGTTTTTCATTCTCGTTGGAAGTCGCCTCCTCGATTGTGTCTTGTAATTATTCTCCCTTAGGCCTAATGACGCGGCTGTTTTCACTGCTTTCCTTTGGTCTCCTCTCTTCAAAAACAGCATTAGGGGCCTGAGTTTCCATTTCCGTCCTTCACCGTGTTGTTGTATCCACTCCTTATCTCTCTCTCTCTTTCTCCCTCTCCCTCTTTCTCTGTTTCTTCCGTCCCTTTCCTCTCCCTGCAGGCACAGTGCATTATGACAGACAGCATGATGAGTAAAGCCGCCACGATGGAGATTCCAATCAACAGCAATGGAGACACAGGGACGCTAACTGAGGACGATGGCCTCGAACAGGTGGGTCAAGTCCACCCAGGTCCTCAGTCTAGTGTGTAAAGTTGTTCAGCCTTTTATTCACTGGTATTTCACATTCAATTAAAACTATAAATGTTGTGGCACACGAGCTCTTATACAGTGATGGTGTTTTAATCCTCTTCATTTTAGTGTTTATTAAAAGCGATGTCGCGCCGATGAAGTTATGGGTTCCTCTGACCTGTTGGTTTTCTAGTACCAGAAAGTACCAGAAACCAGTACACTGACGTCTCGCCCATCCATCTTGGCTGCTCCAATAGAAAGATCTTAGAGTTGGTATGATTTTGAATAGATTCCAGTAGATAACCAATCAGCTTCCTTTCAGTAAAACCAGGAAGCAGCTGCAGCAAACAGTCCTCAGAAACCCCAGAAGAAGTCAATGAAGAAACGGAGGAAGAAAGCAACTTCTGTTTTGCGGTCGTGGCATTTTGTGATAGTCTGTATGTCTGTCACGTGCTTTTAGCCAAAGTGTAGCAGCTCATGTCAGCTCTGCACCAGTCGGAAGCCTTGAGTAACTTGGCTGAACGAGTAGGATCAGAGAGATTTATGGACAGAAGATTGATGTAGTCACCTGTCAAGTTTAGCTTTCCCTTTACAAATCCCTTCAGTGGGCTCTTTGTAAGATGGACGTGTTGGATTAATCACAAGTGAACCAGGAAACCATCTTGTGTTTCTGTCAGGTCAGTTTCCTGACATTACAATGGACACATGGGGATGCAGTTCTACAGTGCGTGACCTCAGCTGTTAGTCACCACCGTGGAGGCAAGATCCCGCTGGGAATTCAGGAGTTGCAGTCCTGCAGCTGTCTCCGTGGAAACCGGTGCTTATCAGTCACAGCCCACGTTCCCACGCGTTCATGGTCTGAAGGCGCGTTTTAAGATAACCAGCAAGACTAAGAGCTGCCGGGTGGTCGCGTGGCCTATTAAAAATCCAGCGCAGCGGGCTAATGCACACTGTTTGCTTCACCTGAGTCAGCTGGAATGTACGCAGTGTCACAGAGCTGCATGGAGCAGCTTGTTGGCTTTGCTACTTTTAAGGACACGCCTGTGTTTGGCCAACAGGCCCAGGATCCTGGTGGAAGCGGTGGCGGTTGATAATGTTATTTGCTCACTAAAGTGTGCGGCGCTCCTCCTCCCACACCGTGGCAGTAAAAGAAGGTCCCACCTCAAGTGTCAAGTGACAGCCCGTCTTCGTGTTAGAAGAGTGTTGCCGCCGCTCTGTGTGGTGCTGGATTGTAACCAGTCGTCATGGCAACCCGGCAATTAATCTGAAAACTGGCTGCGCTTTGTCCTTGGGTGGAAGCCCTCTGAAGCCAGATTGGTATCTGCTGTGCAACGTTTTGAGTGCAGACTGTCACTTTTTGAGTTGAGCTGAAAGACTTGCGGGTCCAAGAAGACGGAGGATGGGAAGTGCTGTAGAAAAGGACGCGTGCTGCTGTGGAGGGCATCAGTTCCTGTATGCACCTTTGAAATCAGCCCGTTTTCTCTTTTCTGATGGAAAACCAAGAAATATTTATTTATACTCTCAACGGAAAAACATTCATCATCTTTTACCAAATGCAGCAGTGTTTCCTGAAATTGTTGTATTATGCTCTTATTTGACTTTGGAATTATAAGGTATTGAAATGGGTGAGTTAGTTAAGTTTAGTTTGGCTATAAGACGCTTTGACGCTGCAGGAATGATTCAACTTCAAGACGAGCGATCTTGAGAGGCAGCTGGACGTTGACAGGGACAGATCTATATCATATGTATGTGTATATATATATATATATAGATATAGATATATAGATATGTGTGTGTATGATAAAACTCCAGTCCTCAGGGTGATTATTGGTGCTAATAATTTGGTGTAATGGAGGTCCGGCAGTTTGATCCCAGCAGCAGATGCTTCACTGTGAGGGAGAGCCCTCAAGCACTACAGACAGAACTGATTCAATTAAAGTTCAGTGAAAGACATCTTTTCTTAGTTTTTTTTTAGTATATTTCTATTGATTTCTTTAGTGTCTACAGGAGAAATATATATTCATCTTTACAGGAAATCAAATGTTGAACACCAGCAAACTGGCCTTAACAACTGTCAGGGGTTCAATGTGGATCTTCAAACCTTTTGATCCTGATTGTGTTTGTGTTTCCTGTTTTCTTTGCTTTCCCGTTTATTTTCCGCTGCGCAATGTTTTTTCAGACTTGACATGTTTTGCAAACCTTGAAAGATCAGTTGCCATGGCCGCTGTTACTGTAAAAAAAAAAAAAATGAATAGAAGGTTAAAAGGAACAGGCCTGGCAAAGCGTGTCCATCCCTTCCACTCGGTTTAAAACTACCAGCAGCTGAGTGATGGATGACATCACTGCTCTCCGTCCCACAGCCCCTCTGTCTCCAGACATCACGACACCAGTTTCCCCGAGAGAGTTTATTTTGCTTTCTTCACTCATGCGTCATAATTTGTGTCACAGATTTGTTTTCTTTCTTTTTCTGCTGTCTTGTTTATTGTTTCTCTGTCAATCCTCCCCTCCTTCATCTCTGTGCAGGCTGCAAAACTGCAGTGGAGCTTAGATGAGAAGTTAGGGGGCTCCAGAGGCACCAGGGTGAGCCGGCCATTAGTGTGTGTGTGTGTGTGTGTGTGTGTGTGTGTGTGTGTGTGTGTGTGTGTGTGTGTGTGTGTGTGTGTGTGTGTGTGTGTGTGTGTGTGTGTGTGTGTGTGTGTGTGTGTGTCCTATCTGTGTGGTTGTGTTTGTGTGTAGCACTGCTCAGTGGTTTGGCTGCAGGCAACATTAAATGACATTGCGTCACAACGTCAACTCATCCCATGAGACGTCAGATATTCTTATTTGGAAGCCAAAACCACTGCGCAATAACTTGGGTCTTGACTAATTCTAGATAGAAGGAATCTCTCAGTCTGGAGTTTTCCTGTGGTGCCGCTAACATCTAACTCATCTCTCTCATTAACTGTCTGGTTTGATTTGCACATCGGGTTCAGAATCATCTTGCATAATTGTAGCTGGTGATGCTGTGGGCACCCAGGTGATGTTGCATTGCTGATGGTGATGGAGGACTTAGCCGTTTCACTTCCTGCTCTTCTGCTGCATCATCGTTCTGAATGTCTTTTGTTGTTGTTTGTGGTTGTGTTTGAGGTTAAGAGAAAGCCGACACAACCACAAACAGCGAAGCTTACAAAAGAGCCAGTTTGTTTTAGAGGATACCTCTCGCTTTTTGACTCTTTTTTTTTTTTTTTTTTGCGAATTTTGTTTCGCGGCGCGCACCATAACAGTGGCCCCTCCCCCTTTGACCACCATCAGATGGTATTTACAGGTACTACCCGAAAAATTAGAATATCGAGAAGTTGTTTTATTTTGGCAATTTAACATGAAAGATGAAACCAACACATTTTATTGAGCCATTACACGCAAACTGAGATCTCAAACAGTTCCTTGTTGTAACTTTGCTGATTAAGATGTTCAGCTTATTAAAACCACAAACCCACAAACTCAGAAAATTATTATAAAATTTGAGGGGTTTTTTTTAAGCTGCAAGACCTGATCAGCAAAATCTAAAGAAATAAAAACTTGAAATATATTGATTTGCATATTATTTGTTTATATAATATGTCAAATTCACCTTTTAAGTTGAATTGCAGAAATACAGCAACCTTTTCAGGATATTCTAATTTTCTGGGTAGTGTGTATATTGTGAACTTGTGTTCAGTTTCCTGAAAGGAAACAGCCACCTCCCTTGGAGCTCCTCGCCTGGCCCCTTATCGCAGTGTAACTGGAGCCCAGACGGCTTCTTTTATGTCCCCTGTTTACAGAATCTCTCCCCACCATTCAGTAATTATAGCGTGTGTGTGGAAAATGAAAGAAGCAGACGGCTACTGGCACAAGCAGGGTTCAGCCCCCCCCAAAAAAGATAATTTTGCTAAATTAAAGGTTGTCAGAACCACTTTTTTGTGTTTTTGCGAAACAAAAGAGACCTGCGAGATAAACAAGAGAAAACATATCCAACATACCCGGCCTCTCTGCTACTTTGCAGTTTTTCAGTCCCCCCCCCCTCTCCCCCTGCTGATTATTTTCCGAGGGGCGTCAGTTTTCTGTGGCGTCCTCCTACACCCCATGAGAGTCACGCCGGCCTCGGCCTCTGGGACTTTATTGCTGGGTTCCCAGCTGTGACGTGGCAGGAGGTTGAGGTCGAATCGTTTGCCAGGTTGATTATTGACCGAGCACTTTGCAAGTGTTTTGTCACACGCTCTGCAGTTCCCCCTGTTTGCTCTCTGATAAATAGTTGCAGGTCAGCTAACCCTGTGCGTACTGACTAACCTCTCTAACACAGCAGTGCTTGTCCTGCCCCTCTAGTGAGAAAACCTCTAATCCACGCTGTCAAAATGTAACGCATCGTATGTCCCCCCCCCGTCTCCTCTTTGTCCTCTCCTGTTTTCTGTTTTTTTTCTGGTTCCCTGTCATGTTTTTTGTTTTTTTTTTAAATTCCCGTCATCACAGGACCTGCAGCAGGTGATGGTGTCGGGTCCCAATCTGAATGAGACCTCGATCGTGTCCGGAGGTTACGGAGGCACTGCAGAGGGCATCATTCCCACCAGCTCCATCAAAGGTAGGTTCGGCCCTGCCGTGTATTTCACATCCCTGGTGTAGGAGCGAGGGATGTTCGCAATTAATCGATTAACGATTAAATTTAATTAGTCACAATTATTTGAACATTTTTTGCACTGGGTTGTTTTTTTTGGGGGGCGGGGGGGTTAAATGGTGTGGTGGATACCAGTATACCTAGGAACAAGTTGCTTTTAAACAACTTTAAAAAAAATAAATAAAAAAAAGTTATGTGACCCATTAGAAGTCAACTTAAAGTCAGAGGATAAATGTTTAGGGTGTTTTTATTATTCTCTAATGTAAAGATTGATCACATTGGACCTGATTTAAGGTTTAAATAATAATTATATTAAATTTTTTAATAATGATAATTTAATAGTTTAATTAATGATAATTTGCATCCCTGGTAGGAGCATTTCTGGGCTGCGCTGTGTTAAAAACGTCACAGCAGCTCTTTGCCCCGCTTTAGGAAGGCCGTTCGCTCAACTGTCATATAAGTTTTGAATGAATTCCAAGATTGACAGATTGACGGGAGCGATGACAACACAAGGCAGCGTTCCAAACCGTGACCTGAGTGCAGAGAAAGAACAACAGCCGTCGCTCACTGCCAGCTCCTGCTCTTCTAATGTTACCTCGTTCTCTGTTCCGCTCTCTTTCTCAGGCCCTGCCGTGCGCTACAATGCAGAGTTTACCAAAAGGATCCCAGTTACAGGATTAGGTGGCTTCCCAGACCCAATTATAAGCGTTCATTATGGGTTATTATTGATGCGTTTACAGCAGGAGACCCTTTTTCCAAAATAAGATAGAGTCATTTGGGGGATGAGAGAAGTTGGGTTTTGTAGCGTGGAGAGTTCTTGATGAACAACAATTCTGACACTAAAACAATGCTTTCAAATTGATAGATCCTCAATGATCTATACTGTATCTCATTTTGGAATGTGATGGTTGGAGATGCATTTCTCTTTCCCTTCATCTTCATCCTGCACTCTCTGCTGGCGGTGACAGCAGCTCACTGCAGCTCTCTGCTCTTCTAATTGGACGTGGATGATCAGCTTTAATATGAAAGCTGCTTTTGATTTGACTTGATTGATTTTCTTGCTCTGCTGCCTCCTTCCTCTGAATTCAAGTCCTTTTTGCACGTGCTCATGGTCCCCCTGCAGGACATTTCAGGCTATTGCATCAAAGAATTCTCAGTCAAAGGCTATGGAGGCATCCAACTTCACCGCAAGGCCTCTGGATATTTTTTTCAAAATTGCAGAATTTGACATTTAGACTTTTTTTCTTATCAGCTTAGAAGGTCAATCATTTCCCAGCAGTTTCAATGTAGCGGCTGATTGGTTTATTCTGGGTCTTTCATGCCATATCATTTCTTTCATGGTTTCCTGCTGAGTTTATGTTTGGTTTCTAACTTCCCCTGCCTCCAAATGGATACCCTTTTAAAATCTGCAGCAGCATTACTTTGTTAGGCTATTCTGCCTCTCCTGTTGCTCAAATCAAAACTCTTTCGTTTCACCTTTGTCGTCACTCATTTGTCACTGTTGTACAATAAGTGTCGCTCACTAAATGTTCTTTCCATTCTGTCCTTCCTCCCCCTCCTCTTCACGGCTACCTCCTACATGCCCTTCCTCCTCCCTTTCTCCCTATTGTCATTTTCCTTCTCTTTGTCTCCCTGCTCCTCCCCAACTTTCTCCTTTGCTTCTCGTCACTCCATTCATTTCACACGCGCTCAACCTTCAATCTGTTTTCACTTTTTAAAAAAACGTATTATCCTCCGATTCTCCTTCGTTTATAACCTCACCCTCAAAACACCCAAATATGAATCCCGTCCCTGCACCCCCTCACGCAACCCCGCCCCCACCGCAGACCTGCGTATGAAGGCCAGGAGAAGTAGCGTTCCCCCCAGCACTTCTTTCCTCTGCCATTTATCGAGCCAGTCGAATGAACTCCAAGGTACTGGGAGGGGGCAACATCCATCCCTTTAACACACTCATGTTGTTGATGTGAGTCGTTTATGCAAAGATTGTCCACATTTGACACTATGATCCGCTCCACCACAGAAAAGGACGTGCCGCCTCCTCAAGGTTTTCCCTGTCACTCACTCATTCACTCCTTACTCACCCATTCACTCACCCCTTCTTACTCATGCATACATGTGATTTTGCAGTGAGTCAGTTCTGGGCATTCCACAATTTTAAAAATGTACAATGTATCTGGTTGAGGGATTTTCTTCTTGGACGGTTTTTGTTTGTGTGTGTGTGTGTTTGTTTGTTTGTCTTTTGCTGTCATCATCTACTCATGTTTTGACTGTCTGCTCTGCTGCGTCAGGCTCCAACATGCACCACAGCAGCAGCAGCTCATCCATGACGGCGGAGGAAGCGACCCGCGGCGTGGCTGTGGAAAAACTGGAAAACATGAAGAAGTGGAGCATCAACACCTACAAGGTAGGCAAGAAACTGATCCTTGTGTGATGTGATTGCTTCAGAGACGAGTTAAGTAGGTTTATACGGAAGCGCATTGCTGCCACCCTGGAGGGGGAAAAAAACAAACCAAAAAAAACAGGGCTCAGTTGTGATCATTTTCACGTTATTTTGTCAAAGGTTGACGTTATAAGATGAAATTTATCATGTAAAAATGTGCTAGAGCTAGATTCAACTAGATCTCTGGAACCCCCAAAATCCTTCGAATCTCTGTCCTATTGTGGGTTCCTTTTTAATCAAATTGAGTTGATGCGCTTCCGTAGTATGCTGCCACACTTGATGAAAACAGGGCTCAGTATCGCGTTATAACATTAAATTATCAGGAAATAACGAGATAGTTTCACGTTTTTACCTGAAAATCATCATGTAAAAATGAGATAGTTTCACGTTTTAATGTGAAACTGAGCCCTGTTTTTCTTCTAGAGTGGCAGCAATGCGCTTCCGTAGGTTTACACCCCATCTGTTTCTTTTTTTTAACCCCCAGTGTACAAAACAAATGATCTCGGAGCGTTTTGGCCGAGGCTCCCGGACTGTAGACCTGGAGCTGGAGGCCCAGATTGAGGTGCTGAGAGACACTAAAAGGAAATACGAGACGGTGCTGCGATTGGCCAAAGCACTGACCAATCACTTCTACAACATGGTGCAGACGCAGCATGCACTGGGCGATACCTTCGCTGATCTCAGCCAGAAATCACCAGAACTTCGAGTGAGACACCAAAATGTTTTTTTCAAATCATAGACTTCACTCTCTGTTTCTGAGCTACAGTGGATTTGAACTTTAAAACTAATAATATTTTGAGTAGTTATGATTTTTTTTTTTTTGACCATTGTAGGATGAGTTTGGCTACAATGCAGAGACACAGAAATTGCTCTGCAAGAACGGCGAGACTCTTCTCGGCGCCATCAACTTCTTTGTGTCCAGCATAAACACGCTGGTCAACAAGACCATGGAGGACACACTGATGACAATCAAGATGTATGAAAATGCCAGGTGAGCAAATGCAGCCCTTGTGTTTGAGAAGGCAGAGTGATGCACGCCTACAGGATGTGACATCACAGATATTTTCCTCTCCGTTTGGGAGCAGACTGGAGTTCGATGCCTACCGGTCCGACCTGGAGGAGCTGAGTCTGGGTCCGCGGGACGCGGTGGCCGTGGCCCGCATCGACGCTGCTCAGCAGCAGTATCAGGCACAGAAGGACAAATACGAACGCCTTCGCTCAGATGTCATCATCAAACTGAAGTTCCTGGAGGAGAACAAGGTGGGTGTTCACGGAGGTCTTACTAACCCACAAAGAAAAAGTAAGAGCTTTTGTCCTGGGTTGACGCGCCCTCTTGTGCCTTCTCCTCTGCTCCAGGTGAAGGTCATGCACAAGCAGCTCCTCCTCTTCCACAACGCCATCTCTGCGTACTTTGCCGGCAACCAGCAGCAGCTGGAGCAGACGCTGAACCAGTTCAACATAAAGCTGAGGCCCCCGGGGGCCGACAAGCCCTCCTGGTTAGAGGAGCAGTGAGAGGCCTCTGCTGAGAGCCCTTCTCCTCCTCTTTCCATGTTGTCCACCTGTTACCCGTTAGTAGCCCCACTTACTAGAGGACCACGGCTGAAGGAAGTGACAGTGATGCCAGATGTGTGGCAGGATGGACGTTGTTGTTAGTTTAACTAAATGCTGCAAGAAACCAAGTGGCCAGTTTCATGAACAGTCTGGGGGCTTCTAGTGCCTCACCCCTAAACTCCATCTTTGCAGTCTCATCTTCTCCTTGTGCTTTATTCCCAGACCAGACCAAGAATCCCCCCGCTCACAGCCAGAAATCTCTCTTCCCTCTGTTGTCACATGTTCACGGCAATCATGCTCAAAGTCCGACTTGTTACCCCCCTTGCAAAAACGCCCCCTCCTCCGGTTGCATTTCTTCATTTCCATCCCATGAACACAGAAAGCTTATAAAAGCATTAAGATAACCACGGAAACACAGTCAAATGTCTCATCAGTGTGTCAGACCTCAGCGCTCTCCCCTGTGCCTCCATGGACTCTGCAGCTCAACTAACGTGGCCTCAGAGGAAGAGAAAAGTCCAGAAAAAACTGATTTGTATGGTACACTGGAAGGGTTTGCACATTGACAACAAATCAGTGCACATTTCAAATTATGGGTTTAACTTTTATATAATCTAATATCTAGATTTTTGTTGTTGTTATTCTAAAAACAAAAACAAACACACAATGTTATGTTTAATTTAGTTTTTGCTTAATTTAAATGTCATCTGTTTTGATTGTTTTTATTATTTGACTTCTTAGTGTGTCTAATGTGTTATGCTTCAGCTGGTAGGCGGGTGTGCTAGTCAGGCAGTGTGTGTGTTCGCGTCTCGGACTGTGGGTGCAGCTTTTGCAGAGTCAGATTTTAGAGGTAAACTTGACGTGTTTGACTCGTATATGCAATCACCATTTTTGGAAAGTCTGCCAAAGATTCCAAACGTTGTGACAGCTTGGCTCCTTTATTTACTGTGTCCTGCCCAAAGAGTATCAAGAGAGATGCCTGCTGGCTGTTTCACGTCGGTCAGGCTCAGTCTCAACGTGGATTGAGAAGAATTTAAGGAGCAATTGCTTGTATGAGTTTAAATGAGATTCTGCTTTACTTTTGTCTCATTGTATCCAGGAGGAATTAGCCACGGTCCGCTTAGATCTGTTTTGTCATAAGTTTCTATTTTTTGTTATGTTTACGAGCACATATCACAAACCCCGACAGGTTCTATTAGCCCACTATAAGAGAACTATGGTTATCTTTCTTCACACTGAAGATTACTGTAGCCCCAATATATTATTACTACATCTAATATTGTAAATGAAAATCTCCTTAATTAGTCTTTGGAGGTCACACTAATGATCAGTGTAGGTATATTTTAGTAAATGATTAAAATAGAGTTTGCCTCAAAAGAAATCCGTACTGCTAATTGATTTGTTGAAATGTTAATATGATGTACAATTTGTGTGTATGTGTAGGTTTGTTGTAATGAACACATGAGCTGAAACTGTGTTTGCATCTCACTCAGTTGATGAGTGGTCCATTAACATCTGATTTCATTTGCAACATGGACATTAAAGCGTCCGACCTTAGGATGTCCAACTCATCTGATAGATACACCCTGAAATAGGACTTTTCTGGGTTTTCATTTCCCAATGTGCACTTGAGGTAATCCAGTGTAGTGAACGTTTGACCATAATCCAACTCATCAACCTCTTTCTGTCAGACAGCTCCACCAGCGATGGCTGGTCTGCTTTGTGTTTGCAGGAGAGGAGAGGAGAGGAGAGGAGAGGAGGTCTGAGGAGAGCAATAAGAAAAAAAGAAAAGAGGTGCTTGATTTGTCTTGCGTTGACATAATGCCTCTGTATTTCTAAGGGGTTGCATTGTTTTCACTGAAGAAGCTTTTGTGCAAGCCTCCAGTCAGTGCAACCACCAATCCAGCAATATTGCTCTCTTTTTCTCTTAATAAAGTGACCCAAGACTGCCCCCTGTGTTGAGTCCCTCTCCTGCTGACTGGTAATAGGACACGAGTCTGTACTGTAGTGCACTCGCTGGCAGCCTTTCATTGCAGAGACATAATCGAGGAATATGATTTGAGATTTTATTTGTATACAATCAATGTTTACTAGGTCGATCCAGTGTGTTGTACTGTACGAATGGTTACACAATATGATAAATGAGGGTGCGCCCATTGCTCTCGTGATCCTTTTCCTTTATTCCTCCCCAAGACCTGGAAAGTCTCCCCCACCCGCCTCAAGGGATCAAAATTAAAATAAGACATTTTCAAACGTTCTGGTTGTGTTTCCTCTGTTTCTTCTCTTCATTCTTCAACACACACACACACACACACACACACACACACACACACACACACACACACACAAAGGTGTTTGGACAGACCAACGCATTCTTTCTTTCTTTTTTTTTTTCTTGTAAAATAATAATTTCTCAGATATATACTTTTTAATTTAATTATTTTTCTTCATTTCTTATTGTTATTTGACTCTTTTCGAATGGGCGTAGCCTTACCTGTCGTAGGCGGGGGTCTGCCTTGAATGTGATTAGTGGAGGCGCGTCCTGCACCTGTGATTTTTGACTCTCACTTACACGTCAGAATCACTGAAGCCAAGGAAGGCCGCCTCGGACACTGGAGCTCACTGGAAAACTCATTCCGAACGCACGTGAGTTGAACATTTCTTCGGGCTGTTTCGGTTGGAGCCTTAAAATCTAAAAGTTTACGCCGGTTTTTGGTTTTTTTGTTCTGTTTTGTTTTTGTTGGTAGATCGAGGCCCGAGTTTCCTTCGAACCGTATTTACCCGCGATGCTTGATGCGCCATCGTGATTTGACGTCAAACCGTTTACGCTTCGAGTCGTTGTCGTTTCTGACATACAGCAAAGTCCCGAGTTTTAGCTGGCAAACTCCGACCCAGCCAGTGTCTCTTTACCAGCTTCCCCTTTATCAGACACGCAGTTCCTGCTTCATATCCAGAACAAAGCAGATGTCAACTCCCTCTGTGCTGAACTATTACACCACTTTTAAAAACGCTGCCACATCCATCCATGGTAGCGTTTATCCTCGAATAAAGAGAGGATACAGCACGAAGTGATGTGTTGCAGCCACTCTTGGTGTTGATCACTGTGTGTGTGCGTGCGTGCGTGCGTGCGTGTGTGTGTGTGTGTGTGTGTGTGTGTGTGTGTGTGTGTGTGTGTGTGTGTGTGTGTGTGTGTGTGTGTGTGTGTTTAACCTTTACCATACAAACCCTTTCGACGTGTTCTTTCTGTCTCTGCAGGTCTGATTGGTCACCCGTGGGATCCTTCCTCCCTGCGTCTCCTGGATTGGAGCTCCAGATGGAGGGAGTGCGGATCTCACAGTCTGCTTCTCCGTCCAGCTGTTGCCCTCAAACATCTCCTCCGGCAGATGTTGAGGAAAGTTCATGTCTTCATTCATCTTCCACGCCTGCTGTTATGGCTGTGACGGCACCACCTCCACCAGCACTACCGCCGCCTCCTCCTCCTCCTCCTCCTCCTCCTCCTCCACCAGCACTACCGCCGCCTCCTCCTCCTCCGCCGCCACCACCTCCTCCATTTCTTCCTGCCACTGCTGTGCTCTCTCGTGTCAGTGGTCAGCGGCGCTCCATGAAGAAGCTGAACTGGGACACCCTCCCCAGCCAGCGGGTACTGGGCAAGCTGAACGTCTGGACGTCCCAGCGGCCTCAGAGGGACCTGGTGCTGGACATCCGGAGCATGGAGGAGCTGTTCAGCCAAGTGGACAGGCGGAGCTCGCTGCGCAGTTCGAGGGTCCAGGGTGTGAAGAACTGCGTTGGCATGGATGTCTATCCACCAGAGCCTCAGGTAGATGACTTGGAAGTTGCATTTCAAGGTTGTTGTCAAGTTCCTGCTTACATGGTTTTAATGTTGTGGCTGTTTTTAGGTTTATAGCTCGGTGATGCAAAGTGTGTTCTGTAAACTGTGTGAACTTAGGAAGTAATAACCACACAACGAGGAACTTCTTTTTAATGTTCTACAATTCTATTGTAATCACTGAGGAACTTGCTGAGACTGAGATGAAATGACATTTGGGAGTTGTATTATTTTATTTTTTTTTATCCTCAAGAGTTCACAGGAAGAGTGATATCAGATGTTGGCTGCACTTTTTTTTATTTGATTGGTGTTTCTTTTTCTTCTGTCCAGGTCACAATCCTGGACTCCAAGAAGAATATGAATATTGGGATCCTCCTGCGGCATTTTAAGAGGTTGGAATTTGTTATCACAAACATCAACACTGATTTCTAGGGAATGGAGTTTCAACAAATTTTCAGTGTATTTCAGCTGAAAATGAAAATTATTTCCCCAAAAAATTCTGAGGCAGAATGATCGCTTCTGAAAGCAGGACCCAACAGGAAATACTCTTTTACAGAGCGAGAGAGGTCTGAGCTTTTTTCTTCAATAACTGTATTTGTCTCCCTCTGCAGGCCAGTGGCAGAACTTGTGCAGGACATCAGCGAAGAGAGCTGGCTGAAGTTCGGCGCAGGAAAACTGAGCGAGCTGTGCAAGCTGCTGCCTGAAGAAAGTGAGGTGAATCCAGCTCCAGTTTTCTTCTCACTGACACATAGCTAACCTCCATTGCCCCTAACAGTTTCACGTTGGATTTTTTTTTCTCCCTTTCTTTCTTCTCTCTTAAATTGTGGAAATGTGTCGCTGTGCAGGTTAAACAGTTGCTCTCCTACGGTGGGAACTTGTCTGTGCTGCCCGAGGCCGACCAGTTCATGGTGCAGCTGGTCAAAGTGGCAGGGTGAGCCGTCACCATCTACAGTGCACGCAGAGGCAGAGGCAGAGGCACTTTTTTTTTAATTAATTTCTTTTTGTTGGGGGTGGGGGGTATTTTCAGCTATGAAGAACACCTGAAGTTGATGGTGCTAAAGGAGGAATTCTTCCCTCTCATGGAGGAAGTGAAGGACTCTGTATCACTCATGATCAAGGGAGCCAATGGTAATGCTTTTTTCAAAAAATCTACCCAAAGTTCCAAAGTCTCTTGCGTTGATTTTTATACAAATCTTTCAGGCTCTTGGTCTTTTTTCGTCTTTGCCCTCAGAGCTGCTGGATTGTGACGACCTCCACTCGGTCATTCGGCTGGTGTTAAAAGCTGGAAATTACATGAATGCGGTTGGCATTTTTCCTCATTATAATTATGTTCCTGTAAACCTTTTTGACAAATGGATGTTGACTCGAATCCTTTCTGTTGCAGGGTAGCTACAGTGCCAATGCCATCGGATTCAGGATGTCCTCGCTGCTCAACCTGGCAGACACCAAGGCCA
Organism: Nelusetta ayraudi; assembly: GCF_046127955.1. Lineage (NCBI taxonomy): Eukaryota > Metazoa > Chordata > Actinopteri > Tetraodontiformes > Monacanthidae > Nelusetta > Nelusetta ayraudi. The sequence continues at coordinate 4,105,086 of NW_027466083.1, forward strand.
ACAAGCCTGGCATGAACCTCATGCACTTTGTAGCTAAAGTAAGGAGGAGCTTTCAGGGGGACGGATGAAAGATGGAGACTGAAAACCGTATCAGTGTGACAAACAGCTAAGTATATGAAGCTGTTTGTCAGTGATTCCTCTGGGTTTTTTTTCCACAGCAAGCAGAGGGCATTGACGCAGAGCTGCTCAGTTTTGCCAGTCAGCTCCAGCACATTGGGACAGCATCAAGGTAGCGTAGCTGTTGTTAGCGCAGGTCTATTAACAGGGTTACGTTTGTTTTCAGATCTGGTTAGCACGATGGATAAATATACAACAGAATAAAATATGCAACCCTTTTCAATGTTTCCGTCCAACAGAATTTGTAAAGATGAGGTGATCTCTGACTATCAGAAAGAAGTCAAGAAGATCAAGGAGGTGAAGTTGTTTAGCAGCAGGAAGCCTGTCCTGCACCAGCAGACTGAGTCATTTCTTATGGTGAGTTAATTTGGCATTTTTTTCAAATACATTGAAACTGCTGTTGGGAGGTTGGCTGTGTCCAGTCAAAATGTCTGAACATTTACAATCCTGGGGTTTTTTCGCTCTACGTTCAGTGTTGTTGATACGTCTTCTCGGTGTGAACGAACAGTTTGTGCTGCTCAGTCCTCCTGATGATGTCATTTCTCAGAGGGCTGAGACCCGGCTGACCGACGTGGAGGCCTCCCTGCAGGAACTCGAGGTTCTTTGCAACGCCGTGGCCGAGTTCTTCTGTGAGGACCCGGCTGCCTTCAAATTGGAGGAATGCTGCTCCATCTTCCATTCGTTCTGCAAGCGGTTTGAAGCAGCCGTGCGGGTATGATGACACCAACTTAAAAATGTTTTGCATTCGCGCTTCTTTTTTCCTTATTTAAATGCTCTTGTTACTGGCTGCAGGAGAACAGGGAGCGGGAGGCAGCAGAACACAGGCGCAAGAGGACGGAAAGCATGCGTTTGGCGGCTAAGCGGTGCTCCACGACTCCCTGCACCGGACCGAAGACCGACTCGGACTCGTCCAGCCTGGAATCAGCCCTGCACAGTTTCCTGGCCACCGCTCCGGAGGGAGTATCCAGATGCAGGAGGTCCAGAGTCGCCCCAGTGGAAGAATCTCCTTCTGCACTCATCTCTGAGACGGCAGAGCCTCGGCAGGAGAGGCCTGAGAAGAAACAAGCGGAAGGGCAGAGTGGAGGCGAGCAGCTGGAGGCTAAAGAGGAAGTGGAGAAAACGCCTGAGCTCACTCAAAAAGTGCTCTCTCCTCAAACCAGCAAAAGCAGCCTCGCTGACGAGGAAGTAGTTTTAGCTACTCCAGACACTCCAGCTACGCCAGACACCCCTCAGCCCAGAACCAGGAACTACTTCTTTGCCCATAATGGGGACTTTGGTTCGCCTTGGACCATCCTGAGCCCGCTCACCTGCTCGGAAAGAAACTCTTGCCAGCTAGGCCGGCAGAGAAACCGAAGGTCGTCCTCCACTGGCGGAGATGGCACCGATGAAGGAGTGTGGGAGAGTGACCCGGACAGTCGGGCCGCTGGTCAAACGCCTTCGTCTGCGCACCCCCCCAGTCGAAAGGGTAAAATGTCCGTTTCGAGGCTTCTCGACTTTAGGTCGGTTTCCATGGACGGAAGCGGGGCATCTCCAACATCCCGCTTCCGGCTGGGACGGTGGTTTCACAGAGGCGCACTTCGGCGGTCCTTCTCGCTAACAGAGAAGGGAATCTGTCCAGGAGAGGGCAGTAATCACCTGGAAGGTGCTTCGGGGTTAATTTCCTTCTTCAGGCGGATTGGAGGGAGAACTAAGCCTAGTAGTATCAAGGAACAAAACTTCCGAGGGTCTAGAACTTGATTGTGTACCGTTTTTAAATCTAGAGACAAACATCAAGGTTTGTCTGTTTTTAATGTATGTTTTTAAAATTGGTTTTAATATTTGACTGTTATCTTCCCACACGGAGTCGAGGCAAATGGCCACTTGCTTTGACCTTTGACATTTGTGTTCGTGAGAGTAAAACCACGTCCCAAACTGTAACATCTTTGTCTGTCTGTGTACAATAAAGAACCTTTATTATTACAACTTATTTTTCTTCTCGTCTGAGATATAAACTTTTCCTCCCCTTCCTTAAGTGATGCCTTTCTTTTCCTCGTCACTTTTCAGGACGTGTCTCTGAAGTCTGACTAGTAGTGTTGTCTCTCCATGCAGCAGCTCAGTTTCTATGTCTTGCCTTTCACCTCATCAATATTTTAGCACCTCTGTCAGAGTGTTTGGAGAATAGCTTTGGATGCTAGCCAGGAATTAAATGGATTTTCATGCGTCACAAACAACAGTCAGCCAAAGGCACCCCAATTACCCAGATCAGTATTTCAGATTGGGCCGCCCTTTTGGATCAAAGCGCACGATATTTGGTCACAGTATTGATGGTAAACTCTTATTGCCGTTGCCAGGATCCCTTTGGCTTCCAGTCCCAATGCTTTGCCACCCCGGGTGGTTCTGCACTAACTGAGATTTTGGGCAAAAGGAGAAGAAAGAGACATTCATTTGCGTTACTGGGCAACTGAGGTTTGTTTACAGCCAATTCATTTGAGCTGTCCCTGTAATAATATACTCTTGACGAAACTGCTTCACACAGGCTTCTTCCTGAGTTCTCCAATGTCTTTGAACTTTAGGCTCTCCCACTGGAAAGTGTTGCAATGCATCCTTATAATTCAGCTGTTCAAATTCAAATGAACACAGAGATAAAATAAAAGAGAAATGGTGGGATAAAGAAGAGAGTTGCCAAATGGAACTTTTTCTTTTTTACCGTGTTCTAGTTGTTGCTGTTTTCCTCTCCCCTCGTTAAAGCTCTCCTTAATCAAATCTGAGCTCACAGTGGTGACAACGGTCAGCTACGTCGGCAGCCACTGACCCGTTTGAAGCAAACCGAGCGCTCCGGAGCACAATCACACCATTGTGACTGAGAATGGCGCTCTGCTGGGAAGACCATCTCATGTGAGTCAGCTCCCGAGGACTGGAGGTGAGTCGCTGTCCCTCACAAAGGCTCTGCTAGTCAACCGTGCCTGCAGAATACATCTGTTTGTTCTGGAAGATGAGAAACCAGCAGGAGCAGAGTTTTGTTTTGATATTTGTTTTGAAAGGAGGTGAGGAAAGGGGAAAATCTTGGACCCAGTGAGAGGGAGGTTTACTTGCAAGTTGCTCTCTGAGGGGAATTACTTTGGGCAGAGTGTGCGAAAGGAGACAGAGGAGACGGGACAAGAGAGGAACGGACAAAAGGAGAAGTTTGGTTTTTACTGCCGGAACAATAAAGGTATTGCTGCATGAGAACATTTAACATTTGCTGTGAAATATTTCTGAGTTGTTGTTGTTGTTTTTTTATATATAAAATATATATATAATATATATATTTTATATTTCTTCCCTTGTACGCTCCATTTACTTCAAAATGATTATAATGCCAGTGTAGTGTTTTGAAAAAGTCAGAATGAAGTACAAGTCAGGCATTGGAACACAACAGAAAGTGTGTGATGTTATTTACATTTCTGTGTGCAGTTTAAAGTTTTCCACTTTACAGGGCCTTTAAAATGTAATCAGATTAGGTTACATTAAAAGAAAAATGTCAAGAAGATTCCGCTGGTGATATGCTGAGATGTGCTTCTTCTGTTGTTGATTTGATTTGATTTGCAACTCATCTGAAGCTGGAACAAGAATATCAGTGTTAACAAATGAAACCTTTGAAGGGGAGGAAGGAAAAAGGTTCAGCAACTTTAGCCACATGAACACAATTTAGTCATGGAGATTGCAAGTGTGGGGTGAATTAGGCTGGGAAAGTTTGAAACCTACAAAGGTTTCAGGAATTTACTGATGGGAAATATATTTGTCATTAAAAAAAAAATGCTAAGCAAACAAAAAAACACAAAATTCAACATGAGGGTCATCGAATTATCAAAGTATTATAATGACAAGTCGCCGCAACTGCTGGTTAGCAATAAGTGACCCCGACGTGATTTGAACACGCAACCTTCTGATCTGGAGTCAGACGCGCTACCGTTGCGCCACGAGGTCCTTGTCACAACACCCACTCGCTTCCCTCCTCGTTTCGCACTGCCTCCACCTGGGGGCGCCGTTCAACATGAACGAGATGGCAGAATCGCCAAGGTGAAGAAAAACTTGAAAGAAATAAACAAACAAAAAAAACAACAACAAAAAAAGACGTACCACGTACCAGTCAACGCGCCAGAGGTTATTTAACTTAATAACGTTAAACTCAATCTAGATGTTTTTTTTGTTTTTGTTTTGTTTTTTAAAAATAGTCGGAAGTGCGTTTTGCGTTGCCGGGAAAGTCATTTGTCATGGCGTGTTTCCAATCACATCCGGATCAGGAGACACTCAGTCACCTGTTTTCTGGCCTCGTCACATCATCCTTTCTACTTGTCAAACTCTTCAAGCGCATTGACAAAGAGTCGTACGTGCCGTTGCCTCATGGCGTGATGGCGTTGTGTTCACGAGTGCTGGTTCAAACGAAACAAAACACTGCCTCGACCTCTGGGTCTTTTATGTTTCACGTTGTATGTTCACTGAAGCTGCTGCGACATTCACAGCTCTGTTCATCTCGCTTCCCCCCCTCCTCAGGCAGGCGGACAGAGAACGTTTCTGATTACTTCCGGTGTCTGCAGACCTTACTGAACACTCCAACGTCACTATGATGGACAGGTGAGGGCTGATTTACATCCATCCACGTCTTAAAAGTGAAACAACCAAAATGCACTTTGCAATTTGGAAATATTATCATCAGGCCAACACTGAGTAGTTTTGCTACCTCAAAATTACATGAAATGAAAAATGAATGTGAATTGAATGATTGTTAATTTCACAATCTTTTTTTTTTTTTTTTTTTTCCCTCCGCGCCCAAATGGTTTGATTCTCAGTAGGTCTACATAACATTGATTGGTTGCCTGGCAGCCTTCTTCAAAAGCTTGTCATGAGTTCTAGCAAGAACACGCCTGTGTCCTGTTGGCTGTCCCGTGTTGGCCGTAGTTCCAAAGTTCTTTATCAGTGGTTCCCTTTTAAAGTGACGGTGAATTCAGGAGGTAGAGATACTGCCTAACATCGCTTTGCATTAAAAAAACAAAAAAAAACAAAACATAAATCTGCACCATGTCTTGTCACCTGGCACTCATTCTATCCATCAGCCGTTTCAGACGTGCAATGTGACTCTGTGCTGATATTAAGGTGCTGTCTGACGCTCTGATGAGGACCCATGCTGTTCTCCTTCTCCACATGATGATTAGGCCTCAGCGCTAGAGAGTCAGGGGCGCACACGGAGCTCATTGATTAGCCGCATGGGTAAATGTCACAGCATTTCCAACAAGGTGACGCTCAATCTTTGTGTTTTCTCTGTTGGCTGCTTCATGTCATGGCCTTGTTCACAAAGTCACATTTCCCTTCCATCAGCCTGCTGTCTGCTGCTTTTGCTGTCATTGTCACTAATTCCTCCTTGTGAAATGCCTAGAATGTGCCCTATTGACCTTTGGTCACATTTGTCACATGAGGAATGAGATTGTTAGTGCATGTACATGCAATAAATGCAACAGATTGAACCTGCTGTTGGCTGCCAAAGCCTGCATCAATAATCCTGCAGTGTTTTCTTCTGAGGTTTTGGCTGCATTCTGATAGCAAAGAATGCACGCCTGTACCTGATTTTAAAAAGTGCACAGGGGAGAGTTTTCCTTGTGCACTTTAGGGACGAGACACCACGCTGGACGGTTGGAGAGAGAGAGCGAGGGAGCGCGAGAGGGTAGGGTTGGAGGGAGAGAAGCCATCTGTGTGTTCTGCTGCATCGGATGCAGTCTCCATGGCAACATGGTGCTCCCGCTCCAGCCCCCCGCTCCCCCCGCTCCCACCCACCTCCTCATCCCCTACTGCGCATGCACCTCGACACTTTGCTCAATTTGCGGTGCTGAGACAACACACTCGTGGGCAAATCTCACTGTCCTTATTTTTATTTCTGCATGAGCCTTTCCATCCAACATCCGCTGATCGCTCCTCCAGTCACAGTGCACTTTCAGGAGGAGTAGAAGGAGGAGGAGAAGGCTGGGGGTGGAGTGGGGGTGTGTGCTTTCCGTTTCTCCCGCTGACTGATTCGCTCCCTCGCTGAGCCGTCACCCTGTGGCTCAGCTTTTCTCTCCCTCCCCCCAAACGCATCGGTGCCACCAGATCGACAGCAGAGGAAGCACAGATTCACAAGGGAAGGATTTATTATTTCTTTTTATATTAAAAAAATAAATAAAAAAATCATCTCCCCCTTTGTTGCCATCTCCCCTTTGCTCTGCGCATCCCTCACACTATTGGCCCGCCCGGCCCCCTCCCCTTTTCCCGCCAGCCTGTCAGCTTGCGCATTTCCTACAATCTCTCCCCGCATCTCTTGCTTCCTAAGACCCCCTCTGCCCTCCCCTCCCTCCACACCAAGCTCTCTCTCTCTCTCTCTCTCTCTCTCTCTCTTTCTCTCTCTCTCTCCCTTAGTCGCTCTCCCTCCCTCTAGCACACACTCGAGCGTTAGAGTCACATCACGATCACACACGCACACACACACAGACGCCCCACTCCTGCCGTGTCTCTCTAGACTCCCTCGCTGTGTGAGGTGCTTTTTTTTCCTTCCTTGCTTTTTCTCCCTTTGCATCGGTGATGTCTGGTTCCGTGGGCAGATGTCTCCCCCCGTGGAGGAGAGCTTGCTGAAACTTCTCCCCCAGTAGCCGCCTCACATCTGTCGGGGAACCTGCTGTAAGTAGAGGTGTCCTCCTCTGACTCTTCCCTCTTTCTCCGCTCGCTGCTCTCTCTCTCTCTCCTGTTCTGGGCTGCGGGCCGGCGCTCGCTCCTCCACCCTCCTTCTCCCCCCTGTTTCCATCTCACCAACCTCTAATCATCCCTCACCTCTGCTGCATCCCTCTCTCCTGTTTCCCGCTTTCCCTCCACATGACATCCATGGATGGCCGTGAGCAAAACCGATGGCTCGGGCCATTTACAAGCTCACAGTGGTTGTGTTTTTTTGTCTTCGCTGCACAGCTTAAAGCTGAAATGTTTTCTGTTTTGTCTACGTGCGACGTCCTCTGTTGGTGATCATGGAGGAGATTGGCCGCAGTGGCCGGTGGTGGATAGTTGGCCTGCTGGCTGGGACAATGGGGCACTTGAACTGATAATTAAAAGCTTAATGCGGTGTGTTTTTATTTGGGGAATATCCAAAATAATGACCAGCTTTTCCTGCATAAGAAACGAGGCAAAAGCCCTCTTTATTGCCGAGGTCAACCTTGATTGATCCTTCATTTAAATCCCGCAGTGCTCGGCTGCACCATTGCGGTTTATGCGGTTTATTGCTTGGTCGCATGGATTGAGCCAGTCCTGTAGCCGCCCGCTCTGAAAGAGCCCTTTCAAACTTGTGGGATGCCATCAATAATGCATCGGCACAACGCTTTAAACAAGACTGTCTGCCCTCCAACGGGCCCAGCCCCAGCTGACTGTCAGACCTGGCTGTTCGTTGCCTTTAAAACTTTAATCTGGCGCAGAAAGGCTTCGCCGGCAGTGCGAGTTGACGGCGCCTGCCAGCAAGTTGTTTTAAATGGAACTAAATGGGGTGTGTGAGGGGTGGCGACCTCGGGCCGCAGTGAGGGGAAGAGAAGACTGGAATGTCCAGCTGGCATGGCAGGAATGTCACCGGAGCTGCACGGGAGGGGTGAGAGAGTCAAGCAGGCAGGGATGTAAACAGAGCAGCACACTGAATCAGTAACCAGGAGGAGCCAACACTGAAACTTGTGGATTTTGCTGCTCCGCTGGTGCGGCACTGATCTGCCCACCTGGTCTTCTGCTCAGGTTCTGTGGTTGTTAAGAGGGCGACGCTGCTCATCACACTCAACGCACTTTAACGCCGCACCTTCAAATCCCCTCTGCGGAACGCGCTTGAAAAAGTTTGTGCTCCCATGAAGCCCGAATGGACAAGTGCAGCTCCAGCAGCACTGTACCACCACTGGACAAATAGGCAGAGGGAAATCGTAAGGCTCCTCTGAGAGCAGAAACACTGTTGGCGGGCCATTCACTGAGAGTTCTACCAGCATGTGGTGGCTCAGATGTTTCCTAGATCACTCAAAATGTTTGCTTACGGTTTAAAAACACTCCATGCATTTAAACTGCACAACAGCATTGAATCAACCCTTACAAGCTGCAAGATGTGTTTAATCACGTGCCTGTCCTCGTAGCAGTGTGTATGCATTATGCATAGTTTCAAACATAAACAGCCATCAGTTGTTAAACATGCTCAGTAACGTGGCGTTTCCCCTCGCCATCTAGGCTTGATTTTTTTTTCCTACCTGCTCTGCAGCTCTTGCTGCTCTCTGACATCGTCCGCTGAGTCATGTGTCCCCAGTTTGTTCCCCCCACAGGTGTGTTGGCTGATGCTTTGATGTGTGCAAGCAAGCGTGAGTGGTACTCAAGTTTGCAATGTGCAGGTCTAAAACCTCAGTGGGGGCCAGATCAGAGTATATTCGGCCATGCATTATGTGTGGCGGGGAGGAGCCATGTGGGATGTATTTAGATAATAACCCTCCCTCCAGGGAACCTCTGTAATAGTCATATTGTGCTGTCCCATGAGCCCTGAATGGAACATCAGCTGTGAAACTCTTTGTGTCGCACTTCAGACATGCGTCGCTCTAACATGCAGGTGATTAAAAGCATTTTGCTTTTATTGACAAGCGCTGCTTTATTCAAAGGCCCAGCAAGGCGGTGGAACGCTGTTTCCTGTTTGGTAGGTTACCTTTGTGCGGAGCGGCTGAGCAATGTGCCGCATTAGTGACACTCGCTCATGTGCAACAACGGTGTTCGGATGCCTGAGTGAGTCGTGTGTTGGTTCATTAGCTCCTGAAGGACACAATGCAGCCTTATATGACCACGACAGTGGCACCGCCAACTGTGCAGCACAGTCGGGGGGGGTGGGGGGGTCCGCTGCGTGTGCAGCACTTCTGTTTTGTCAGGGTGTCAAGAGTTTGACTTTTTCTTTTTCGACTCGAGGCTGCCTGGAAAATCACAATGTTTCCGTTTGTGTCACAACTGGCAATTTGTAAGAGGAAGAGCCCAGCTATTATTAAACATTTATCTTAGATTAATGGCTGTGAGTCGAAGCTCTCGATGCCTGAAGGCTGTCCCGGCTTTCAATTAAAAAACAAGAGGCAATAACTACGGTAACTCTGGCTGTGAGTAAAAATAAACTCTGCCGCCGTTGCTACCGTGCAGTCAGGCGAGAGGAGGGAGAAGCAACAGATATGATGTATGAAAGCCTCCGACTGAACTCTCTCTCACTGCACGGAGGGAATCCTGCCCATTTGCGACGTCTATATTCATTCTGTTCCACGAGCTTCACCACCTGCAGTGGCAGTCCTGTGGCCGTGTTGACACAGGAGATGCATTCCTGCACAGCTCTGCCCCGGATCGGGCAAGCGGATAAATTTAGCCGTGTGTGTGTGTGTGTGTGTGTGTGTGTGTGTGTGTGTGTGTGTGTGTGTGTGTGTGAGAGAGAGAGAGAGGGCACCGCTCCTGGTCGGTTGTCATCAGCTACATCATCGCCGCCAGAGGACAGCACACGTCACGCACGTGTGTTGTAACATGTTAGGAGACTCGGGCCTCCGTGTCTTTCCCTCTGGTCTGTTACCTAATCAGCAATCTGCTATCGTAGAGACGGCACAGATTAAACCACAGCGATTGAATTTGCCGCCGCACCGCCTCCGAAAACGAGCTCTTCTGTACGACCCCTGGTGCCGACCCATTGCGTTCAGCCTGAGCGCTGGATGTGCCGACCCAACGCCCGTGTCGGACCTGAGCGGAACAGAATTGGAAGGAGCCTGCGCTGTTCAGTTCACCCCAGGGGCCTTTCAGCTGTCCTGGCTTGTGTACACAGCTCACAGAGCCCCGGCGGGCATGCAAGTTCTAAATCTGCTGACCTCGCAGCGTGACAAACAAACGGTGGAATTCGCAATCCCTCCAAGTAAATGAATTTCCACGCTGTCAGGGATCCGAGGCTCGGCGCACACTGAGGATTTTGATTCCCGTGACGCCTGATTAAAAAGCGGCTGCTTGCCTGCTGCCATGCTGAGTGGTCCAGGTCGTGTGAAGGGAAGAATGTATTTTTTATCAGCTCTGTGTTTGATTTCAGTCTGTGTGTTTTTTTTGTTTGGTTTTTTTAGTGCCGTGAGGGTCATGTGAGTGTTTTTTTTTTTTTTACATGCTTGTTTTCTGCCTCTTACATAAACCGCATTTTCTACTTTTTTCCTCAGGAACCCCCCCCCCCCCAAAACAAACGAAGATAAACATGAAAAGTCCCCTCCCACACACGTGCAGACACACACACACACACACACACACACACACACACACACACACACGCACGCACGCACGCACGCACGCACACACACACACACACGCACACACAAGGGGGGTTTGAGGGTCTCTTACCTGAAAACATGACTGCAACTGTTTGGTGATGGCGAGCTGCTTATGTTGATACACGCTTAGCTGATGGCGCCTGTTCCCTTAGTTATTTAAAGAAACAAATTACTTCAGGATCAGCTCCTCTGCCCCGTGGCACATGCTCCCCTCTCACTGAAGTCATTCTCTCAGCCAGGCGAGGGAAGAGCCGTCGGACAAGATAAGCGAGAAGGGGAAGAATCCCAACATGGTGTCGTAATCCCGCAGCATTAAATTAATTTCAAAAATTTTACATACATTTTTTTTTCTGACCTATTACATAATATTGTCTGTTTCTCACGTTTTCACTGCTGCTGACGGGCTGTCAGCGTAAATTCTGCTTTATATTCAATGTGGAGCGCATGAGAGCGAATGTCAGTGTCAAGCATTCTGTGCTGATAATTCAGTTGAAATGAGAGCGGAAAGAAATGAGACGTCCTCCTCCTCCCGGCCCAGCGTGGAGAGGCTGTGGCATCCGCGGTGCACAGCCTGGGCGCCCTTGTTAGAACTGCTGCGGTATCGCTGCCTTAAGACTCAGAGGTCTCGAGCTGCTGCTCTTCGGCCCGCCAAAAATCTCTCGAGGGGGAGCCGCCAGCAAAAATGAGGCAAATTGATTTTCACGAGAGTGAGATACATCTGATACGTGATGCATTGATTCATCTGATTTTGGTTCAATCTCTGCTCTGTGTTTTACGTGACATGAGTTGTAATCACGAAGAGGGGGGCATTGTGCACGCACCTGCTTCCCCAGAGGACACCTGCAGCATAAAGACAGCTGAGTGGCCGCTGCTTGAAAGGAAGTGTCAGTGTTTTCTCTCAGACCCGTCAATTAGTGGCACATTTAAACACACGGTGTGTGTGTTTACTGAAAAAAAAAATAAAAATCACAGGCCTCTTCAATGTCCACTCACGGTGACGAGCCTATTAGATGCATCAGGGATTCATATGCCCTCCTAAGAGTGTGTGTGTGTGTGTGTGTGTGTGTGTGTGTGTGTGTGTGTGTGTGTGTGTGTGTGTGTGTGTGTGTCAGGGGAACATTAACTCTTTTTTCTGCTTTGATTCTTTAGGCACCCTGAAATGAGCAAAATTACTCCTTATTTTTACTTTTCATTGCATTGTGAGTATACTGAGAATAGCTTTGAAATAGAGCGTCCTGATATACGGCTACTAAGTCAGGGGGGGGGGTCGTGCAAAATTGTTCGTCAGTACAGACTTCCAGGTTTGAGCCCACTTCCTGATTACATAATTCCCCCCTAATTACGCATGGCAATGTGGATACTATATGCAATGATATATGGTTAAAATGAACAACTAATGATGATTTTATTTCACAACGTAAAAACATTTTGCATGCAGGGAATATGTGTGTAGGAAAGGATTATACTTGATATACAGTATTATGAACATGGAGATTTAACAAGAAGTCTTGACCGATGTCTAGCATAGCCTATTCATCACTAGCCATGGCATCCACAGTTACCATGGTGACAAAAAGGAAACGCCCCATTTGGGGCTCCTTAAAAAAGCAGAGCTGAAAAGGCATCAAAATCTTTTTCTGGTCTGATGTGTTTGAGGTAGATGGTGCTGGGCAGGCAACCACAGTTCTAAAGTCCTAAATCAGGCCAGACACACTGTTATTGGACAGTAAAGCATGTGAGACCATTGTAAAAATAAATGATAATCATAAAAAAAAAAAAAAAAAATTGACTTCATCCCTTTATGGTAAAAAATGATACGGTGTTGCTTTAACATTGCATATACATCCACTGGCCTCTTTATTAGATACAAACGTTCAATTGCTTATTAACACAAATAGCTAGCCAGTGCAACTTACTGCTTTTGGGGTTAGCGTTAGTAGTTCGGCAGCACTGTACAGCTTGAGCGTGTTCTGAGTCTGCAGGTAGAGCTGAGACGGCTGCGGAGCACAGCAGAGAGGAACGAAGCAGAGGCTCCAGAAAATATTCGAGTGTGCGAGCCTCAAGTATTTGTGAGTCATTCCCGCTCTGGTCACCCGAGGTTCCCACCGCCTTTTAGCGCACAGGGTGTACGCGGCTCGGGATCACGTGCCAGCCCAGCGCTGGTGTGATGCGGATGAGAAGTGATAGCTCTATATATAGAAATATATGTATGTGGAGGCTTAAGAGGAGGCCGTGCAGAAGAATGGAGGCTAGCGGTGCATACTAACTGAGGCCTGCAAAGGCAGCACTACTATATATTATACACACCATTCATTAGCTGTGGCTGTTTGTGCTGACATGCACCTCTGGATCAGAAACTCAAAATTGCTTGGATGTGTGTGTGTGTATGTGTGTGTGTGTGTGTGTGTGTGTGTGTGCGCGCTTGATGGGTGTTTTTGTGTGTTGCAAGTACTGTTGGAGCTGATTTCCAGGAGTCTCCAGCTTTTGTCGCTTTGAAAATGAATCCTGAGACTCAGAGATCGTGCTTGTGGGCCACTCTGTCGGACTGCAGCAGGCAGCACGTCATTCACAGTGTGTCTCAAGCAGCTGGAACCAAACACCCACTATATTTATCCTTAGCGTCATGTGGAACATCAGTTTGAGTGATGATGGAGACGCGTGCTTTTGAATTAAATGTTAGTTGTTTTTTTTTGTTTTTTTTGCCGTGTCACAGTTTTAAATCCCCACTGACAAAAAGGTCACGTGCAGCAGCAGCAGCAGCAGCAGCAGCAGCAGCAGCAGCAGCAGCAGCTCTACTGTGAGAATTCTGTAACGTGCCAGTTCTCTTAAGGTCGTATTGCTGCTGCTGCTGCTTTTAGTCGAAGTTGGCATGAAGGGATTTGCTCTCGCAACTGAAGAAAAGGAGGGGGAAAAAAAATCTCCAACCAGACATCAGGTGTGCGGCGCTGAACCTGCAGCACCTTTGACCTTCACTCCCCTGGAACTTTTTTTTAGTAATGCTAGAAAAATGTTCAAAGCAGTGCATCCAGCAGCAGACATGCAGACATGCACTGATATATAATTTCCTGAGTGATGTTTTCATCCTCTTATCCTCTATTTCCTGCTCCCCATTTGGATTTGGATTTTCGGAAAAAGGTGTGTGCGCGCGTGTGTTTGTGTGTGCGCGCGCTTGTGCGTGGGTGTAGAGGAAGCGCAGCCGGAAGCGGGGTGCAGAAGAGGCGACTGGTCTCAATCCACGCAGATTAACAGCAGATTCAGGTTTTTTTGTCCGAAAATCGTCACCTCCCGCTGCAGATTAATCTCTGACTATTTCACACAGACGAAGCATTTAGTGGGATTGGGCAGAAAAATCATCCCGAGACGAGATCATTTAGCTGAAATTCAGAATGGTAATCCCCCGTCTCACTTTTTAAGGGCCTTTCTTAATCCTCCAGAATATGTGTAATTCAATGCTACAGTGCTAAATGGAGAGACATATGTTAGAAATTCTGGTTGACATCATTTAATTACATAACTGTGTATTTCTGGGCCGCTCAGCCTGCGTGTGTACACTTGACCGGCGGAGGCTGAGAGCTGATATCAATGTTTTACTGATCCTAAACTGCTGTTCCTGATCGTCACCGCAACAAACTGATCACCGGTCCCAGAACTTGCTCTCGATGGTTTTAAATGTGACAGGTCAGATTTTCCAGATGTCCTGAAGGGCGAGAAGACAGGGTGGATGTAGAAGTGAAGATCCGTGCCGAGACGTTGTGGCCTCCCAGCGCCTCGCTTCTTCCCGTCGCTCCCTCCGGCCTGAGCTGAATTGCTGGCCCATGATGCAATCCCTTGCGAGTTTGGATACCCCAGCCAATCAGAGTGCCTGGTGGGCGGGCTCTCCGTGCGGCTCACGCTTGTAAACAGGAGAGAGGGTGGGCGGGACTTTGAATTTCCCAGAGCCGCCCTCTGCTGTCATCCCTGTTCAGCCTTTCTCCTGCCGCTCTGCACTCTCTCCGTCTCTCTGCGGTTTGCTGCACGGGACAGAGGAGAGGAGGGAAAGAGGGGAAAAAGGAAGAGTGGTCAGCGAGAGGAGGCACGAGGAAGGAAGTGGGCGGCCGCTCTGACTTGGGCCACAGCTGCCATGGAGCCCTGCGGACTGGTCTGCTTCACACTGACAGTAGGTAGCCGTCTTGTCGGTCATGTGACTGCTTCTCCTTTTTCCTGTTTGGCTTCAGAGGAGTTCAAAAGAGGTTTTGTGCAAACTGTGGGCTTGCCCGTACCCGGTCCGTTCCCTGGTACCCTGTCTCAAACTGCCTTCCTGTCTGTTTCCACCTGCCCTCCTGTTGAACTCAAGATGTTTTTAATTTCCTGTGGGGGTTTCCCACCTTCTCCTTTTTTTTCTTTCCATTTCCACGAGTGATAATTAAAAGGTTGGACGCTACAGCAGCGGTTGAAAAGAAAGCCTGCGTGGGGAATTAGCAACTGTAACTGTTGTGTCACACAAAGCCACCAGTGAATAGAATCATTGTGTGCTCGCTTCAGTGCCTCACACGACACAGGCCGCACACATGCACTTAAACACCAAGCAATTAGTTTCAAACATGCCTACACTGTAACCCTGAAGGTGCAGTCGAGTCGTGGCCGCCCAGTAATATCACTGCTGCTGTCACTCAACACATGATGGCTGCGAGAGTTGCAGTGCTTTTCGTTCTGACGGCATAAGTTGACAGCTTTGTTCTTTTCTTTTTATTCTCTGTGTCTTTCTGAAGGATGTGTCCTCTTCTAAATCCTTCTTTGAGGATCCCAGCAGCCCCGTCTGCCTGTCTTGCTGCTGAAACTCTGGCTCTGCCGTCTGTCAAGTTGACTGGTCATGGTTGCTTTTCAAGCGTTTCCACAGTGGAGCTTGTTGGCCCACTTTGGAGAGTTGAAGCTCAGCTGACTGAAGTCGGCAGGAGGGCTGGGGGCCATCATACGCATGTCTGCTGAGCATCCATCCTCAGGTGCATCCATGCACGATCCATCCTCCGATTTTGAAGAGTCCATTTCCAAAGCTTGACTGCATCAAATGGCTTAATGGCTTCATGTGAAAGCTGTATTTAGACATTTAGTTTGGATTCCACTGGAGCAGCTGTGGCAAGATTCATTTCCACAAAAACTGCACAAAAGCAACATATTTAGCTCATTTAGGTTTTGGCCCTCTGACGTCAGCCTCCTGCTGAGAGCAAAATTCTGTTCTGCTGGATCTTTAATCTGGACATTTAAAAAGAACAAGTTGCTCATTTGAAAGCAAAAAAAAATGTGACCTTTAAATGCACCTTTAAAAGTGGAAGCAGTCACGTGCTTCCACTGCTTCGTAATTCAGTCCAAGTGTTTGGGGAAAGAATTCGGTCCAGGCTAAACCAAACACTGATCGACGACTTAACTGTCCAGCAGCTGACCCCCGCTCCTATTTTAGTTCCATTACTTCCCCACACAGCCACTAATTTGCCCACCTATATTTAGAAAGGCGTCACTTCAGTTGATATTGGCAGTAGCAAAGGCTTGCTGCAGCGTTTACTGCGTCCCGTCCCTGTGCAGCCTCCACTCTGATGAGGCTCCTTCCTCCCACCCAACTCTGAACTGTGTGCCACTGGTGGTTGTCTGTGCGGGGAGTCACGTCGCGGCCAACAAGTGACAATAAGTCGTAATCGGGGACGGGACGAGAGGATTGAACGTGGTGGCAGGCGACAGATGTGCAGACAGAGGGGAAGTCTGCTGGCTGCCAACCATGACGATCAGGGTGTTTTTTTTGGCTTTTTTTTTGGGGGGGGGGCGGGGGGCTTTTTCTCTCCACTTTAAGAGTCGTCGGATTGCATAACACCCAAAAGTGTACACGTCTGCCCCAGACAGGCTTGAGACATGCTAGTGGCTCACCCATGCAAGTTATATGAGCGTATGAGAGTCTGGCTGCGCCTGGCTGATGTCATGAATTATGCACATATTGACCTGCTGGGAAAAATGTGTCCGGACAACATTTTTTCCTCACCCAATTAGTAAACACGACTAGCTAGGTATGTAGAGAAAGGATGCTGCTGTTGTTGTTGTTGTTGTTGTTGTTTTCAGTTCTCCACAAGTATTCAGGCTTTCAACTGGTAAGTGTGAAAGTAGGCCACACTGGAAGCAGCACTGGTTTGTGTTGCTGGGCAGAATATCCGCACCTTGGGAGCTGTATTTCCATAATGGATGAGATTATGTGATGCGTGAGGCCCTCAGCTCTGTCAGAGCTCCGGAAAAATTGGCACTGCCTTTAAAATCATTTGGCGAGTCAGTATTCACACCTTCATTCCATCTTCCATGTCCATCCGTTTTGTTGCTGTAGTTATGCAAATTTCCCCATTGTGGGATTAATAAAGGCATTCTATTCTATTCTATTCTATTCTATTCTGTTCTATTTTATGTGTCATTTAACTGAAATACTGTATATATGTGGACAGATAATTATAATTGATAACTTGTAACCACCTTTCTAGTTTTAGTGGCCCAGAATGTGGTTCTGGTTTGAGTGGTTTGTGGGTCTGGGCCTTTAAAAAAAAATGTGATTGGATGTGGCTGATTTTGCAATTTTAATTCTGGCTTTTGTATTCATGCTTATTGCGTCTGACCTTTTCCTTGTGGTTTAACACTCGCGTGGATTTTAATTAACGCAATGCGTGCTTTTGCCTGTAAAAGTTAATGTGTGCGTGTGTGTGTGTGTGTGTGTGTGTGTGTGTGTGTGTGTGTGTGTTTGTGCGTGTGTGTGTGTGTGTGTGTGTGTGTGTGTGTGTGTGTGTGTGTGTGTGTGTGTGCCAGTGCAACAGGTCCCTTCTAACACAGGTGTGTGTATTTTTTTTTATCTGTACCAACAGTTCTGTTTGATCAGGGAAGCTTAAAACGCTGATACTGGTTTGTCTGCATGCACTGGCGGTTGTACTCTCGGGGTTTGCTGGCTGATTTCATTTCACAGCGATCTCTTTCAGGGCTCACGACTGGTATTAACCCAGAAATAACACCTGAACAATGGACACGTTATTTGCGCTGATCGAGAAATAGAACAGCTTTGTGAACTTTGGTTCCTGGTACCTCCTGTCCTGAGTTTGTTCAGCAGGACCCTGAAAGTCACTACTCTCGTTCTCTCTCCCTCTCTCTCTCCTTCTCTCCCTCTCTCTCTCCTTCTCTCTCCCTCTCTCTCTCTCTCTCTCTCTCTCTCTCTCTCTCTCTCTCTCTTTCTCTCTCTCTCTCTCTCTGCACAGGTTAGGAGCAGCTCTTGGATTTAAATGTCCTCTGCTATGGCGAAGCATGAGGCTGGGCGCACCAGCCCAGTGGTGCGTCAGATAGACAAACAGTTCCTGGTCTGCAGCATCTGTCTGGATCACTACCGCAACCCCAAGGTCCTGCCCTGCCTGCACACCTTCTGCGAGAGGTAAGCAGCAGCAGCAGCAGCAGAGGTGGCGATGGCTTTCTCCCCCCCAAAAAAAAACTTTGCTCGAGCCGCGCCTGACACAAACCAAAATCCCTGCATGCCGTCACCGTTTGTGTGGCTTTTCTGGCCTGCAAAGAAGGTGGGACAACATGTTGTGTTATGTCAGTCTCCCTCCCAGCACTGTTTCCCTTCTAGCGTGGAAGAATTCAGCTCATATTTAAACGTAGTCTTACAGAGGAACTTCTTTGATTTCAAATCTGTTCTCAGGAAGTAGCAGCTTCGCTCAACTCTTCTCCTCTTGGTCCAACTGTTAATTGCCTTTAACAGCAATGATGATGAGAAAGGGCTCATTGTTGCTTGAGGCTTTGCATTGACTGGACCCACAGCTAGCAAGGTGGGAGATAGCAACACTCCCCCTCCTCTCCCAGCCAACATACACCGGGGTCTTTCCCCTCTTAGTCGAGCAGAGGGGCCCCTTAAAGCTCCTGCTGTGAGTCAGTGGGCAGAGGATCCTGGGATGGGAAGATATGTGAAGGAAGGAGAAGAGAGACGGTGGAATTATGTGTCCTGCGCTTTACCCTGAAACCAAACAATTACACAAACATTTCTGGATTTGTTCTGGGCGGCGACGCAGACCCTGGGAAAAAAAGACTTTCCCCATGCAGAGGGAGGGTCATTTGCCCAGCGGAGGGTGCGTTTAATCCCGGGTTTAACTGGATGGCATGTGATGTGGAGTCCTGCTGAGGTGAACAGATTTTTGTCTGGAGCCAAGCACGATGTTCCCAGACAGATGTTACAGCGGGCGATGGGTTGACGGGTTTTTTTTAGGGCTCAGCTGGGGGCCACTCGTTTGACTTTTCTTTTTTGTTTGTTTGTTTGTTTGTTTGTTTTTATTTCGATGTTGCTGCCTTGTAATTTTGATTACAGTCATGGATTAGAGCTAAAACCTTGTCTGCTGCCAGTCTGAAAGTGATGCTGTTTTAAGCCATTGATGGTCCCAAAGGTCTTGTTGGAAGCATTGATTGCTGAAATAAAAAAATTCAACATTTTATTTATTTTCCTTTCTCCAACTCCCAAAAAGTGTGTACTAAAACAGAATGTTTTGAAAATCAGCCTTCCGTGATGTCACAAAGGGTAAAGATACCCCTGCCAGGTAGGAGATAACAGCCCCCGACAGTGTTTATGACCCTCAGTCATGTGACACTCTCGCCAAATTCCTTTTGTTCTCTAATAACAAAACTGACTTCCTGCAGGAAGCGAAAAACACAGGGTTGAAAAATCTGGGAGGAAAAATAATATTTAATAAATGTTCAGGTTGTTTTTTTTTATTTTATTGATTTAAAAACAACCACAGATTTTCCTTGGTGTCAAAGTGAAAGATGGTGAGCTGCTGGCGCTTCCGCTGCCTCTCTCCCTCACACGACAAAGCGGCAGCTGGCGGTCGGTGGCCTCAGCGCGCCGCCGCTCTGTTGACACAGCGGCGCGTTGACGGTCACTTTTGTCAAAGCCTGGCGCGCCGCTCACTTAAAAAAAAGCCTGCGCCCGCAGTTTGCCGAGGCCCTTTCGGCGTCACGCCTAAAACGGAGAGGTGTGAGCCTGCAGGCCGAGCAACTGCAAGTTCATCCTATCAGGAAAACATCTGGAAGGAGCCTGATGTTGAATCAACGGCTTCCTGTTGGGGGAGCAGAACCTGCACAGACTCAGCAGTCAGCGCTGCCAGGATGCGACCTGCACACACACATACACACACACACACACACACACACACACACACACACACACACACACACACACACACACGCACACACACACATACACACATGCCAAACGTCATCACCCTGGTTTGCCACCAGTCTTCTGTCCCCTCGTGTCTCTGCTCGGCGGATCAGTTTAACAGAGATAAAGACAAAATGTGTCTGTGACTCTCCCGCCGGCTGCGCTTTCTGGGTGTTGATGCTGATGCGCACTCGCCCTCTATTTGCTGTGACAGCTTTCCTAAGAGAGAGAGAGAGAGAGAAGGAGTGAGGGAGTGAGGGAGGGAGAAGGAAGTTTATTAACTAAGACTGTCACCCCCTCTGCCTTCCAGCTGCCTGCAGAACTACATCCCCCCCGAGTCGCTGACGCTCTCGTGCCCGGTGTGTCGGCAGACGTCCATCCTGCCGGAGAAAGGTGTCGCCGCTCTGCAGAACAATTTCTTCATCACCAATCTCATGGAGGTGCGTCTCTCAACATCGCTGCCATCATTGCCTTTTGATTCACGCGTGCAAACCAGTGGCAGCAGAAGACAACAGAGAGACACTTAACCAAGTGCAGACTGCTGAGAAAGAGTGTCAGAGGCTGTGTGTGTGTGTGTGTGTGTGTGTGTGTGTGTGTGTGTGTGTGTGTGTGTGTGTGTGTGTGCCCTGCTCTTGTTGTGGAGCAGACAGGAGATTTTTCTAGCATGATGTCACTCCAGGCTTCTTGAAGGGGCCTTGGTTGATATGGTTTGCATTAGTCACGGGTGATGATGCTGCAGCTCAACACTGTGACAGACCTTCCCTCCATCTCTCCTGCATCGTAATTAACACATCAGCGTCGCTTTGCTCTCCCTCCAGGTGCTGCAGCGAGATTCGGAGTGTTCACGGCTGGAGTCCTGCAGCGTGCTGGAGTCGGTCAGCGCTGCGGCCGCCGGGAAGCCGCTCTGCTGCCCCAACCACGAGGGGAAGGTGAGCCAGGGCCGTCACTTCAGCTCCTCCCAGTGAATTCCATTCATGAAACATCAAGTGGCTGCAAAGCCCAACAAGGATGGAGCTTTAAAACGCAAACAAACAAGTACAAAAGTGCACCACGCTTGTTAGAGCCATAATTTATGTTTTGTGTAAGATTCCTCCGAGCCACCGGAGGGCAGCCAAAAGTTTATTTTGGGTGGAAGTTGGTGTTCAGTTGAGCAATGATGTAAAACCAGGCGCTTAGAAGGAAAGCAAACAGTTTTTGACCGTGCTCGAATTCAATATGTTTGGTGATATCATCACTTCAACTTGGATGAAAAAGGAACTAAAGCGCTCTGTGAACCTATAAGAAGACATACTCGTTTTTTCATTGAATTTCAGAAGAGTACACATCTAAACAATGCTCCCATCGGCCAGTCGTGGCTCAGCATAGGACTTTGTCACGACAGCACTGAACAACCGTCTTTCTCGGTTTGTCTCCCCCCGCAGGTGATGGAGTTCTACTGCGAGTCATGTGAGACGGCCATGTGTCTGGAGTGCACGGAGGGCGAGCACAGGGAGCATGTGACCGTCCCCCTGCGGGACGTGGTGGAGCAGCACAAGGCCGTGCTGAAGACGCAGCTGGACGCCATCCGCAGCAGGTGAGGATCGACTGTCTGATGATGTTTGGAGTTCAGAGGCTTTAAGCCTTTTGGCCCAGTTTTGACATCTGCCACCAAATATCAGCAATATCCTGCTGTGTTTCATCACTGCGTGAAATAAAGGGCAACATGGACATTTGGGATCCGGGATCATGTATTTTTTTTTGTAGCAGTATTGCCTGAAATATAAAAAAATATATAAATTTAGTATTTTGGAGTTTCTTTTTTATTTATTTATTTATTTATTTATTATTATTTATTTATAATAATAACATAATATTGGGTATTTTTGATTAAGTATTTGAAGATTGCTGCTGCTTTTTTAATTAGATATTTTTCAAATTACTGTTCCCCCCTTGTTTTACCCCCAGGGAGATTAAATAAAAAATAAAAATAAAATAAATAAGAAAAACTCTTAACAAGAATGTCCTGTCCAAGGCGGCAGCGGCACAAGTGATAAAGTTTCAGAGAATCAGCAGCCAAATTTTCCCAACTTACATCAGGATCATCAGATATCAGACATCAGATAATAATTAAAAAACAAATATTTGCCTCAACTGCTCATGATCATTAGATTCGATCAGATTGGATTTAGACTTTATTGATCCTTGCAGACAGTGTCCTCAGGGAAATTAAACAGTCTAGATGCTACAAAGTGCAGAAAACAGAAGCAGAGGTGACGGAAAGACTAAGATATAAACTTCTAATATTCTGTTATGTAACAATTGCACTTGATGAATGGGTAAATGCAAATACATACAATGCAATAACATAAATCCAAAGATCAGTGAACCTACAGCCAGAAAAATGGAAGTGCTCAGGAAGCCCTGCTCATTATAGGTGTAATGGCTTGTGGTTTTTCTTTAGAAGAGGTTGTAACAGTGAAGCTCGGCTCTGCAGGCTCCCTCAGCTGACGGCCGCCATCGAGCTGGTGACGGAGATCTCCCGGCAGCTCAACGAGAGGAAGATGGAGGCGGTGGCCGAGATCACCAGGACGTTTGAGGAGCTGGAGCGAGCGCTGCACCAGCGCAAGACAGCCCTGGTCACGGAGATGGAGAACATATGCGGCACCAAGCAGAAGGTCGGTGGCGCTCGCTGCCTTTATTTTTTTGCATGTGCTTTTCCTTTCAATGTCAGCTGCCGTGTCCGGTCAGCCGGCACGTCGGCCGAATGGTTTCCGTTTTCTCCGTCTCACTGCTTCTTGTCGTTCCATTTACCTGAGTGCAGGTCCTGCAGGCCCAGCTGGCCTCGCTCCTGCAAGGCAAGGAGCACATCCAGAGCAGCTGCAGCTTCACAGAGCAGGCTCTCAACCACGGCAGCGCCACCGAGGTGGGACCCAAGGATTTGAGTTCATTAAAAAAACACTAATGAAACAAATGTCTGCGAAGGTTCTCGGTCGTCCAGGTCATCATCAGCGTAGAAGGGTTTAGTGGAGGCAACTGGACTGGTTTTTCTGGGACATTTCACATGAGGTGTTCTAGAGCTCGTTTTATCGCCGGCCCTGAGTTCCTAATAAAAACAGATTGTGAGATGGCTGACAAATAAAATAAAAAAATAAATCTTTTTTTTTTTAAATGATTGACTTCAGTAAGAAAAAAAATTGGCTTCAAAGATACAAAAAAAGATTGGTTTCAAAGATAAAACATGATTGGCTTCAAAGATAAAAGACTGAAGTGATTGAAGTGGCTTTTCCTGTGAGTGCAGGTGCTGCTGGTGCAGAAGCAGATGAGTGAGCGGGTGACGGCGCTGGCGCGGCACGACTTCCCAGAGAGGCCGCATCAGAACGCACATCTGGACTGTCTGGTAAGGGTTTCTTTTTCTCACTCACATTCAATTCTCTTTTTATTTATTACATTTTCACACGCTCCATTTCGAGGCACCCCCCCCCCTCCACCCTCCCCCCTCCAATTCTTCCTGTTGTCGTGCTCCACGTGCTCTTCCACTCGCATGATGAAACAGTTACTGACAGTGACTTCACCTCCACGTGTGCTGCCTGTCAGGTGGAGACTGAAGGCCTGCGGCGCTCCATCCAGAACCTGGGGGTCCTCCTCACCACGGCAGCCGTGGCTCACACCTCCGTGGCCACGGGCGAGGGCCTGCGGCACGCCGCCACCGGCCAGCACCACACCGTCACCGTGACGACCAAAGACAAAGTACGGCCTTTTTTGAACTCCTCCGTTTCCTCCGTGGGTTCAAAGACATTGCCTTTTTTTTTTTTTATGCAATTTCTTCTCGCCAATGGTTTGCAGGAGGGCGAGCTGGTGCGGACAGGAAACGCCGTCCTGAAAGCCGAAATAACATCCGCCGATGGGAGCCGCACGGCCGAGACGGAGGTGGCGGACAACAAGAACGGCACGTACGAGGTGGGCTACACGCTGCACTCGGAGGGCGAGTACTCCTTCGCCCTGATGCTGTACGGCCAGCCAATACGCGGCAGCCCCTTCCGCCTGCGGGCGGTCAAGCCCTCGGACGTGCCGCAGTCCCCCGACGACGTGAAGCGGAGGGTGAAGTCTCCCAGCGGGACGGGCGGACACATCCGGCAGAAGGCGGTGCGGCGGCCCGCCAGCATGTACAGCACCACCAAGAAAAAGGAGAACCCCATTGAGGATGAGCTCATCTACAGAGTGGGTAAGAGGGACGGAGGCGTTGGACGGAGATTTAAAGGTCCAGTGTGTAATATTTGGCTGGATTTATGATTTTTATATTGGTAGAAACTTAGCAAACTGCCCCTAACTTCATTAATAAAAGTGTACATTACATTACAATACATTAAAATTGCAGTGAGAGACAGTTCACCCAGCAACGAAAATGCATTTAATTTCTACCGGCCACCGTGGTGTTTGAGGCTCTGGTGATGGTGGTGGTCTGAGTTTTCACAGAGTGAAAGAATTTACACCAAACTGTTGGCCAAAAGATCCAGAAGTTCAAGCAGTGACAACGCTGCAGCATGTTCATGTTCATGTTTGCTCTTGCGAGTCTGACACGTTCCACTAGCGTGTTAACAAACCTGCCATACTCGCCAGGTTGGTTTACAAGCGACTGGGACTCGGTGGTGGTGTCAACTTCAGTTTAACAGCCAGTCTCGGACGTCACCACAGGAGCAGCGTGTTCTTTGCCTGCTGTCACCTTTCTGTCTTTGAGCAGTTGGCCAAACTACAGTTCTGTTAGTGCAGTGGAAGGATTTCATTTTCTGTTACACTCTCAAATGGTTGCATGGGTTAGAGATATCACAAGAGCATTGTTGATCCGTTTGAGTAGGAAATGGGTAAGATTCCATTTCCTGTCATCCTGCCGTGCATGTGTAAAACACGATGGAAGCCAGTTTTGGATGCAAGAGAAGAAGAGCAACTTATGAAACCTGCATGCTGTTGGTGAGCAGAGCAGTGAAACTGGAACGATCTGAGCTCGCTGGCAGTAAATTGTCGGTCCTTTGTCAGTGACAAATGCACCAACTCACCACGGAGTCTAATCTTCACCTCAAGCAGGTCTTTCGGGTCCTTGCAAGGTCATTAATGAAGTGTTCTGGCACCAGTTCAGACTTGTTTCTGACAGGAAGGCAGGAAAAGAACCTTGAAACCTAATTACACCTTCAGAGAAGCAATCACAGTCACTTTAAACGTTGCTTAATGTGGGAAAAAAAAAAAAAATTGGTGCCAAATCCCAAAATGAACACTTGGAGGTAGAGGTCCAAACATGTTGGTGTTGCTGTTATCTCTTAGGTTCCCGCGGCCGAGAAAAAGGGGAGTTCACAAACCTTCAGGGAATCTCGGCCTCCAGCAACGGCAGAGTGGTGGTCGCCGACAGCAACAACCAGTGCATACAGGTGAGGATGCACATCCGTGTCCCAGTGGAGCGGAGCAGCGCCGCCACCTATCACTCCAAAGTAACTTTCTCTCTCTGACGGAACTGACTGCAGGTGTTCTCCAACGACGGCCAGTTCAAGATGCGCTTCGGGGTCAGAGGTCGCTCTCCGGGCCAGCTGCAGAGACCCACCGGCGTCACCGTGGACATGAACGGCGACATCGTGGTGGCCGACTATGACAACCGATGGGTCAGCATCTTCTCCTCCGACGGCAAGTTCAAGGTGAGACCTTAAAGCAGCAGTCTGTAGATTTAGCAATGCTAGCACGTAGCTCTGCATGTTTTCTGGTGTCCCGCTTTTGTCACTCTTTTTAGAATTTGATAGAAATGCTTGACGTTAGCAGTTTTTTTTATTGTAAGGGTTTCAACTGAAATATACACATTTCTAATTAATCTATTCAATTAATTTTCTACCTCATTCCATCCGAGTAGTCTCTCGTTTCCTGCTCAAGCTCTCCTTGTCTGCCTTCGTCTCAGAACAAGATAGGCGCTGGCCGCCTCATGGGTCCCAAGGGCGTCGCCGTGGACAAGAACGGGCACATCATCACCGTGGACAACAAGGCCTGCTGCGTCTTCATCTTCCAGTCCAACGGGAAGTTGGTGACCAAGTTTGGAGGCAGGGGGACGTCTGACAGGCAGTTCGCAGGTGAGCATGTTCCCCTCTGACATCGTCTGTCATTGTTATAAATATGCCATTATTTAAACTAGATCCTGTTTTGTTTTTTGTTTTTTTCTTTATCTCATTCTTTAACTTTAATCAAATAAATAAGACCAAACAAGGTCCCCCCCCCTTCTTCTTTACATGTCACTGTGTATAAAATGTACTGCACCAACAGATATGAAAACATAAAACGTGTGAAGATATTTCTACGTGATGCATCGACCTCGCTCCCAGCAGCCTGCGCCCGACTCTTCATTTTGTGCTTCTTCTTGATTTCTGACTTCCTATTTTTCCCTTCTTTCTGTTCTTCCTCCTGTTTGTTTTCTTTTTTTTGTCAATCCAGAAAAACTTGGCCCAAACTTTAATAAATCTGGCTCAGTTTTCAGTAAGTACTCAGTGTGGCCTTGCTGCAACCTTTAATCCCACAGTGCAGTGCCCTCCGTCTAACCCCACCACCTGATTCTTGTCTCTGACCCCCCCCCCCCGAGAACTAAGATTAAACTGGATGGATCTGTGCCTACACAAGGCAACGTTTTTACACCCACGTTGTAATAATCACTATTAGAATCATCTTTTGTTGTGTGTTGTTGTTTTTTCCCCCCCAGTGTAAATGGCTTAAATAAAATCAGTGTCACTTCAATGAATGGTGAAGAAAACAAATCACTGTTTGGTGATTTAAGTGGTGATTTTGTTCTTTGAAGTACAAAAAGAAGTTGATTTGTACTCCTGACGTCGTGCTATAAACAGTTTAAGAGAGTTCAGTAATGACCTTCCGTTCTGTCTCCGTCAAGGTCCACACTTTGTTGCCGTAAACAACAAAAACGAGATTATTGTGACCGACTTTCACAATCACTCTGTCAAGGTAAGACCTGCTCTCTGCTGCTCTCTAGTGGTTGATCTTGGCCGGTGCAATTTCTTTTTGTTGCTCCTCAGTTGATTGAGGAGCAGTGGGTGAAAGACAGTGTTTGAGTCGGTGATTCCAACTGTTCCAGGTCTACAACGCTGATGGTGAGTTCCTCTTCAAATTTGGTTCCCATGGAGAAGGCAATGGCCAGTTCAACGCTCCTACTGGTGTGGCCGTGGACGCCAACGGAAACATCATCGTAGCCGACTGGGGCAACAGCAGAATACAGGTGGGTTCGTTCTTATTTTAAGTGTCAGTTAAATCATCCCCCAGCAGGCCCACAATTGACTCTCATTATGGTGATAAAGAGACTCCTAATGAAACTTAGAATCGTCATAAAACACAAATTGGAAGCTTTGAAGTGACTTTGAGCACCTGTGTCACTGATGGACGTCTTGGATTTCAGGTGTTTGACAGCGCAGGCTCCTTCCTCTCCTACATCAACACCTCAGCAGACCCGCTGTACGGCCCCCAGGGTCTGGCCCTCACCTCTGATGGACACGTGGCTGTTGCCGACTCGGGCAACCACTGCTTCAAGGTTTACAGATACCTTCAGTGAACGGAGCAGCCACTCGGCCATTCGACGCGACTCCCGCTCTGGCTTCAGCCGCTGCTCACGGACAGAGAGCTGCACCGTGCCTGCCCACCTTCCAGCCGCCTCCCGGTTCCACCGTGCATCAGTTTCTCCTTTAGAGTTTCTAGGTACTTTCAATAATCTACAATGCAAAATGCGATCGTAATTCCAAAACATTAATTTTTTTTCCAATTCTCATCCTACAATTTTAAAGATGAGTTTTTGCCGTTATGTATTTTATCATCCTATAAACAAAAATCCTGCATGTGGGTATGTTTTTTGGTTAGGCTGGGTGGGAGATGTTCCAGCATTCAGAAGCACAACTCAAAGACATTTTTTTCCCTACACATGTGAACCAGCTCTCCTTCTCACCTCCTCCCATCCCCTCTCTCTCTAAACCAAAACAAACTCCTTGCATCTAATCGCAAGGTGTTGCACTTTCATGTATAGAAACCTGCAGCCCAACATTGTTGTACAGACGCATATTCACTGTAGGAGTGTAAATGGATTTAGTGTGCAAGTTATTTCACGCCCAGTGTTCCAGCACTTGATGACAAAAGTGAGGATTTTAACACTGGAACATACACTGATAGACCTTCAGTCGTAGCCAACTGAGTGATGCACAGAAATCCACACTTGTATAGAAATTGTTTGCTGTATTTTGTTTTATTTTTTTTTAAGCTCTAACTTATTTTTGTTTTTCTGTTGTTGTTTTTTTTACATTTTGTTTTTAAAAAATAATATTTTTCTAAGTGGTGCATTGGAACTGTGTCCCCTTTGTCAATCGTTGTTGTTTTTGCGCGTCTGTAGCCTGTGGCGCTGACAGCCACTCCCCAGTGCGCGTCCTGTCGTCCCGCGCTTAGGTTTTGTTTCTGCCAAGAACATGGCCGTCGCAAGTCGTCGTTGAGCATCACACACACACGATAATATTGAAAGAAAAAAACCCATTGTATTAGTTATTTAGTTTGCAAGAATAATATATGCCTCTGTGTAGTTACTCTCAACGTTTTCTGAAAGTGTACTATATATTACAACCATATTCTTGTTGTAGCTGACACGAGCACCTTCATCATGGTTTCTTCTCGACATTTGCTCTCATGTGCTTCATTGTTTCTCGAGGTTTCTGATGAACGGACACCAGGTAAACGTGTATTCCACCAGTGCTTTAGGAATCTGCCTGTTGGCCATTGATCACTCTTGTAATTTGCCCTCTTGCAGTTGGCGTTTCCTGTTTGTGGGGGGGTGGGTAACAGGTCTGAACAGGTGCCAGGTTCGGTTGACTTTCCTCCCCTGTCAGATGTGCAACTGTAACGTTTTGTTTTCATGTCCGTCCCTCATCTGTGAGTTGACCTGTGAGACAGCGGAAGCACATAGAAATGAAAAATATATAAATCCATAGATAAAGGCCACATAGAGCATCGTGCGGAGCCCACTGTGTACTAAAAGAGGCCAGGCTTAGAAAAAAAAAAAGTAACCCCTAGTTATGTAACATGAAAATTGTATGATTGTATATATTAAAGAATGACACTACAAACAGATGTGCTAATGCTCTTTTTAATTGCATCTTGAGCCATCTCAGCTACTGTACTGCCTATACGAACTTTTACCACAAAGTAAAAACTACTTGCTATGGCTGCACTGACTCTTGACTAATACCCCCCCCCCCAATCCTCCTACTCCCTACGGTCTAGTGGAATGGTGCTACTCTTTGCATTACAAAGACATTGTGTCTTCTGTTAGAACAGCATCCATTTGCTTTGATTCCTTTTCTAATTTACATGAGTTTAGCAACAACACATCCAATGACTGAAGACGGTTCCAGCACCACATACATATTTTTGGTAGATTCTCTTCCAGTCAGAAGCAAAAGGTGCAATTTTGTAAATAATACAACATGAAGTTTAACATAAAGCAGTAATTCCATTTTTAACATAGTTAAAAATTAATACATTTCGGTTTATTTCATAGAAAGCGATGACGGAAATAATTTTTTTGAGAAAAGCTTTGTCTTGTTTCAGGAGTTTCTCAGCAGACTGAAAACCCCACTATGCGTCTGATCTATGCACTACATACTGGAGTGTAATAATAAAAAAAAAAAGTGTGTGCTGGGGCACAGCTGAATCGAGCAGGGGCCGGATGTACAGAAGCAGAATCCGACGCAACATCTTCGTGAGGATTCAACACATTCAAGTAAATCAATCGCAAGCGTTTGTGCAATAACCAAGTTAGATATTCATAAAATGTTTCATATTTCTGTGAAGGAGAGAAAGAACATTGCAAACCATGAATTCTTAAAACCCTATGTGGGATTTTGCTGAATGAGCAAAAATGTTGGGTCCCTACAGTAAAATGTCTTCTGAAACCAAAGGCTCATCTCGAAGTCACGTCGGCTGTGAGAAGAGAAAACTCATCTACACTTTTTATCACGGCCTTCGGGAAACTGCTTGTTTTTTCTTTTACCCTTTTCAAACAATAAAGAGGTTTTAGATTACATTTAAAGAAGCATACAAAAACACCAAAACCAACGCAGATATATGGCATGGCTTTATAACTTTAGTGACACTCTTTGACATGATACAAGTAGCAAGAACCAAGTACAAAGGAAGGAAACCAGAGTCAAAACTTTACACGAGGTACAGAATAAAAGAAAACAGTTTTAAAAGGCTAATGATAATAATAACAATAGTAATAATGATCTGCGCTGACTTTAACGTCCACAAAACAAAAGCCACAATTGTCAGCTAAAATCTTGTAACAGGCTGAAAAAAAAAGTATTCCCTTCCAAGAGACTGATGATCGCCCTCTAGTGGTGAATAGTGTCCTTCTGTTTGTCCACAGTTATCAATGTGATAACCATGCGGTCTATTTGTCAAATTTACACCGTGTGGGAAAAGCAGAGTCAATGTGTGGTGGCGTAGTGGTGGCGTAGTGGTGGCGTAGTGGTTGTTAATGGGGCCAAGTGGTCAGGGAGAACGCCTGGCATCAGCACCCCAGCAGGCAGTGGAACCGACACAGAGGAGCCTCTCCAGGCCCCCGTGGCCACGCCTGCATGGGGATGGAAGCCCACACTGTCGAGTTGGCGGGGGGGGCGAAATAATAATAATAAAAAAAAAAGAATTGTTCATCGGTTGGAATTGGTTGGTTGGGGGGTGGGGGGGGGGTAAAATATGGAGCTCTTCCTCAAAACAAAGCACTGGCTCACGATCATCGGAATAAACACCAGTAAGACTGACGAGTGACGACGGCTTCAATGCAAACAGTTCGGGCCTCCAAGGGATTCACGTCTCTCCGGAAACCGCCAGGCTGCTCCGTGACAATTAAAATCTGATCGACGGCGACTCTGAAACGCGCCATCGTACGTGCGTTTGAAAGAGTAGCTCAGTAGTAGTGGCATATCTGCACCCTGCTGCCCGGGTCGTTCTTCCCCGGGCTGAAGAAAGGGTAGACGGGCTCGTCGAAGCAGGTGTCAAACATGTACAGTCTCTTCATGGTGACGGCGTCGTAGAAGCAGAGCCGCCCGTGGTCGTAGTCCAGGTAGACGCCCACCCGCGGCGAGTTCCAGTAGTCGGCCACGGGGATGCGGCCGTGCTCGCCGTTGGCGTACAGTCGGTCCTGCAGGCAAATGCTCCAGTAGCCCTCGGAGGGGGCGAGGCTGACAAAGCCCTTCCTGTTGCTGCACTCGGTGGTGACGCCCAGGTACCACACCCCCTTGTCCCTCACGTCCACCTCCCAGTAGTGCTGGCCGCTGCAGTACTGGGCCGTGGCCAGGACGCCGCAGAAGCGCGTGAAGCGGGCGGGAAGGTCGGGCTCCTGGTTGCGCACGCGCCCCTCCTCCACTTTGGTGTCAAAGTCCGAAATGATCAAGTTGGGGTGAGCGGTGTCCGGGTCTAAGGTGAGGTTCTGAGGCACTGCAGGATGAAGAGGAGGAGGAGGAGGAGGACAAGGTCACCTTTGCAGAGGCTGCCTCGACAACAGGAAACCTTTCCAGTCGCTGCGGTTGACGCAGACAAACACATTCAGCACGAGCGTCTGCGTGGAGGAACTTACTGGTGTGGAGCACGTGCATCATCTTCTTCCACATGATGAGCTGAAAGGGCCCTGAGAAGTCTGTGAAGTCACTCGAGCAATTCACAGACTCAAAAGAAGGGAAAGGCTTGCAGTGGATGACCCTGTGGGAGGAAAGGAGACGTTTGCACTGCTCTATAACCCTGGAGCTCCAGTGAGGCCTCTGCACAACACAACACACTTCCAAAACACTTGTTCTCTTAGTTGGCCAAGTATGAAATTATGATGTTTAAAATATGACTTGAAAAAAATGTGAAGGCAGTACGTACTCATTGTAGGTCTCAGCAAGGCTCTGCATGACAGAAATCAAGACATCTTGCGGTTAGGATTTCCACAAATAATATTTTTAGAAAGAAATTTAACCAATTCACATTCAAATATGAATATTTGTTATTTCATTTACCAGTTCTGTCTTTTTTAAGGGAATACACATTATGTGGTGCCCTGCATTAATATTTAACATTGTGAAAAGCATGGGGGGTGGGGGGTGGGGGGGGGGTTGGGACACAGATCGGCAAGTTGGCAAATCCAGAACTGGTTTGCACAGAAATATGTCAGAAATAGTTACACAGCAAAACGTTGACAAAAAGCCATTTGTTCCTCTAATTTTCTCCTTTCAAAGGTTTGTTGGAAAGAGCGAATCGTACACGTTTAGACAGCGACAGTTTAAATCTCTGCACCATCATAAACAATCACTAAAACTTCCTTCCCTTTTGGTCATGATGGCTCTGTCAATGACATCTGTTAGTTCAATAAAGCAGTCATACATTTAAACTAAAGCAATCAATCAGCTTTCAGTACACATGGATTGTAGTTACCCAACCAGATGAAATTCCTGCGTCAAGTCGTGCAACTGTACTTACTGTGCAGTAAGTACTGAACTACTGTAAGGCAGTGGCTATTATATAAACTACAATGAAAAAGTAAACCACCTTGAAAACGCCATTAAAACGCAATAATAATAATAAATAAAACATTGCACTAAACTAAACTCGTTAAATAACCTTATTGACAACTCTTTAAAACAATGGTCCTCAAACTGTTCGGCCTCTGGATGCAAAGAATAAAACAAACAAAACAAAATTGCATTTGCGTACAAAACGGGTATTAAAACTCCCCAGTAGCCTATTTCCCAGTAGGTATGATTTTAAAAGCAGCACTTTCAACAATTTGTTAGTGGTGTCGTTTAAAAAACCACCGCCTGTAGCTTGGTGATGCCAAAACGTAGCTTTATCTCTACGACTAGCTATTGATCCATTGCCTCACTGCTTGGAGTAATCCAATCCAACTGTGAGAGAGGGAAGCACTTACACATCAGTCGTTTTGGTTACAGGTCTAATTATGAATGGCAGGTGGTTCACAGACTTCCCACAGTGTTTTTTTTATTTTTATTTATCTTTGTTAATTTTTTTGATTTACAGTTTCTGGTAGATGCCGTAATTTACAGGCTATTCCTCAATGCGTCAGTCTTTTGTGCAGAGGACCAAGAAAATGGTTTTCAGTGTCAACGCCGCAGATGAGGCACAATTTAAGACAGGGGTCACTGTAAGCCCTTCTTTTTTTGTTTGTTTTGAAGGTAATATTATGCTTAATCATGATGCTTGTGCATAATCATATAATCCTTGATATAAATAGGTTTAGACCAGTCAGTTAACCCATGCATAAGCTGAGCAATGTATGCATAACATGCTGTGTAAGCTCTGTGCAGAGTAATGTGATACCCAAGAGAAAAAACAGGAATGCACCCCTCGTAAAACAGCGACCCCTATGACCTGCTGTACCAGAAGGAGAGCGGATCCTGCAGCTCTCTGCCAAATAAGGCAGAATGCTGCATGAAGAGCTTCTTCTATTCTATGTAAAAAGACTGGGTCAGGAGGAAAAACAGCAATCAGACTTCATGCCCTGACAACACACTGTTGATGCCAGTGGCCAGAACTCAACCCAGAGCTCTGTAGGTTTGTGTCCTGAATTTGTTTGCTAAAGACATATTGAAATCTGCATCATTCTCCTAAGACTCTTTATTCAACGGACATTCGGATCGTAAGCACGACACCAGAAAATAAGGCAATCCAACAGTTTGTTTAAACTCCCCTGACTCAAATAAATGGGAGGGTTTGAGTGCCGGTTGTGACATTAATATTTCATTATAAACTGACTGACCTCGAAGCTCGTCTTCCCACTGATTTGGTTGTGGATGTTGACTATACTCTTGTCGATAGCCTCCTCCTCAGTCTCAACAGTCTTTAGGTTGTCGTCGATGACGGCCATGGACGCCACTTCTTCGGCGTCCAAACTCTCGAGCAGGGAGTCTCTCTCGTCGAGCAGGAATTGGACCAAACTGCCGACGTCTTCTTCAACCTTCTCTTTGAGTCTTTGTTTCTTTGACTGTCGGACAGAACGATTTGGAGAAATAGAGACGAGGATTTGATGATGTGATGGACGACTTATGGTGGTTGATTCTCAAAAACCTTTCTGACATTATTTGGTTTCTGAGGGGGCCATCTTACACTTGCACTTCTATAAAGAAAGGTAAAAAAAACACCAACATGACGTGAGGACCTACTCTAATTTCACTTCTGGTGCGCTCGTCAGAAGCTATTATTTTGACACACTGAGACTTCTGCCAATTGAGCTCCATTAGCCTCATTTTAAGCTCCATCTGTAATTTAAAACAAAAACAAACATGTATGAATATTAATATTGTGGAAAGATCAACAATCACTGAGTCAGACATTGCTGTAGTC
Source organism: Nelusetta ayraudi (assembly GCF_046127955.1). Lineage (NCBI taxonomy): Eukaryota > Metazoa > Chordata > Actinopteri > Tetraodontiformes > Monacanthidae > Nelusetta > Nelusetta ayraudi. The sequence continues at coordinate 4,139,079 of NW_027466083.1, forward strand.
CAACAGGATTTCACTTTTATTCTACCAACCTTCATGTCATTTACAACTTCTAGCACGGGTGCAACGTCATGGTGCCTGGAACAATAAGCACTACATTATTATTTCATTTTAGTGGGTAAAAATGAGCCGTCATCTGTGATGAGAAAAATGAATTTGTGGTTCACCATGTGGATGCACGGTTCTAATCTAATTGCAAACCATTTGTCAAAGATATGAAGAACATCAAAGGCTTTTGCTCCATGAACGTCACTATTTCCTGTCAACTCTGTGCCCACATCCACAGTCTCCTTATGGTCCTTAGTGGGACTAATGGTGGCATGCTTCATGTGCACACATCACAATGGTTAGAAGAGAATGAGTTGCAATAGGTGACATAGACTCCCTCTGCTTCCTTGTAAAACATTCCTCTTATCTTTCAGGGTTTATCAGTGTCACCCTGCCACAAACCGACTGGCTGATTGTCTGGGGCAGTAACTGAATGCTGTCCATGCTACATTCCGCATACAAGGGACAAAACAAAAACAAAAGATGTGTGTATTGTTTGTACAATGCGATGCGATGAAGAGCCGGTGACAACATTTTTAGTCGAACTTCAGCAGCTTTAAATGTGCATGAAGGTTGAGCCTGATGAAAGTCACAAGGCAAAACGACTGGGTCAAACAAATACTCGAAACACAAAGGTTGCTGGAGTATTTCGGAGATTGTTCTCTTTCATGTTTAGTTTGTGGACACCGAGGATCCAGACTAGGAATGCAAATTATCAATTAATTCATTAATCGTTAGTTGATTGACCTTATCAATTGATTAACGCTGCAATTTTTCCCCGAGAACCTAAATTCCACAATGAAAAATGTGTAAGGAGCATATTATTTAACCGTTAAATAATGTACAGGGTCCAAAGTTACCAATTTTTACATTAAAGAACAGTAAAACGTCTTAAACATTTATCCTCATGACTTTAAGTTGACTTCGGCCTTGTTCAGACTGGCAGCCCAAATCTGATTTTTAGCCCATCCAAATTGAAACTGGATGGCTCTTTTGTAGTGTGAACAGTCACAAACCACATGAAATCCGATTTTTGCAAGACAGATTGAAACCACATTCAGGAGGTAGTTTCAGATCGCATTTTGACAGATGTGTCTCAATCTGAACATCTCCTTCTAATGGGTCACATTTCAACTTAAAAGAAAAAAAAAAAAAAGGCTGTTAAAAGTAACTTGTTCTAGGTATATTATGAACATCACAGTATCTACAGGTGCATTGTTCTTCCCTGCCGCTAGACTGTTATAAATACCCGTGTAAAAATGTTAAATTAACTGTGACTAATTTAATTTAATTGATTACATTCTTAATTAACAATTAATCGACAATCGATTAATTGTTAACGTCCCTTATCCAGACACAACGCTGGTTAACGACTTACCTGTGAGAGCGTGATTCCCTACAGACCACACAGATGGGCGTCTTGTCGGTCTGGCAGTACAGTTTGAGTTCTTCCCCATGTTGCTCACATTTCCCGTCGAGCTTGACGGGCTTCGACGGTGTTGAACACGAGCTCAAACACTCCAGGTCGTCCAGCTTGGCCACCAGGTTCTGCACCAGGTAGTTTTTAGTGAAGCTCCTCTTGTTGAACACCTTAGAGAACACGGGGCGACTGTTTCAATGCAATGCGAAAAGCGACGCAAGGGCACCGACACCATTGTATTAACAGCGGGTCGTGTCATGTTTACGAATCCAAGTAAGGCTTCCCACAACAAGCTAACGGTAGTCTGGCGCTAGCTGCTGGCAACGCATACAAACGGCGGCTACATTAGCGACAGCTGCTATGGAAATGCGTAAGCAAGCGACGTCAAGTCCGACGGTCGATGAAAAACGTCACTTTCATCTCCGACCAAATAACGGTTGACTGTCACCGTTGTATTAAGCATGCAAGAAGAGAGGAAAAACACAGTCGGGCGATGACAACGCTAACAAAGTTGACGTTACCGTTCGGCATTGAGGACACTGATATCCGTAGTCATCGCCATTTTCGTCCCAGTGCAGGCAGATGCAAAAGCGGCAGAAATTGTGGCCGCACTTGAGTATGACGGGGTCCTTGTAGAAGTCCAAACAAATGGCACAAGTGAGCTCCTTCCTCAGGTCGTCTCCAGATGCTCCGCCAGTGGCCATTTTCGCGGTACGAACACAGACACGGGCCACAACACTTCCGCAGGAGGAAGTGAAATAAGGGGGACGGACGGGATGAAGTGGGCTCGCTTTGTGTTGCGTCATATTCCGTTCTGACCAATCACGCCGCCCCCTTTCATTCTCCCGTTGCATTTTTTCTCTCAGCTTAAATGTCGAAGGGTGGGCACAGAAACAAAGTGACACGATATTGACATACATTAAAACTATTCAACCTAAACACTTTAATGTTTGTTGTTTTTTTTTTCTAAAAAAAAAAAGGTCAAAGGTCAGCCTGACAGCGTTTTGTCCAGCTCATTCCGTCGTGCTTTGAAGTTTGAAGAAACCTGATTTGCGTTGGAGTTGGACATTGTTGGAATCGTGTTTGTTTTCTATTTGTCCCCTAACTTGATTTGTTTCAGGTTCAACCACAGCCTCCATTTGTTGAGACAGAGAGATCTGAAATTAAAGAAGCTGTCATTTCAAATTGCCATTATACCGTTTGGCTTGTTTTTATCCAGGAAATTGCCAGGTCATTATTAAAATTGCGTCCCAACTTTGAGCGTTGCTTAAATACTTAGAAAATCCACATCCACCATTAAGCAACAATATTTATTATTATTTTTTTAAATACATATACATAAAAACCCATTCATAAAAAGACACAAACTGAAAAATGAGTTTGATTGCTTGTGCTAAAGTCGCCATAAACATGTGAATAACTGCCTGTATTACATTACATTGCATAGCTTGGATTGTCATGTGAGGGATGTGACACAAAAAGTGCATTTGATGTCAGACTTAGCGTTATTCAGAATTTGTCAGGGTAAAAAAAAAAAAATCAACTAAAACAAATGATATAAATACAGACAGAGGACAATGATTACCCTCCTCACTAAGACATACCTTTGCTGATATATGCTTTAGCTTTATTTGATTTGCTAGCCCTGATAAATACTGAACATTTTCTGATGAAGACTGACAACACTATATTAAGACAGTTATCAAAAAAAAAAACCCACTGAACTCAGCATGTTGTTTACATCCACAGCAGAGTAGGACACAGCTTTAACTACACGTGTAAACAAGAAATTTCACCAGTGATTGCGACAAAATAAAGAGACGTGAGATTGTATCTAATGTCTCAAATGTAGATTCTTTTTTTTCTTTTTTTTTTAACCCTCTGTGGTGACATACTGATTGGTAAGCAGCTATTTTATGTCCAACCTTTTCCCCCGTGGAAACATGATTCAGAACACTGACATCCCACACAGCACTTGTGACAAATAAAGCTTACAGGAACATAACGTGAGAGGAATAGTAGTCGAAATATGGATATGGATAGAGTATTTGCATGTTCACAGCACCACACTTATTAGCAGTGTATCACAGAGGTGAAAAGTAGCTCTTACGGAGCTCTCCTTCAATGAACAGTAGTAATTGCCGTCCAACACAAGATCTGTTTTGTGGGAAAAATAATAAAAACAAATCTTAAATCCTGAGATGGGTGGTTTTATACATATGTATATTGTCCAGTGTTGCTATAAAAAAAACAAAAACAATAATTACTTCACCTTGACATGAACTGAATCAATCATGGTGCTATAACTGACACTAATTGTGCAGCAAGAGCACAGTAAGAATGGAGAGTATAAAAACTCAACAGAAGGACATTACAGAGTAAATACAAGAGTTTACAAAAAAATTAAAAACTATATATGTACTCAATACATTTTGGGAAACAGGATAAAGCTATGTGGACTCTGTGAGTAAATATAGAAAACGGCTCAAATTCACAGATATGCAAGTGGTGGCATGTACCCCTTATTTGTTGTCTTCACAGGTTTAGCAAAACACTGTTGGCATTGAGGCTCAGTGGAAAATTCCAAGGTGGGTTTGGAGCGCAGTTTTCCTTCAAAAAAAATAAAAAATCTGTATCAGGTTTTTTTTTATCACAGCTATTTTTTTAATTTTTGTCATATACTGGGTGTAGTCGTTAAAAGATCAAGCATCCTTTGAGCATAATGCTTAGTATTTATGCAGGAATCCTGTTCACGTTGCAGAATGGCCCTCCACTATCTTGTCATTATTATTCCAAAAGAAACTCAAAACTTAGGGTAAGTCGGTGACAAACAGAGTGGCAGGTCGGTGTTATCCGAGCGAACAATTCTTCTCAATGTACACTTTGACAGCAGCTCTGTGGGATCTACCCGCAGCACGACATCTCTGCATTGGCCTGCTCGACACCAGCCTTATGTAATAATAATAATATTAAAACAAACAAAACAAAAAAAAAAACAACCTGCTTGCCATGACTGGGACTTTCCTGGAGGGATGATGGCTGCCTCAGGCACTTTAACATCGGAGAGCGAGTGAGAGGGAAAGGGAAGAACGTGCTGCGCCACCGTGGCGGCACCATGTTGCAGCGTGAGGTGACGACAGCGTGTTTGTGTGTTTTTGCGCTGCGCCGAGGAGGGCACGTGATGCTGTGCAATCACTCGCAGAAACAAAGACAACGTGATCACATTTTTTTGCGTTATGAATTCAATACCACTTTTCTTTAGTAAAGAAAGAAAAAGAAACAAAAATCGTAAAGTTTTAGAAAATCTCCTGTGTCTTCCCCCTTTTGTCCATGCGCGCACTGACGCCCCCTGCTGCTCAGACCTCCGAGCTGTTGTGGCAGTCTTGCATCCTCACCACCAGCATGGGCTCCGTGCTGGTGGAGCCCTTCACCACCTCCTGCACGCCCTCTCTCCAGCCCTCCTTCCCGTCCTTCCTCCTGGACCTCAGCAGCAGTGTCGCCGTGACGATGATGAGAACAGTCATCAGCAGCCCCACCAGTGCCCCCACCACCGTCACCACGCCCTCCTCTCCATCCTCCGCATTCAGCTCGCCGCTTTCCAGGGCGTTTGTGAGCAACTCGTTCGGCGACACGCCCGCCCGACGTTTGGTGCGGTCCAGAGCGATGTGCATGATATTTGTGCCGCGGTTGTTGTCCACGCCGATGTCCTCGGCCACCTCCGGGACCTCGTTGCCGACCGACCTCCTGGGGCGAGGACCCCTGCTGCCGGATTGGGCCGAGGGGAGGCTGCCGCCTGCGGAGGACAGCGAGTGGTACTCCAGGCTGCGCTTTCCAATGCCGCGGTTTGCATTCTCCTTGGAGCGGACCGTGTAAATGGTGTGAATGAACCACTCTCGGCCGGCGGCAACCTGAAGTTGAGAGAGAATGTGCAATTGTTTAAAAAAATTAAGGAAGGAAATTAGTCGTCCTGCAGAGCATGCACGCGTTTTGTATTTGGTTTTTTAACCATAGAATGTTTGCATGAAAAGTTGACATTTTTCCATCTTGATTTCGTTGTGCTGTTGTACCGTCATTGCCTGTTGAGGAACAGCATGGTGGTACAGACCTGGAACAAGGCTGTGGAGTCCAGCCTGAAGCCATCGGAGCCTGGCTGTTGGACGAGGGACATGGCTGATGGATCATCCAGTGCCAGCAAGGCATTAAAAGCAACATCCCCAAACACGCTGGCTTGAGTCTCTGGCTGAGCCTTGTCCTGATGTGATGAGTGACATTTGGGAAAAAGAATAAAATGAGTATTATTATTATTATTATCATCGATTTTATTAAGGTAAAATCAAATGTTAGTGTTTTTCAAAATTGTGGCTCATGTTATGAATACTTCACATGACAGGGTTTAGTGGGCCGTAAGATACAAATCTAATCAACACAAGTGTGGTGGTCATGCTGGAAAGTGGAATAAACTCACAAGAATCTTGAATCTGTACAGCAGTGAGGGGGAGTCCGCCAGGCAGCCAAATTCAAACTTGGTCGGGTTGTACTTTGGTACGTATCCATCAGCGCCAGTGCAGAGGAAGACCTTCTCTATGCTGCAGAAGAAAGAGTCTCCCAGATTCTGAACAGGGTCCACCATGACGCGGCCGTAGATGGCGTCACCTGGAGGTGGATAAAAGCAGAAACCGTTTTTTATAGCAGTAATGTCTTTTTTGGATCATATCTCTTCTCTTCTTCTATGAGCCATAAAACTGTCAACTAGATAAGGCCAAACACGCCTTTTGGGAATATGTGGTCTTGCCGATTTGTGCTTGAAAAGAACACAATTCATTCTCATTCAGTGTTGAGTGAAGGAAAAGAGACAAACCTTCAGAGAAGTCCACGTCACTCTCCTGACCGAATCCCATGGAGCCATCAGAGAGCCACAAATTCCTCTTAGACAACAGGAAGAGCTGAGTGTTCAGACTGAACTCCACCGCCACAGGGTCGCTCACCTACAGGGAGGCGTAAAAGGAAGATGGTCACTGAGAGAATAAGAACAGTTTGCAGATGACAAATTAAAAACCACTGCTCTGGTGAAAGCAAACAGGAAGAGCGTACTTGTTGAAACCTGATGTCCAGGTCGAAGACGACTGGCTCCCGAGGACTGCACACAGGTGGAACGGTGTACTCCATGTTCTGTGCTGTGGTGCAGGGAATCAGTGTCACTGTGTAGGTTCCAGAGTAATCCCTCACCTGCAAGAGTCAGAGGTGGAGGATTTATATAGAAAAAAGACAGAAGCACGCAGACTGAGGAGCAGGGACAGATACACGGCGCAGCACAGTGAGCACTTACTGCAAAGTCAGAGGTGAAGGTCCACTGCTGGACCGGCTGGTTGTAGGTGGGCTCACTCCTCACCCGGGTCAGATTGAAAGTCAGCCCAGGGTGATCCACACTCATCACCATGGACGACACAGAGGTAGCTTTGAGAAGGATTTCAGCACACAAGTCAAGTCCAGGGTGAACCACTTTAACACTTCAACAGGTGAAATTATTAACAGAGTCAAAATCAAATCTTACCAGCTCTCTTTACTCTGCCTGCAGAGTGAGACTCTACAAACAAACCCCTGAAACGGGCCTTGGTGCGGAAGTTTACCACCAGGCGTCCTTGGTCATTGATGCGCATGCTGGTTGGGTAGAGCGCACCTGGCAAAAAATATCACCAAAAAAAGGACATTTTTATTTACTGGATTTCAAGTTTATTGGGAGTGTTTTGGCTTCCAGAAACAAATGCGAAAAGAGGAGCAACAGTGATTTGAACCTCCTGAGCCACCTACCCTGGAGCTCAGCCTGCGGTGGGCTGCCGATGCCGTCCTTCCACAGAATGGCCGTGTCGTACACAAATGTGAGCCGCAGCTCCGACTGCAGGTCAAAGTGCTGCCAGCCACCTGTTCCCACTGGGGAGTGGAACACATACGACACGTAGAGAGGAACACGCAGCGTCACATAGGACTGCACCAGGTTGAGCACCTGTATGAAAAAATACAAAACAAATAATTAAAAACAAAACAACACAGTTCCTTATAATATCTTCTTTTTTTTTTTATCACTTATTAATCAAGACGCTCTTATTGTCCTGGACTTTGTTTCCACTTCCCACTCACTCTCATCCTGTTGCATTTTGTTGAGGTCTTCATGTAGTTAGAGGTAAATACAATGAACTATATTAACGCCTAAAACCATCAACTTTTCTCATCCTTTTTGGATTTAAGGGTCGATTTTAGGTTGACAGGCTATAATAAGTACAGAGAAGATGTAACACATGATGTGTTTTTCTCCTCCACAAGGTGCTTGAACTCTTTCACTCCTACTCATCGCTGTCAAAGATGCAGGAGAGTCTGTTTTTTGTGTTGTACACAAGTCATGACAGCGAGAGGAATGTGCACTTTCACTCTCTGTGTTCTAGTTTTCATCCTCAAAGTCTTTATGTTTCTGTATTAAGTACACACAAATAGAATTTAAAATTTCCAAGAAAAATAACCGTATAAATTCAATTTGAAACGTCATTTGAAATTATCCTGCAAAGTTTGTTTTTGTTTATTTGGTTCCAGGCAAAATCAGGGACTTGCTTCTTCCTGTACTGTTAGAAGAGTATGTGAGGGGATGCAGTGCGATATGTAGCAAAAAAAGGTCAAATCTGAGAGAGTTCCAAGTTTTAAGAAATGAAGCCTAAAAAAAAGAACTAAGCATCGTAGAATGCAGAACAATCGAGAGAAACGTTGTGGTTGGACGTTACGCTGGTGAGGAGAAACACGATACAACACAGATGGAGTTCTTCAACACATCCACTAGATGTCAGTGTATGACAACCAAATCCGAAAAATGCGCTTTCGTCCAGGTTTGTTCTACCACCTTGATAAAACTTGACTTTAATGAAGGGAAAAGATTGAAAGTCAATGACATATTAAATCACAGAGAAGCCATATAAATAACCAACATTGCAGAGAAATAAGAACTACAAAGTGCTGACTGGTGTGACAATGACCAACCGCCTTCAAGATATAAACTGAAAAAGAAAAGAAAATCCCACAAATGTAATCTATTATAAAGTGGCAATGCATCTGTGGAGACAGACACATTCTCTGCACTCAAACCACAAATCTTAGCAAACTATAAACTCAGTGGAGTCCTGAAAATGTGCTGAATCAGGAGCAAAGTGATAAATCAGAAAAGCTCTCGGGTTTTAAAACAGAATAAATCGAGCCCAGTAAATACAAACCGACCGGGCAAAACCGAGCAAGGAAACAACCTGAGACTGAAATGATAACAGACAACTGCAGCTGTTTTGAAGTATTGTGGCCTTTCACTGTGTTCGATCTTCAGAGGGGCCCAACAAAAGTCAATCGTTTTCCCTTCAAAAGCCGCCAACTTCAGTCTAATTACATCTGAGCAAATGTGGGAGTCTGCGCTCCTCTGAGGAAACTTTTGTGACAACGCGACAGTGATCTCCCGTAGCAATGTCGAGACTTGCGGGTGACAGTCGTCATCGGCGGAACTGTGTGACAAGCAATTCTCTCTGTGACTGTGGACAAGTGCATCCATTTTTCACTTTTCACTCGCCATTTCATTTCCCATTCTCTGTCTGCGCCCCCCCCCCCCCCCCCCCCCCCCACACACACACACACACACTCAGCAGTCAGATCAGTAACAAGAAGCTTACAGATCAAAGACCAGAGGAATACAAAAGAGCGGCAGGAAGAGCGAGTGGACCTCGGGTCTGTCTCCTGATCCACAACAAGAACCAGCAGAAGACTTCGGCTCAGCGACGCTGTTCCACACCAGCCGCTGGACGACTGTTACCAGATCAGAACAGACGTTGGCAAACTTTAAAGGGATACTTCGCCCTAAACTGAGGCTTCACTCATGTGTCCACGCTGTGTGATGGGGCTCTGTGGTGACATTTTCTAATCCCCATAACGACTCTGGAGTTTGACAAAGCCGGTGCAGATAAGAAGCCCGCGGTGGCCGCGTTCCAGGACAAAAACATGAAATGTCATCCAAGTATTCAGAAGACGTTGAACAAATATGTTCCCACTGTGCCAGAAAACTCACTTCAGCCTCCTTAGCAGACTTTCATGTCAACTTGAGTGAGCACGACAAGTTCTTGTGGCATGTAAAGTAACACAGACATGGATGTGAATGGATGCTGCAATTGCTGGCATGGACTTTGGACTAGCGAGTCTTCTGGACACTTGGATTACACCACAAGAGCAACATTTTGGCCACGAGTTTCAGGTCCTACAGTGTTAGTGATTGTGTTCATTTCTGTTGCAGTTCCATTTTATGATGTGTCTTCCAAGCTTGTGTGCAATATTTGGGCATTGTGTGTTTGTCTTGTTTGTAGTTTGCTTGCAACATTGCTTAGCCAAATAAAAATCGCTTACACAACAAAGTTTATGTTATTGAATCTCATCTTTAAATGAGTGAAATTACAATTCTAGGGCAAAGTATCCCTTAATATTCAACCTCAGTGTTATCTGGCGAGCTCAACTGCCATCACAAGTCAGGAGAAAAGAAGAAAAGACAAAAGAGAAAAAAACGCTCCTGATCGAGATTTCCTCCTTTAAACCCTGACAGGATGTTGTTGCACAGGAGCTAAAACTGGAGAATAAAGGGAGATTTTACTTTTATGATTTCACAGCTTTTCCCTATTAATCTCAGCCCTAATGTGCCTTGTCAGTAGCGGAGGTGAGCCCTGCGGGAGATGACTGGCATTTTGGTAGCGCTCCATATAAGTGTTTAACCGTGCATACATGCTCCCGCAAACTAAAATCCGTCAATCACGCGGTGGCAAACACAAACAAACGTGCAGCGAATGGGATTTAAGACTGGCAGCAAACAGATCTGGTGCCGTTCTGTCTGCGCAGCAGCCCCCCATTGCTCATTCAGAAGGTCAGAAATAGTCTGAACACACAGGGGGGAGCATACGCAGGTGGAAACACACACACACACACACACACACACACACACACACACACACACACACACACACAGAGGGGATAACAGCCTGACAGATGAACACACAGAAGAGCAGATTGGAATTCATACAATGCGGACGGCCGGATCGTGGATACACACCTGGCCGTCGGTGCCGATGGTGCCTCCGCAGTCGGTGAGCAGCTCGGACATGTGATAGTAGCTGCTGAACTCCCAGAGACACGCCTCCAGGTTGAGGTTCCGGTAGAAGCGCAGCGTGCTGTTGCCGCGCAGGGCGCCGCTGAACTGGTACGGCGCCGCGTCTCCCATGCTCTCGGGGCTGCGCGTGGCGGCGGTGATGAAGCCGTGGCCCGTGGTGACCTCCTGATGGTCCAGCAGATTGGAGCAACGGTGGTTGCCCACCCGGGTCCCGTCGGGACTGAGAGTCAGCTCAAAGTTCATGAGCGGGCGGGTGGAGATGACCGGAAGCATGCCTGCCAGGAAGAGGAGAAGGTGATTCCGACCGCTCTCTTCTTGCCTTTGATACTGAGAGAAATTACTATTTCAAAAAAGAAAAAGGAAAGTCGGAGGGAGCTGGAAATGATGAAGAAGAGGAAAGCGGGGGTGTGAGGAAAGGAGCCACAGAAAGTAAAAGAAAGAAGTGAAAACTGGGGGAGACGCAGGAGGAAGGAAACTGATTAAAAATCAAGAGGGGGAAGATAAGTCGCGGCTGAACTGGAGGCCTCCTGCAGTTGGAGTCGATACGAGACGGCGGGATCTATATTCTGGCTGTCGTGCTCCAGAGGATCCCCAGACGTGAATATTACACACAGCACATTACACTTCGCCTCATCTGCGGCACGAGTCCTGGCCTGAAGCTGCCACGTACCGTCAATGTGAGGCATGGTGACAGTCACTTTGATGAGGTTGGGGTGTTTGGGGTCGTCTGCGCCGGTGTAGCGCAGCTTGGCGGAGAAAGGCTCGGCGCCAACGGTGCCCATCCTGCGCGGCTGACACATTCCTTCGAAGGGATAAAGACAGTGAGACGGACTGCAGCGCGAGGAGACAATGCCGGCCGACCCAATTTGGCTCGGAGAGGTCGTCAATAATGCAAACCTACAAAGCTGTCTCAAATACATTAAATGATAATAAAAAAAAAAATGTTCTGATGCCTGTTCTGAAACGCACACAAAATTATTATTTAAAGAATCGATGTGTAGGATTTAGTGGCATCTAGTGGAAAGAAAGCAAACTGCCAACAAATGAACACCGATATGTTTTCACCTTCACTCAATTTCAAGTGGTTAACGCTGTGACTTCAGCTTTTAAATAAGCTGAAGGTATCCATCTAAATATTTCAGCACTTGATCAGGCTAAGAGAGCTCCTGTCCGCTCAAAGCTGGATGGATGGAGAGTGAACCCTGCTGAAGTGACACACAAACAAGTGAAATTGATTTAAAACTTGGAAAAGCCTCCACTGGACTAAAGCAGTTTAGGATGAAATTAAAAATCGACCACGCTTGTTTGATGGTAATGATTTTCGCCATGTGTGATCGCCCGTTCTTATTTTACAAGCTGTGACATCAGAGTTGAATGATGAATACCTACTAAAAAGCTACAAAATATGCTCACTTCTGTACCGGTGGACCTGCTCTTTATGCCCACAATCAAAGGACGTAGTCATCACAAAAAACGTTTCAAAAATGCTTTCAATTATCTGTATTTTTCTTTTCTTTCTATTTAACGAGAACATCATTCAGTTGGCATCAAGTCATCGTCACACTTTCAGACCTACTGCGGCCACTCCAGCCGCTCACTCTTCAGTCCTCACCTTCCTCGCGGCTGATGGAGACGATGGGGCTGCTGAGCTCCAGGCCCTCGTCTCCGTTGGAATTAACGGCCCTGGCCGCGCACTGCACCCTGGAGCCCGCCTGGAAGTAGACGGAGTCCAGCGTGATCATCTTGGACGAGGTGAAGAAGGTGTCCACGTCCACCTCCCTCATGGGGCTGGTGACGCCGTCGGGCCCGGCGGGGGCGCTGATGAGCCAGCGGTAGCGGGTCAGAGTGTCGTTGATGTGCTCGCTGACGCAGATTGAGCCTGTCTTGTCGTAGTCGGGGTACTTTGTGTTGCAAGCCTGGTGCAGAGAAGGTGCAGGAAGAACGAGAGAGAAAAAGACAAACAGGTCCGTGATTCTGTAAGAAAATCCGCCAGGTTCTCACATTTAAAGCTCCCAAATCACAGTGATTTTTTGACATCTTTTGATTTTTCTTTATTTATTTTTTCCATTCCAATTCAAAGGATTGCTTTAAAGCTACGGATGCGTCTGAACGTTACTTTAGACTCACTGTCACACAGACGGCGGGGTAGCCGGCCGGCGGGTGCAGGTTGTCCGGTGACCTGGCGACGTTGTCGTAGTGGAGCAGCGACACCACGTGAGGCAGCGAGGGGAAGGTGACATCAGCCATGCTGTCCGTCTCCTCGATGTAAACGATGACTTTAGTCACCTGCCCAAAGAAGGAAAAAGAGGTTGGAGGCCTGATGAGATCAATGACAACAGTGTTTTTCTCCTCATTGTGGACTGGGATGGGTTTTCTTTTTAAGGACCACTGTGAAACATTGACCGAAGACGACTGGCACCACATGGACTAAAAATGCACATGTATGTTTCAAGTTTGATACAGTCAGTAAAAATAAATGAGTTTTTTATTCACTAACAAAAGCATCTGGCTTTAAATAAAAAAGCAGGTACACTTGTTAGGCCTTGTTGTGCAACACAATGTGGCTTTTGGACCAAAATGTATAGCTTGCATGAAAGATGAGAAATCAGGGGGGACGTCAGAAAACAAGGATTAATGTTATTATTGTTTGCAACGTTCTCTTTTAACATCAGAGGCTGAAAAATCTTACAAACCGGGCCTTTGAAAGTGTCACAGCTAAAAAAAATATGTAAAAGTATCACAGATATTTCTTGGTTCCTCCTGTTTCGCCTTTTCTTTTGCTTCTCTGACCAAATGCTCATTTCCTTCCATTTCTTGTTTTGTATTACACTGATAATCTATTATTTATCAGAAAACGATTCCGTCGCTAGCGCTGCAACTATAGTGGCCCTGCTGTCTGGACTGGGGCACCCTGGAAGAATCCTCTGATCTCAGCCGGATAAAGACGGGCCGGCTGAAAGGATGTGTGTGAGTGCGTGGAGAAATCACCGACCTGAGTTTCGGCCACCATGTTCTCGTCAGGCTTCAAGTGGAGAGTAAAGGCCTCCCTCATCTCTCGGACGCCGTCGTACAGAACATCCACCTCCACCACGTGCTCCTTGTCCCCGACTTTGAACTCAAGTTCTGCACACATGGACACAAAGAGAGCCGTGCGCGAGTGTGTGCGTGTGAAGGTGATTCTGGAAATCTGAGTCAATTCTTAGCAGGTGAAGAATAAGAAGTCAGGTCACATCAAGACCAAGGTTTTAAAAATTCCAGCTGGATTTAGCTTCCAACCAGAAATGAAAAGCCTCAGAGGTTTGTCCAAATCATGTTTTATTGCTCCAGAGCAATACATCACCCAGATAAAACGCTCCGCAGGTTTCTATTAGCATAGAGTTGAAGGCGTCCAATCTCCTCGCAAAGATAAGTGACACAGCTTTGCATTAGGATTTCTGAGGCGCTGAGAAAATATTGGGCAAAATGGAAAATTTAACGCTCGCTGATTCAAACTTCTGGAGAGGGAACAAAAAAAAAAAAGAGCTGTTTGAACGGTGGCTCCAGCAGGCTGGATTTGAATAAGCTGAAAGTATTCATCTAAATATTTCAACACTTGATTAGGCTAAGAAAGCTTCAGTGTGCTAAAAGCTGGATGGATGGAGAGTGAACCCTGCTGACATGACACAGAAAAAATGTGAATTTGATTTAAAACTTTGAGAGCCTCCACTGGACTAAAGCAGGAAACACATTCACCATTTTAGGATGAAATTAAAAATCGATGACGCTCAACCAAGTAAATTCCTATTTCTTTGCCTTTGTTGACAAAACGTGCCCTGTAAAAACGAGCAGAAAAACTACCGGTGATTTCTGACATGCAAAATTTTCAAAAATACTTTTGATTTGTCTCACAGGAACTCACAGGGATGGGAATTGCTAAGATTTGATAATTGCCAACGTGGTTATCGACTCGCCAGTCAGATACTTTGGTCATGTTTCACTTCAGTGTGCTTTGCAAAACAATGATGCTACGGTACGAGCCAGCCAACAGGACAGTCAAACGAAAACAAGAGAGCAACACAAACTGATAATATTACTGCAGGATGTTGTCTGCAGCAGTGTGTGTTTTGTGGAAACATCAGCAACCTGTTGAAACATTTATTTACACAGCATTAAATATCAGGGTGACAGTAGACTCTCCTGCAGGGGCTGAACAACTACAGAATGCTTATCAGCGGTTTCACCATCACGTTGGAGGCTCTGACTCTCGACAGCCAAACCTCCACATCCACCTGGTGGAGAGCCCACTTGGAAATGGGGAGGCCAAACTTGAAACACGGCTGGAAAAATGCCTGGAATAATATTTTGACTGCAAGTTTGTCCAGGCAGCTCCAGCTCGAGACTTCCTATTGATCAACACCGACGGCAGCCAGGATGTGCCACTCTGTTAAACTCAACTTTGGCGGAAAATTAGCCAAGAGTAAAGTGAAAACAAGATGTTTTCATGCAAAGCAAAATTACCCTCATGTTTTTTCTTCTTCATTTCATCTTCAGTGGCTTTGGAGGGTGGCTCGGAGCAGCAGTTTATGAGTTTTGTCACAAGTGGAAGGGGGCGGATTTGTTCACCTTTGTTCTTCAACCAGCTTGCAATGAATTAGACTTGGATGTATTTACCAGTTTTAAAGATCAAGCGTGTGTCACCGCCGCCGCCGCTGCTTACCAAGGCATTGAGCTGCGCTGATGAGCAATGAAGAAGCCGCTTGGCACTCACCTTGAGAGACGGGGTAGTAGTCCTCTCCGGAGACGGCTGATCCATCCTTGGTGTGAACACGGACCACAGACACTTTTGATATGTCACCCACCCGTACCACGGGGATTCTGACGGTTGCCATGGCGCCGGCCTCCTTCGGTTCACTGACGCTGAACTTGGTTTCAAGGAAGCGGATGATGGGTTCTGGGGTGCACAGGAGGAGAGACGGTGGAGCGCACAGCTGGATTTATGTACTTTTACCCTTTAAATACTCTGCCCTCCCCTCGACACACTCACACACACACACACACACACACACACACACACACACACACACACACACACACACACACACACACACACGCTGCTGACATTTTGAATAAAAGAATCAAAGCTCATGGTTTTACTCATGAAAATTGCAACCCCCCCGCATGCTCACTCACTGTCGGCGCTGTCCTTTATTTTCACCAGGGTCTCGTTCAGCGCCCCCACTGACGCGCCAAACTGCGAATCGCTCCTCGGGTTCCCCAGCACCAGGCGCAGCTCCTCTCCCTCCTCGTACAGCGTGTCATCAACCAGTGACAGAACACATGGCTTCTCCGCCTCGCCTGGAGTGCACCGCCAGACGGTGACGGCGATGATGATAGGGGGGAAAAGACAAAAAAAGGAAAAAAAAGAAAAAGAGGAAAAGTTGGAGGTGGTGTGAAGGACAGAGAGGATCCTGCAGCAATCCTTGCCTTTTTATTGCACCGTTTAAAAAGCTTAAAGAAAACAAACTTTGTTGACTTTTTTTGGAAGCTGCTCGCACAAAGTGTGACAAGAAGGAGCAGCGATGACGACAGCTGCGGTGTGTGTGTGTGTGTGCGTGTGTGTAAAGCGTGCGAGACACAGCTGATTTCTGAGACGGGGAGCTGTTTACTACCTCAAGCTGTTTCTGTAATTAAAACGGTGTTGAATTGAAAAGAAAAAAAGCGGAGATGGAATCTGAGACGGCGGGGCAGGAGGAGGCACCTGGCAGGAAAGTGACGATGGACGCGTCGGTGTTGGGACGCTCGTCGAAGTCGGAGGCCACCTCCGCCGAGCCCTGGCGGCTGTAGCAGCGGACGGTGGACTTGTGCCTGATGTCGCCGTTGCGGTAGACCGCCACCGTGATCTGACCGTCGCTCTCCTCTCCGGTGTAGACCGCCTCGCGGAACTGCACCTTCGGCACTGCGGGTTCAAAGACATCACATTCGGTAAGCAATCACAAAAAGAAGTAATGATAAGGATAACAACTGCTTTTGATGCTGGGCTGGATTTATTCCTTTATTTTTGATAAGTAAGGAAAATGCATGTTGTGCTGTCACGTGCTGCCTCTGGTAGAGCAGCAGTAATTAGTGTGAAAGCCTGCACCTTGAAACAAATGTGAAACAAACGTGGCAGATTGATGTTTTCTAAGCAGCTGAATTAATGTTCAGGGGGAAAAAAAGCCCCACAATTCTCACCACTTAATTGAGTTGCTCAACATTGCTCGGCGTCGCGTTCGCTAAACTCTGCTCCCGTCACATTTGGCACGAAGAGCTACTGCCACAGAGAGGCGGCGTGGATTAATAATAATATTTACAGCTCTACCGCCGGGTGTGTTTGTGAAATGTTCATCTGTATTCAAGCTGATGTGCCGATGCTCTGATTCCTTTGTTCGCTGTTTCAGTACGTCATCGCGTGGATACGAGCTAAATCCCCTTTTCGTAGCTCTTAATGGGTCTGATCCATTAGCTGCATATTAAGATAGACATAACAATAATAACTCCTTCAAAGTGAAGCCAACATATGTTAATCCCCCGCTGGTCCTCGGCTACAATTCACTCCTCAGTTTGAATAACAATGAAGACGCGGGCTGATTGTAAACCTTAGCTCACACCATCAATGCATCGTTGCATACATTCTTCTTCTTCTTACCATCATTGTGCATTTGTAGTTGTTTGCTTTTTGTTTTTTTTAGCAAATGCAGCTAAAGACAAGTAACGATGTGGCAAAATTTTAAAGAGAGAGAGAAAAGCACTCACGGTCAGACACAGAGTCGTTAATGAAGACTGCGGCCTTGCCAGGTTCTCCCAGGATTCCATTCACTGGCATGCGAAGGACAAGCTCAAAGCTCTCCGCTCCCTCCAGCTCCGGCTGTCCCAGGTCATCCAGGATGGTGACCTTAAAAGTCTGCATGCTGACACCAGGAGCGAAGTCCAGGTTACGGCTGATTCCCACATAGTCAGTGCCGGCTGTGTTGGAAAAAAGGAAAAATGTAATAAAGATACGGAGAAATCAGAGTGAAGTGAGAGCGTGGGAGTGCAGGGGGCGCTCACCTTCCGCAGAGACGGGCTCGGCTTTGCGCGAACGGACGGTGACGCTGGCGGCCTTGGACAGATCGCTCCCCGTTCGCCACACTTTAACTTCCACGTGTCCGTCGCTCTCGTCCACGTGGTACTTCACCTCGCCAAAGTAAAACACAGGAGCTGGCAGACGACAGACGGACGTGTAAACAACGACTGGTGTTTGTTCATTATTTCTAATCCAGTTTGCCCTGAGTGCAATCACAATTAAGGAGGGACGCCAGATGGAAGGTTTTCTAAATCCATAGTTTGGTGATTTATTGCACGTATCTGTCTGTTAAACAGTCAGTAGAATAAAGGAAGAAGAGACACTCTGGGGGTCACTGGGAGGACCTTCAGTCTTTCTCAAAGCTGACCAAACAGATTTGTTACCAGTTTAGCCAGCAGCCACAGCTTAAGGTCTTATCATCAGTGCATCGGGTTTGACATTAAGACGTCTGTCACCACAATGGAACTAAATTCTCTCCAAAGCCTCAGGGTTAAAGAGAAAAACGTATTTTCAAAGGAGAAAAGACCATCGTGGTAAATGTTTATCGTTCCTCTAATGTGAAAATACCATCCAGTGCAAATGAAAGCTACAACTGCAACATTGAGACTAAAAAGTCAAATTAGGGACAATTCAGTTGTGTGCAAGGTGAAACATCTTGACGTGCTACACTTGTTTTATTTATTCATTTGTTTATTTTGTTGTACGATTTGTATAATTCTTTAAATCATTTTTTTTCACAGAATGCTGATATGATATTTTGAAAAACAAAAAGCACATCCCAGCCTCAAATGAAAACACCAACATCCTAAAGTTTCAGCTACAGTTTCAGAACCGCACCTCCCTTGTCAGACTGGCTTTAGCCACTAAAAGGCTTTGGAATGTCCTCTCCAAACTTTGCATGCTGTGTTTGTTCTTCATGCGTCTGGTGCCTGAAAGCCTCAGACCGTCTCAACTTCTGATCCCTGCGCTTGTTGGAACCCAAACACTCTATTGTTCCCTGCGCTACATCTTGCTTAGATGCGAACGTCGCTCGCCAGGCACCTGTGGTAACATTAAACCTGTCAGCGAAGCCGCCCGCCGGTCCGACATCAATCTTCTGCTGCTGGACACAAAGGTCAAAACAGCGACGGCCCCATTAGTCTGAAGCTGAAGCGCGGGGGAGACGCGACCTTTCGACCTCCCCTGGCCTTTTATCCCACCACACCGTTGCCCCGACAGGAGCCAATAAGTACTTCCCAGAATAAAAGGGACGCAGTTGGCCTTAAAGAGAGAAAGAAAAACAAACAAAAAAACAACCCGAGTGTGCGTCTCTGTGTTTCTGTGTGTGTCTTCCTAATGAGGCTTAGTGAGGAAGAGCGACAGGAAGAGAGAGAGGCCCCCTAGACTGCTCAAAGGCTTGTTTGAACTGGCATTGTTTCCTGAGGCAGCAAAGTGGAGGCAGTCCAATGTGTATTTGACAGCTTCATCCCTCACCACCCGCTGCAAAGCCCCCCTCCCTTATCCCCTTCCCTCAAGTCCAAAACGTAAAAAAAAAAAAATCCCTCTGACAGAATAAAAGTTCTCGTGTCTCTTCTTGAAGACGCCACTTCTCCTCCACCTCCTCCTCGTCGCTCGGATCCTTTCTAACGCTCCAAAAATAGCGGGAATATTATTGTTTTTTCTTATTGGTGTCATGATCAAACACTTTAGCGGGAGCTTTTTTTATGTTCTCCCTCCACTCTTGATATGTTCGCCGCCACATGGTATTTATACACTTTAACTGGGCCAGTTGACCAAAAAAAAAAGCGAGCTAAAAACAGAAAACATGCCTGAAGAAACTAAAAAAAAAAAAAAAAAATTTGAAAAATATAGTGCAATTACATCTTGACTCAACAGAGTGAGCGACAGCTCGGGGCGCCAACATCCAGCCGGCGTGGCAGACACAGCAGCGCTGCAGCTCAACGCTCCTTTTCCTCAATGCATCTCGCTTTGCACATGTTTACCCACAAACTGCAGCGGCAGCCAGATGTGGCGCTTCTTTGTAAATCAATGGAATCCATATATACGTATATCTGTGCAGCCCTCTTGCCCCATTTATGGGTGGGGTGGATGGAGTTACATGCTTTGTGGGTGTAAGCAGCAGCAGCAGCAGCAGTAGCTGCAGCAGCAGCAGCAGCAGCAGAAGCTGATAATGTCGGCGTCCTTTTGAGGAAACTGTCAGGAAGAGTCGCGGCGGAAGCGCGTTAAGCATCCATGCAAACACCACGTGAGTGGGCCGCGTGAAAAACACTCCCTGTAATTTATGTGGCGGGGAACAACACGACTGAATTCACACACACACACAAACACACATACACACACACACCGATGGCAAAATCTAACACCACAAAGGGAGCGGGGGGTGAGGAGTAAGTGCATCGTCTTTTCCTTTCCGGCGGGCCACGCATGACGCTTGACACTCTGAAGAGTGTGAGGTCTGATGAAGGTGTAAAGGCGAAATTAAAATAATTACTATGTGTCGGTGTCTGGAGGCTTTCATGTGTGTGTGTGTGTGTGTGTGTGCGCGCGCGCGTCCATGCCTCTAAATACAGTGTACTGAACATTCTCAGCTGTTCTGGTCAAACGGTTTAAAGGGGAAGTTGACAAAAAATGGTCCAATAAAACCACATGTCCCACAATGTAACTGGGTCAGAATTTCCATCCCAAATTAAACTCAAAACCGCATTATTAGGTAAAATGTTCCGTTGCTCGTAAAGGCAAATAGTCACTCATTTTATTGACCAGAGACATTATTGTTGGGAAACATACTGTAGGTGGCAATAAACCACACAGTGACAATCTGTGTGTGTGCGTGCGTGCGTGTGTGTGTGTGTGTGTGTGTGTGTGTGTGCCTGGGAGGCATTTTCACACCCTTTGTGAAGTTGTTAAAGTGCCCCGAGTTCGGCGGTTCGCCGCCTGCTTATGCGCAAGTTTGCTGATTTACACCCATATTCCCGCCTCTGATCAAATTTGTGTGCTACAGGAGGCGACATTACGGGAGGAAATGAAGGACTTTTGGAGGGAAGGGCCACAATTTGCTGTTGGCATACTAATCAGAGCTATTTGTAATGCGTGGAGCAAACATTTTATCAGCGGCAGCAAAATGCGCGCATAGGAAATGAGACGTCGTGCGACTTGTGCCGGTCGAACTGACGCCAAGGCCATGTATATATATATATATATATATATATATATATATATATATATATACATATACATATATATATATATATATATATACACATATATACATATATATATATATATGTATATATATGTATATATATATATATATATATATATATATATATATATATATATATATATATATATATATATATATATATATATATATATATATATACATATATATATATATATATGTGTGTGTGCACATATATATATGTATACATACATATATAATCGAAGGAATCTGAGAAATGTCGGAGATAATTGACAATTCTAGCAAGTCAGCTGGGGCCATATAACCATGTGCACCTTGCTGAGATCTGGGTGGATGGGTTGATGGGTGGATGGTTGGGCAGGTGGGTGTGGCCTGTGTGCCCCTCGCCCCTTGGCACAAGAAGATGACAATGTGTCTGTGGAGGCAGAGTGTTGCAGACGTGCACACAGTGTGACCCTCTGGGGAGACAGCCGCTCTTGATTTCAACCTGATAAAGCACTAAATCTATCCGACGCCCTTGGGTGCTGCTTTTTGTTTTTCCAAAAAAAGTAAAGGCAGATGCGGTGCACGTGTGTGTGTGTGTGTGTGCTGCGTGTGTGTGTGCGCATGTGTGTACGGAGGAAGAGAGGGAGAGAGAGAGAGGGAGAGAGAGAGAGAGAGAGAGCGAGAGAGGAGAAATATAGGGGAGCACAGCCGACTAAACTTGACCGCAGGCGAGGAAATATGAGGTTAAAGTGAGCACAAGGGCTTTTCTCACCGCTTAGGGGCTAATGCGCAATTTAAAGTCCGACCTCAGCCGCGAGGGCACGCGTATAAACATGCGCACACGCAGCCTTGAGTGCGGCCGGAGCCTCGGAAGGCTGCAGCTCCTTGTCTGGCTGAGCGCAGAGCAGCATTAGCGCTCCTGTCAGACGGCTTGTTATCCTCCAGGAGGCTAAAAATGACACATCATCTCTCGGCGGAGCACATTTCCATTCCCTTTGAAAGCCCCCTGCGCAAAAATCTGAAGCTGTCTGGCAATTTGCGAACAATCAAGCCGGTGCACGTCACGTCACCCAGCCCCCAGATGCAGAGCACACACACAGGCGAATCACACACGTAAGTTCATTTGATGCGGCAGTGTTGTTTGTACCCCTGAACGAGTTCTCGGCTGATAAGTCGTCACTGATTTATTCATTACAGCCTGAAGTTTGGGAACGGCACTGACAAGTTCTTCCCTGAACTACTACTCGAGAGACTGGGAGTACTTTGAGTCAGGAAAAGTCACATTACTGTGCAAAAATATTTTTTTTGTGGAGAGATTTTTTTTTTCTTCAATTGTTGAATGAAGAATGCTGGAACAGATGTACTCATTTAAATACCAGTAATGAGTAAAAAAAAAGTATTATTCACACATTAATCTCTCAATCTGACAAAATTCATGCCATTTAGTATGCACATTAAAGAATATGGAGAATATGCAAGTATGAACTCTTCCTTGACATCTCGTGCTGTGGTTTAATAATTGAAACCACGGCCATAAACCTTTGTTTTGCACTGCAGCTACTGGAGCAGCGCTCCTAGGGCTTACCGTCGTTCGCGTCCTCCAAGATGTTGACCTTGGTGGTGTGGTAGTGCATTCCCAGGCGGCCGCCGACTGGCATCGCCAGCGAGACGTTGAAGGTCTCCTCCCCCTCGTACAGGGAGTCGTCGATGACCATCACGCGGCAGAGTTTCTCCCTCTCGCCTCTGTCAAAGCGCAAGATGCTGCTGTAATCCTCCGGCCGGGAGATGTAGTCCGAGTAGGACAGGACGGCGGTGGGGACCGTCCCCTTGGCAGAGCCTGTGGAGAACGGATGGAGGAGGGAGGCCAGGAACAAGGAGGACAGGCTCAACTTTGAGAAAAATGTGAGTCGTTACAGGGAAAGTTCAACCAGAATATACATTTTCACTTTGCAATGTGAAAGATTTGATGAGAGAATTCAATTAACATTAAAAAAAAAAGAAAAAACTCTGCCTGCTTACTACTTGCGCTACGTGCTCTTTGTCTGGAAGATGCAGCAGGGAAATTGCAAAATTAAAAAGAGCTCTTCGATTTTGCCATTTCAAGACAAAGTAGACTTCTAGGCCTCCTTAACAACATCAGGTGGAATTTATGCCTCGGCAGAACTAAAAAAACAAAAGTACTGGGCATGGGGCAAATTTCATTTTTGAATGGATGATCCCTTCAAAGGCCTGGATTTCAATCATTTTTTTTTTTTTTTTTAAATATGTAAGAGCTGTTGGGAAACACGAAGCATCATTCTTTATGCCAAGTTTGACCTTTAATAACAGCCAGATCCACAGGCGAGTTTAGCGGATTAGTTTTAATACCGCAACACAAAGAGGACCGATCCTCCCTGCGCATCCTCTCAACATCAAACCTGCGCTGCAGCCACCGCAGCCTTTTGACATTTAACAAAAATGCCTTCATTAGGCTAATCAGTGTATGCATAATCCTTTCACGTTTTGTCTGAATCCATTGGCATTTAGCGACATGAGGAGAAGATTCCTTTTTAAAAAAACTTTTCACCTCCCGGCGGCAGTTAACTGAAAGCCGCTCAGGCTGATCGGCGGAGGGATTGGAGGCTGCCTGGAAGCCTCTTAATTATACGGATAAATGCCTGTGGAACTTGCAAATTAGTTAACAACTTAATGTGATGCTCCTGAACATATGCTGCGCCCCCACGTATGTTAAAAAAAATAAATAAAGTAAAATGCAAATACGGTGCGAACTCTCACTGCTGTCTCTCTCTTTGCCTGTGTTTTAAGCAGGATCACTGACGTGCTGCCAAAGGTGCTGGGCTGTGCAGCTGACACCCCGGGATGCGCATCAATATGCATTAGCACGCTGCCAAAAGCGCGACCGCAGTCCAGAGTAAGAAGTTCTGTACGGTCCACATGTAAATTTAAGCTAATGTCCTTGGATTCTGTTGCACTTGTTTCACACTCGTGTTAAGAAACATTAAGGGTCCAAGGTGAAAGATTTGCCAGCATGTTTGACGAGAACGTGCCTGACAAACAATGCGATTGTTGCTGTGGAAGCGCGTAGACACAGTACAACCATAAAAAGTAGTACCTGATTATTGAGCGATTTCAATTGAAAAGATACTTATTTGTCTTCCGTCTAATGCTAATAGGTCCCTTTGAAATGCTTGACTCCCTGGCCCTTTCGATATGTTGGAGAACGTAGAACATGGTTCCATACGGTCAGATGAAAATAAAATGAAATAACCTCTCGCACACCATCTGTCTGACCGGGGAGGCTGCATGCATGGCAAGTGCACCGAGGGCAAACGTGTTAGATGAGGTGGAAGAGAGACTCGTCCATACCCTGCTGAGTGTAGCAGACCACCATGAGCTCCTGGCTGATGTCTCCGCTGCGGTGCACCGGGATGAAAAGCTCTCCCACATCTTCCTCCACTGAGTGGATCTGTTCAGGAAAAAACACTGTCGACTCTGTGCGGAGGAGAAGAGAAGGAG
The DNA here is from genome assembly GCF_046127955.1 of Nelusetta ayraudi. Lineage (NCBI taxonomy): Eukaryota > Metazoa > Chordata > Actinopteri > Tetraodontiformes > Monacanthidae > Nelusetta > Nelusetta ayraudi. The sequence continues at coordinate 4,163,494 of NW_027466083.1, forward strand.
GGGGTCAGACTGCAAAGAGAAAAGACGGGAAGAGAAAAGGGTAATGATATGCATAATAATGTCCAAAAAAAAATGGAAGGGAAAGAACGCACACCACATTAGGCCATCAAGGACCAATGCAGGCTTTTGTTCTGTCTCTGACACTTTTTTATTCGGAAACTATTGAAGTTGAGGTCCTGCAGTGCGCTTATTATATTCGAAAATAACTCTCCATCGCAGCTCTCGGTTTTGAAGCAACCAGAGGTGCTCTTCAAAGGGACCCCTCCGGAAGTTCTTCCTCGCCGCCTGGTGTGTCGCACTCAATTACACATGCAAGCCTCTCACGGCGAATCAGCCGGCAGTTTTACACATCCACTCCTCTCGACACGGAGGGGTCAGCGACACCGTCGCTCTTATATTTTTTTTCTCTCTCTTCCCTCCACGCCTCTAAGAGGGGTTTGTGATTGAGAGAAAAACTGAGAGTAGCTGAAAGCACCATCTATCAAAGCAAAGGAGTCTCCGGCGTGATAGGAACAATAAATGTTGCAGCATTTGTGTGTGTGTGTGTGTGTGTGTGTGTGTGTGTGTGTGTGTGTGTGTTGCGTTTTGTTTTCCTCCCCTGCTATCTGACGCGCAGGGACCAATATAAATACAAAAGGAGTGGACGGAGCGTCAGATCATCCCAGCTCAGCTTGTGACTCCTTTGACTGGACGGGGAAAGACGAGAAAAGGGATAAAAGACACTTGTGGGCGTCTGTGTAACAAGAAGTGGTTTTACAGTGGCAAGACGCCACAGTGTGAAAGCGGGACTGGCTTTTGGATTCAGAAATAAACTCCCAATTCAGCAGGACAAAGAAAAAAAAAAAAATCAAAAATCAACACCTCAGATAGTTCGGTGCAGCAAAGTAATGAACATGAAAGGCATGAAACAATTTCCAGACAGCAGGCGTCCAATTTTCCATCTTCCCCCGGTGCAACTTTCCTTAAATAGTTTCCTCTTTGCCTCAGTCATTTGCCTTCTTGTCAATTTGTCTTTTTTGTCACTGCCCACAATCTGCCGCTCCTCGGTGCAACCGGGCTCCCCTGCTGACTTATTGCACACACGCGCACAGCGTTACGCCCTGATTTTCTCCCCTCACACCCTCCTCTCCACACCTATATAACACCACTTCTTGCACATCTCACCTCACCCTTTGCACCCTGAAATCTGCTTGAGTTTCAGGGGGGTTTAGGGGCGGGAAGCAAAACTCTCAGCCAAGTGGGTTCAGGTTCACCTTGGGGAGGAAACACGTGGTCTCTTTTGAAAGATTCATGGAGAAAATGAATTAGAAAAGTGCTCTTTAACAAGTGTGTAAAAAGTAGTAGCTGCATGTTTCTCTTCCAAATGTGAGTCCAGAGGAAAATGCGTTTTGCTCTAATGTGTTCGCCCAGGCTCCCTCTATTATTGATAATATCATAAATATTCTATGGATGCAGATACCAACTCTCCGTTAAGCATTGTACTCCATTCTAACCATTGTGTGAAAATAGTTCATGCCCATCTGTTAAGAGCCTAAAACACATCTATAAAAAACAAAAAAACAAATCAAACTGCCTGCCAGGAAGCACAGGAAGCACTGGAAGCAGTGCCCTGTATGATGATGTGCCCTACATTAACCAAGAGAGTTTTCATATCCAAACACAGCTCTTAAAATTTGGATGCACTCAAAATGCAGCTGTGGCTTTACCGTTCCTGCAGACGGCGAGGAAAAGCGAGCGAAAACAGTTCATCGATTAGTGGGGTGACCCGTCGCAAAATGCACTAAGTGATCGCTCTGATAGCATCAACGCAACAAAAACAAAGGTATAATTTCACAAGTGGCAGGACGAGCCTCAGCGCATCCAGCAATCAGTCAACAGCCTTCATCATCTGTCGCCGCCGTGACTGGATGATATGTGAGTCATGTCAAACAGTCTGCAGGAAGTAAAACCAGGCGATCTCTCTCTCTCTACCACTGAGTTTTGGTTTGCAGCGACAGTACAAATGATTGCAGCATGGAGCCATTTTCATACCTTAATTTTTCCTGCCAGATGCCGGTGGGGCAGCCAACCTCCCAACCCCCGCAAAATAGCAAAAACAAAAAGCAAACGATGTTTAGAAAAGTGAACATTTACAAAATGGGGTTTAGCTGCCTGAGAACAGCGATGCTTCGTTGTAACCTCACGTGCAAGGTCACCTTGCTGACCATCTGGTCGCTGTCACTGTAACCTTTAAGTAGTGTAAGTGCACTTTGTGACATCACAAAGAACTGATTTCCAAAAAGTTGTTTCACTGTACATTTTCTGAAATGTGAGGCAGCTAACAAAAAGAAAAGGTTGGATTTTTCTCATCGCTGGGCAGTTCACTGGCATGCAAGAGATAAATACTCTTTTCAGAAAATACATTTTGCATGATGTGGGGCCTTGAAATCCTGACCACAAACAAACATGTCAGATGCAGCGAAATATTACGATTGTTTCAAAAGTTTGGCATGGCAATACGACCCATTCAAAAGTTATCCAGTTCAGAAGTTTGCATATTATAGGATTAAAAGGGCGTCCAGATAGCACAGAGAGAGTTGCCGGGCTGCAGTCGAACTCTCACTGTGACAATGACGCGATAAAGGATAAAGAAAGCACCAAGACCTCCATGCTGCTGGTATAAACCCAGTTTGTTTTGTCCCTCCGTTTTTTTTTTCCTCTGCACTTTTTGGACGAAACTCAGCAATCGGCCCTCCTTCCCCGAAGCGATGAGCCTCCCCGACGCGTCCTGCCGGAGCAGGGAATCTCTTGGCTTTGCAGCAGAGCACACAAAGCCGGTTTTCATCATTAGAGAGGGGAAAGAAGCCGGAGTGCGGCTAAAACCACAATCATGGCTCGAGCCCATTAGAGAGCGGAGTGGCACGTCTCTGTCACATTAGGCAATCCCTGGAGATGACAGAAAACAAAACAGTCCCTGCCCTACGCCCACGCGCCGTAATTAACCCACCGGGGACGACGGATCGAGGACTGAGTGCGTGAGGGGGAGACGGAGGGGAGGCGTCAGGGCAGAGCGAGAGACGGACGCCAGCGAGCAGACAAATAAGGAGGCGGCCGCGGCAGCTGTTTGCTGTTGTTGCTCGCTGCTGTGACGGAGGTTCGGCCGCAACATTTTCTAATTACACGGGGGGGGGAATGTGGCACAGAGCAGCAGCAGCAGTAGCGGGAGCGGTGGCGGCGACAGCAGCAGCAGCAGCAGCAGCAGCAGCAGCGGCAGCCATGCGTCCGACTAACTAGATGTAAAAAGCTTGCTGGAGAAAAAATGTGGCCCTGACGGAGCGCCTCCGCCAGTTCATCACGCTGCTCAATATTCCATTTACGATTCAATTTGCAGGCACAGGGACGGCAAACTAGGGGAGCGAACGTGGCGGATAAACTACTATAAAGTGTTTAGGAGAGAAAGCAAACGGTTCTCTGTATGGAATTTGCAATTCACAAGATATCCATGGCACTCTTTTCCGTCCAAAAGATTAAGATCTGATTCATCTCCACTCGCGCTGAACGGCAGAGATCAGCGTTCAGTCTGCCTCCGAAAGAAAATGAATGAATAAATAAACATCTCGTAATATGATCTCCATCCTTAAAATAAATCTATACTCACATCAGGTGACGTTTCTTTTTTTTGTTTTCGCCCGAGATCGAAACTGCGCTGTGATGTTTGTGTAAGCGGTCTGCGTTGCGTGTGAGTGTGTGTGTCTGTGTGATTGACGTCCCACACAACAGATGTGACGAGCAGGAAGGCTTTGTGTACTTTCACTGTGAGTGTGTCTGTCAGCTGACGGAGCTGCACCGGAGTAGCAGAGCTTTTCTTTTTTCCCCCTGTTTATACATGGATCTGTTGTACATGTTGCGTTCACTTGCATTTACAGCCATCAGCACCTGTCTCTTCAGAGCAGCTGTGCTAACATGTTGTGTTTCTATTTATTAAGCTATACAATCAGACTTTAAAGGTCCCATATTATTAAGTCACCAGATCTTTTTGTTTTTAATCTTGCACAATTTGAGATTGAAAAAAAGAAAGAAAAAAGCTGCACATTTAGCCCGCTGTTTGCAAGCCTCTTTTAAAAACACAATGTTTTAGCTTCTGGATGAAACTGACGCTTCCATAGCCTTGTTTTTGTCCCAAAACACACGGAAAGTAAAGTAACATCTGACCGGTTGTCCTTCAATGGCTAGAGGAGTTAGAATCAGTGACAAACGGTGCCCTTTGTGACATCATATCATGTTACTGGTGGAAAACATTGGGGGGAAAAAAGATGACAAAAACCCCACACATTCTCAGCACAATTTTGTTATTCATAAACACAGTCTCTTAGTTTGCCTTGACTCGTTTGCAAATATAAATTCAATTTAAAATTATTTTTCATTTGAAAGAAGCACATGTCGTTGGATACAAGCAGAGTCTAAATCCAATTTGATGAAATCCAATTGATTTGCAATTATACCCGTGCTTATCACAGCAGTGTCTAAATAAATAAAAAACAAAACAAAATGTGATCTACTGCTGTTGCTCACTGACCGTCACTTGGATCCAGGATCTCCACCGTGGCGCTGGAGGGGAATTCCATCACTCCCATCACCGGCTCTGACAGCAGAATCTGGAAGGTCTCGGCCTGCTCGTACTTCCCGTCCGCCAGTATGCGGACCCGCCACGTGGCCTTGGTCTGTCCCGGGTTGAACTGGACCTGTCGCTGGGACTTTCCCTTGAAGTCCTCATCCTTCTTCGCGCTGCCGTCCTCGGTGCCGATGCCTGAGAGTCGGTGACAGTTTGACACGTGTCGGGGACAGAAGAGGAAGAGGGGGGAAAAAAAGGCTGCGTGATTAAAAAAAAGAAGGCAAAGACAAACAAAGACGGCGGCCGGGGGAAGGTGACAGGCAGGAGAAGAAGCGCAGATGAAAGGGAGATTAGATATTCACACCCTTTAATGTTGCGCAGGCGGCGGTGAGGAACCGAGTGTTGTGTCTTATTTTCCTTCACTGATCACTCACGGAGCCTCGGGAGCGCGTGAAATGAATTTGAGACTGAGGCGTTTAAATAAGAACGTTCGTCCTCGGTGGGATGGATCAGCTGCCGTGAAGCCCGCCACCGCCCCCCCATCCTCTACCACCACCACCACCACCACCTCCTCCCCCCTCCTCCCCCAGAGGCTGTGCGTTTACGTGCAACTTTTTTTTCTCAATCCAACTGGTTCTTTCGCCAATAATGGGTTTCTAGTTATCCTGCAGTGCGACAATCCATCCAACAATTAATGCCACCAACACGTCTTTATTTCCCATTAAAAAAGACAATCAGGATGGCGAAGGACGAGGTGACACAACGCACACGCTGGCAAATGCACCGCTGATAATTGCTGTGTGTGAACAAACGCAGCTCCGCAGCTGTGTCGGCGCACACGCCGGTAAAGGAGAGAGGAAAATAAAGTTTGTTCTCTACTTCCTTTTCAAAGCCTTCACACAGAGAGAGAAAGTAGGTGACAAACACATGCGCATGAGAGAGGACGAGTTCGATCGTACGCGCAGCCACATTTGAGAGGTGAGCATTGCCTGGAAAATTTAAGATGAGCAGAATCCAGTATAGGGATGCGAATGTGAAACCAGTCAAGTCGCTTCCTGATTATCATTTCACCCCAAAGAAAGGTTGGAAAAATGAGCCTGGAAGCCAGGGGGAATGTATTAATATTTTTGGGGCACAAAGGCATAGTTGAAATTGTACGAAAATTTTAGCTGCACACCAAAAAACATTGTTCAAGTCCAGCAAATGGTTTCCACCAGAATTAGCTTTTTTTTTTCCTACGAGGGTCACTTCAATCGATGCATATTTGACCCGCAGCAAGTTCAATATAAAACTCTCATTAACTCCTCTGCTGCCAACAACCAGACACAAACGGCACTGCATTGTTATCGCAGCTTTCTAATTTCTTCGGCCTTTCTTCTCAGGTAGAAGGGAAGGAGCCGCTCGCCGCAACCACGCTAGCGCAACACAAACGCTCCTCCAGAGCCTCTTGAACTTCTCGCTGCAAAAAAGATGAAATACAGGACTTGGGACAACTGGAGGCAAGCAATTAGTTTGACATGTGTCAAGCTTTTTTCCCAGGGAAAAGAAATTGAATGTCAGTCATAAAAATAAACACGTTGTTTTGCTGCATGTATCTTTAAATGGGTGTTCTGTTCAGCAGAAAAACAGCACTCGAGATCAACAGGAAGCGAGAGTACATCAGACGTGACGTGAAACTACAATAATGATTTATTTATTTACAATAATGTTAAGTGTTCATCAATCACCTTCATTTATAAAGTGAACCAACGTTCATTCTTTCTCAAATTTAGGGATACACGCACATAAAGTGACCACTGTCACTGTGAAACATCATGCCATCATGACACGTGACATGAATAATCGCATGAATCGTCAGCACTGATTAGTGATGAATGACGTTCGTGATGACTTCAAGTGACTTCAAAGACAATTAATCCTGTAAATTCCAAGTGTTGCAAACATTGGTGTGGTGTCGTTTGCCCAGTATGGATCCTCGTGCCTAACTAGCAATTTCCATAAACATGCTTTTAAAGTCCCCACCCCTACATTTTTTTTTTTACAGCTGCATTTGCAGGGTGTCAACTGCAGCAACACCTGCCTGGCAATTTCCATCAACGTGCACCGACTTGACACCGAGTGAAATAATCATACCTCGACTTTCGGCAAGATGAGAAAAGTGTCTTCGCTGCAGGTCTATTGATTACCCTTCGCACACCGGTGATAAGTTGATTAGCATCAAACGCACGCACGTAAGTGAGACCCTCCCTCCCAGGGATTGATCTATCTACGAAGGGGCGGAGCCTCATTTGTGCCACTCTGACTGAACTCTGGGGAGGGAAAAAGAGACGTTCCTCGCAGCGGGGTCGCAGCGGGGTTCCTTCTCAGCAGGTGGAGATATACTCACCCAGGGCTGTTTGATCTGCTCAGAGCAACAGTCCCTCGTGTTTGTGGCTACACACACACACACACACACACACACACACACACACACACACACACACACACACAGGGGATGCTTGCAAACTACACTAAACCTATGTTTATTGCCGTCAGCTTGCCTTATTTTCTGCTGTGCTGTGAGTTCTTAAAAAAACAGGATATTCACACTATTACGCTATTAAAACTAAAACGGCCCTTTGAACATCGAGACAGCTGAAGGAGTAGAAAAGAGGTCCAGGAGGCCACAAGGACCCTGTTCTTCCCGGGAGACGTGAACTGACAGCTCTTTCCAGCCTTAATGACAACAATAATTTGGCTGCAGTTCATCCCACAGGACATAATGAATCTGCAGGAGGTTCATCCTGTTAATGATCCCTAATTTGTCTCATGAAGCAAGGACGAACCGGAGCAAAGGGAGAGCGCACCATCAGGGAGCGGGAAGGAGTCTGCAAGGAGTTGGTTTGAAAGATAAATGATTAAATTAAAAAAAACAATGATTTAAATAAATCAATCGATCAAGGGACACTTGAATTGAGAAATATGACGTTTTTGAAGAGTGACTGAAAAACGCTCCACACTGGAGGTCAGCAAGATAGATGAGCTCGATCTGAGAGGTGAAGCCTGAGCGATCCAGCAGCTGCGCCAGGTGACAAGATCAGAATCTGTTGTGGAAACGCACGGGGCACACGCAACTCATTCTTTCATTTATTCAATTATTTATTTTGAAGATGAGTGACAAACGCAGGGAGGATGTAAGACAGCCAAGGCAACAGATCTCTGGGCTGTGAAGAGAGTGCAGCGGCAATGTGGGAACCGTGGCGTCTTTCTTTGATGGGGGAAAGGCAGGTTGGCATGGGGGGAGGGGTGGAGGTGGGTGGAGGTAGGAGCAAAAGGAGAGCTGCAAAATGAGGTGTGGGAGGAAGATAACGGATGGGGAGAGGAATGAGGTGAGACAGGTTAAGTGAGCTGACAAGTTAGAGGGACAATGTCAGATCGGGGGTGGGTGCAGTGGGGGGCGTCAGTCAATCAGAGGAAGACGCTGCGGTGGAGGAGGAGATGGAGGTGGATGAAGAGGAGGAGGAGGAGGAGGGCAGACTGTCACGGAGAATTAAGGCGGATGTTGATATCCTGCTCATGTTTTTTTCTTCTTCTTCTTCTTCTTCTTCTTCTTCCTCTTCTTCTTCTTCTCCTCTCTCTTTTAAACACAAAGTTTGAGTTTTAATGTGGAGCAAGAAAAAGAGGGTTTTCCTCTCTGATCGTCCGGCTCTCCGCCCCCTTGTTCCTCCTCAGCTTTGCCTGGCGACGGCGTCTTTGAACCTGGTTCTCGCCTCTGCTGTTCCTCCTCCGCCGCTCGTCCTCACTCCACCTGCACGTCCCGCCGCGACGGAGCGCGTGCGGCGAGCGCCTCTTCCCCTTCTGCTGTTGCCAGGCGCCGCGGCAGCCTCCTTTCATCAGCTGGGCCTCGCAGTGGTCGGCCGGCGTCTGACAAAACCAGTCACCCAACCTCCAACCACCCCCTCTGAAAGACGATGGGTGGCGACGAGACGGCCACACACGCTACCTCATGGTAGCTCATACCTCATTAAACAGGAAAAAGCTGACACACCACGCAGTGTTTGCAAATCCACTGGATTGATTTGCATTTCCATGGGGAAAAGAGGCAGTAGAGGCAGCGGTGAACCATTGAAAAAGAAAAGACAAACTTCTAAAGGTCATTGGATAAAGCTGTCACATTCTCGATGGACCAATCAGAGTCACACCTTGTTTTTTCTACCTGGCTGAAGTCAGGTAGGTGATTTAAAAAATAAAAAGATAAATAAATTGGCTTTTTACTCTTATTTATTGTTGTTTATTGTTTATTTAATAAGGATCAGTTTTCAAAATACAGATTATTCTTCCTGGCGTTCACACAACACATTCTTTTTTAATAAGAGCTGAAAAGCCAGTAGGCAGCAACCACCAGCTCACAGGCTTTTTCAAGACAGATGTTCTCAATTTCACTGGACCTTCACTAAAAAGCCAGGCTCTGCGGTGAAGGCAAACACACCGTAAATGTTTCAGGCTTAAGCGGAAGTCAAATGAAATGAGTAAACAGAGCGCCGTCCACGCCGACTCCCGGCCAGATCTCATTTAAAAACTCAGCTCGTCTTAAAGGAGGAGCCCAACAAATATCAATCCAAGAAAACATTATTGTGATTGCGTTCCCCACGGGGTTGTGTTGTATCCCACCTATTTGTCCACCTGAGCTCCCCCCCCCCCACTCTATTACTGGTTCATTTGCTGCGCTCGCCTGTTCACTCGCCCAGCAAATTGAAATCTATGAAAGTTATTAGAAAACTTTTAGCACGAACAATTTTTCAGTCTGCGTTGCCCCAAACTAGACTATATTTCATCATTATTGCCTGAACGGATACACGCTGGCCATTTAAATGCACAAATGCACCCAGTGGTGTCGAAGCGAACGCGCTCACCTACAGGCGTGCTCGGCATTGCGGCGTCTTTGTCTCGCAAAAGAACCACTGTTGTCACGATCACATCACGACCGCACCATCGCAGCAGTGTTGCCATGACGCCAAATTTAAACATCCCCACACGGAAGTGCGGAACACTTCAGCGCAAGTGTGTGTGGCACACAGTGCCGATCTTGAATTTGCCATTGTGGTCATTTACATAAATATGGGCTGTTTCTCCTCGAAACGCATGTATAAGACCTCATTTCTGGCAGCGTGGCAGAGAAGAGTCGCTACTTGGCATCGAAGAACTAGATGCGCAATCACTGGTGTGCTCCAACTCGTTTGGTGAACACGGTTTATGTTTTTGCAAACACTCCAAATCTGCCGGAGCAGCCGGAGTCGCAGTGTACATGCAGGTAGATAAAGTCTTTAAGCCAACATAAACTGCCTCCGTGTGATGCTAACACCTGACCTGAAGATTAACAGGGCTCAGGATGATGATGAGCGGTGGGGAAGAGCTTAGAGTGAGTGCTCCTCGCTGGCTGGGAGGAAGCCGAAGCGTGACAAAGTCGCAGCTACGAGGGAGCGAACTGGGACGACGTCGTCGCCGTGATCCCTCAAACCTGCGCTGACACTCAAATTTGAAGCGTGAAAAATGAAGCGCGCGAGCTTGGCTGGATGTTTGACTTTCCAAAAAGAAAGAAAGAAAAAAACTCCTTTTCTGGAGAACAGCTGCTGCTGCAACTGTGAGGACATTTCACCAGAGTCGTATGCAGATGAACAACGACTTTAAAGTGACAATAAGCTGCATTTGGAGAGCGGCTCTGATCCGAAATGACACATAAAAGCGGCTTTCTTCCGTCGTCACCGAGAGGACGAGGAGAGAAAGCTTCCCTCCCCAAAACTTTCATCAGCATGTCTGGCAGATTTGATGGCGTGTGGAACCCCCACTCCTCCTCCCCACCCCATCCAGGACAGCGAATCCATATCTGTATTGATCTTGAACTTGAATGTCATCTCACGGTACTTCTGTGCTGCGGATGAGACGAGAGCGAAGCGTCAAACTCGCCCACACTCGCACGCAGCCACTCGCACCGTCGCCCATCGACTGGCTCTATTTTCTGTGCGTTCTGCAGCCGCAAAAGGCTGAAAAATGTCCTCTGTATTGGAAATTGTACTCTAATGTGTCAGACTCGAATACGCTCTGGGGTCAAATTGCCTCGATTGCGCTGCAAATGCCGTCAGAATTACAATAACTTCAATGATCACAACAGCTGGCTATTTTAGGAGGTTTTTTTGAGGGTGGGGGCCGGAGGGAGAGAGAATTGTCGATGTGGATACACAGACAATGGAGCATGTTTCTATTGCTTTTTGTTTGTTGTGATTTCTTCCTCACCGTGACAGATTATGTATTCACCTTGAAAAATAAAGCACTCATTGAGAGGAATTTTTCAATGAGTGCTTTGCTGCTTGATCAACCTTCAAATCGTTCTTTGTTTCTCTGGTGAGTTAGAAGCAAAGGAAACCTTCCTCGGCCAAAATGAGTAGATTCAGACTCAGGAAAAGTATTTTCATTTTTTTTTTTTCGCCGCAAGCCCTAAAATAAATCAAGGCCAAACACAATTAATCGGGTTTGGAGGATAAATCTCGTTACGCTGTATTTTGCAATTTGGCCTCAGTCTCAGGTTAAGGTTTGGGCTGAAAAAAAGAAAGCGGCATAATCTAGAAAACATGGTTGAGTCCCATTTTTCTTCATATGGGTACTTTAACATTTGTGCATATATTTTGTAGACAATTGTTGTGGGTTAAAAAAAAAAAAGGACCGATGTCGAGTTATGATGAAAATGCTTTTAACAGAAGTGCAACTTGTAAAATATTCTTAACGAGACAAAACACAAAAACTTCTGAAAAAAGTCTGAGCGCCTCCACGATCCCACTGCTGCTTGTAGTCAACGGCTAATTGGTGCTTGTGCCTTTACGTGCTATGATATTAAGTGCGACTGTGCGAGACACATGTTTTAAAGGACGCTCTCATACAACTTGTGTCGGCGACGCCTGTGTGCGCCGCTTCCTGTCTGTTTTTCTCACCGCTGGCTGTGAATCAAATTGCTCCACAGGGGAAAAGAGAGTCACCTTAAACCTTGAATGGTTCATGCCATGGTAATTCAAGCACCACCTCAGGCTGATTAAACCATCTGATCTCAAACGACTGTGATTCTATTTTTCCTCGAGCTCGCCGCCATCCGTCCGGCGGCCTGGCCTCCCAATCTGAGAGGTGGAGACAGAAGAGAAAAGACGGGTGGACTGACCGATGAACGACGTCTCTCCCAGGTATCCTCTGCGCCGCACAATGACCTCCAGGAACTTGTCTTCTTCGTCCACCACGTAGTACTCCTTCTCCAGGGAGATCCACACCCAGTCCAGGCGGAAAAGCTGCCCCTTCAGCTTATTCCCACCTGCAGAAAATGGAAAAATGTGTATGCACAAATTGTAGGAACTGCAGTGGATCGTCAACAGCAGCGGCCTGTGATATAAAGTGCACAGTGAAAGTGGCATAGTGAGAGAAAAATTAGTTAGCTAAAACTGAAAATGTTGAATTCCGATGAAGGTGCAAAGTGTGAGCTTCTCCGGATCAGCAGCTTAACATTCTGAGCGCTTGTGGAATGAAGCTGTTGATCAGTTAAAAAGCAACTCCTGAGTTTTACCACCGCTATTATCGATTGTTTCTCATTTCATTATTGTAAAACTGTAATGAAGAGAAAGTGCTTTAATTACGTCGGCAGCACAGCCCCAAACCTCTTCACATCTGCTGCTGAACGATAGTGAGCGAACTGAACCTCATCCCCACCTTCCTATATGTAACAACGACCCCATGTGTTTAAACCAGGTTTACCTCGTTGACCTCCTCCTCCTCCTCCTCCTTGCACACCTCCGCCTCCTCCTCCTCCTCCTCCTCCTCCTGCCACTACAACAGGATCATCTTGTGCGAGCTGGGCAATCAGCCTTATTAAACAGGGCCTTGCAGTGTGAATGGCCTTGTTAGCCGGGCAAATAGAAGTGCTTAACAGCGTCCAATTCCAACAAGTGGACAGGAAGGATGCTGTATTTGTGTGTGTGTGTGTGTGTGTGTGTGTGTGCGTGTGAGCTGCAGTAGGGGATAAAGTTCCGCGGTGGAGAAAAGGGCTAATTGTAGTGGCTGGAATAAAAGAAGAGGAGGGGAACTGGGCTTCTGTTCTTCTCTGCTTTTGTGCAGCGAGAGACAATGCCTCGCTACGCACGCCTGCCAATGCCAAATCAAACGTTTGAACAGGCGTGCACGTGTGCGTGTGCGTCGCACCGGCAGGCGGAAGCACACACGTGCAAGCGGGAATCTCGTTTAGCTCCGCTTTTCTGAACTGTTTGTCCTCTGTTGGTCGTAAAACAAAGAAAAAACAAGACAAAAAAAAAATGCCCAGGGCACAGTAGCGGTGAAAAGGGCACAGGAGCGTCACCCTGACCATCGCAGCGTCCTGCACTGTGATACTGATCAATAAATCATACAAAAAGAGGAGACGCAGGCGCGGCGGCTCTTCTGTCGGAGAGAAGCTCTGACACCCGCAGGGGGATTAAAGCCGAGGTGAAAAGTTCAAGGCACTTCGCTTCGGCGGACTGAGCAACATGTCGAGGTGGGGAGACAGCAAATATAATCAGAGCCCGTGTATTCTTCAAACGCCTGTAGGCAGGGTACAGGCTCTGCTGACACACACACGAACACACACACACACACACACAAATGCAGAAAAAACAAACTCTCCGATACCGACTGCAATGCAACCTTGACTTTTATCTCAGATGCCGAGAGTAAACACAGCAAACGCTCAATCTCTGGGCGCTCGCGTGTATGTGTCAGTCTGCGCGCCTGTGTGTGTGTGTGTGTAGCAGCTGTGCCCAGACAATAGGGATCTGAGTCATTTGGCTTCAGAGTGTCTCACTCCTCTTTAAAGGATAAAAGGCCTCTCACATGTGCTGACCATACAGAAAAGCAGCTTTGAAATCATCCTCAATAGAGCTAAATTCACTTTGCACCCCCGTTCAAAGGCTTTACAAACAAAAACTTGCCACGTTTTTTTTTTCCCTCTTCACTTTCTTTTCTTTTTTTTAACCAATTAGAGATCACAGTTCCTGTACACAAAAATAAAGAAAAGAAAAATAACAATCTGAAGGAGCAGGACATCCTGAGAAATACAAAGAAACACTTTGATGCTGGCCGGTGATACAGAATCAAATTTATAGTTTTGGGCTGACGGCCGACTAATATTCGGAGCTGAAGTGCAACTTAAATGTGTTTTTAATAGACGGCCAGTGTGGCGTTCGTTTGAAGCCCTGTCGCACGCACGGTCGCACACTCAGATAACGTCTATTTGAGTTCCCATCTATTGCCCCCTGAGAAATGAAAATAATAATAAAAAACAACAACTTGCAACTGAACCAGAACATTGTTACAGATCCGAGTCCATTCATCACATTAGCTCTTTAAACGCCTGGTTAATGTTTTCTGGCCCAAACATTAGTGAATGATTTGATGTTTTGGGCTCTTATTGATCCAGTTTAAGCATCGCCACGGACTCAAAACTGCTCAGTGGGTGGTCTACTTACAAGCTAATAAAGGAGTAAGTCTTTGAATATGTTTTCTCAGCAGTTGGTGAAGCCCTGTGGACAAAACTGAATATTCAATCAGTTACCCCACAGAGATTTTTATACTTAAAATAAATAAAGGAATAAATAAATAAATATAAATAAATAGTGTGTGTGTGTGTGTGTGTGTGTGTGTGTGTGTGTGTGTATGTAGTATTTAACAATCTTGCAAGTGCAGTGTAAAACTGGCTTTCTGGCCCAAAATTGTCTCTGTACCTTTTTTACTGCTGTTTTACAGTGTATGTCACGCACGCACACACACACACACACACACACACACACACACACACACACACACACACACACACACACACACACACACACACACACACACACACACACACACGTCTGTCCGACAATATGAATTAGGTTCAAGGAGCCATAAATACGCGCTGCAGGCTGCAAAAGGTCACCATGCAGCACAACAAATCTAGATAAAACAGCTGCCTGGCAGCCTGACAGCAGTCCCCGTTTCTCAACTTGCCGTATTAAATCTTTACATGTCCTGAAAATGACACTGGTCCAACCGTCATAGGAAGGAAGTGCACTTGTTCATCATGTGGTTTCACGTCTTTGTGCTAAGCCGACCAGCCAACACCAACAAAACCTGGGGGAAAATTCTCTTCAACAAGAAGCTTTTCGATTCAAACTTCACGGGGTGTGAAAATGTGCATCGTACCTCTCTCTATTTTTCTTTTTTCAAACAAATGTTGAATAATCCTCACTTTGTGTCTCAGAGTTGATCCATCCACACCCCCCTGTCTCCCTCCAACAAAAAATATCAAATGAAAAGGCACTTTTTTCACAGCAAGACGTTGCCGCCGTCTGCTGCTCGATACATCTATTCTGCTGCCGGCGCGGCCCTTCTCTCACTGTTACATCTCCATCTGCCTTCCCAACTCCTTTTGTATGCCAGTCCCCAACTCCCCGTGCAAATGGCAGCCAACGGGAATGCGCAACCAACAAAAACAATGATGATCTGTTTCGCCACGGAAAAAGAAGAAGAGTAAGAGGAACAACTGAGAAACTTTACAGAAAGTCGGGAAGGACGGAAGGAATGAAGGATGAAAGGAGAAAGGAGGGAAGGAAGGAAGGGAGCGAGGATGGGAAGGAGAGTAGAAGGAAAGAAAGGAACAAAGGAATGAAAGGAGGAAGGGGAGTAGGAAGGAAGGAAGGAACTGAGGGAGGAAGGAAGGAAAGGAGAAAGAGAGAGAAGAAGGAAGGAAGGAAGGAGGTAAGGAAGGAAGGACGGAAGGAAGGAAGAAAGGAGGGAGGACGGAAGGAAGGAAGAAAGGACGGAAGGATGGAAGGAAGGGAGGAAGGAAGGAAAGTAGGGAGGAAGGGAGGGAGGAAGGAAGAAAGAAAGGAAGGAATGAATGGGAAAGTGAAAGGAAGGATGGAGGGAAGGAAGGAGGGAGAGAGGGCGGAAAGAAGGAAGGAAAGAAGGAAAAAAGCCACTGAATCTGGTATTCACCCTGTCGGCGATGAGCTGCTTTGCAACAAACAGTGCAAAGTGCCTGGGCTTGATGGTATCTCAGCAGTGAGGGGCCCACGCAGCCTCCACCTGACATCAGTGCCTGGCTGTAGGAAGTTTTCCTGTTTTTTCTCGGATGGCTGACAAACCACAGCTGTCTCATCCTCCCCCCAGGACGTTTCTATTCCTTTCAGCTTGTTCTGACAGATGCGCAGCAGGCAGGCAGGCACTGCGCTAACATTTGCATGTGCGCAACCAGTGGCCAGACGGATCACAAAGATTAGGAGGCACTCTGCGCTCCGCTGCGCCTCCCAGGCAGTCGGCCTCGGCTGGGACGACTCCCCGGGTGCGGAGGAGGATCCGCTCACCAAAGATCCGTCGCTCTCGGCCGACTCCGGCACTCGCAGCGCTGCCCCAGCCGAGGAGAGACCTTTTTCATTGTCCTTTTTGCCGAAACACGGAAATTCAAACAAACAGTCGAATTTGCCTTTCCGTTTTCTTTTTCACTCGCGTCTCATGTTTGACATCTCAAAAGGCGGCGGCAAACAGGGAACAGTGGGAAGCAGCGCGCAGGCAGGCGGCGGCGTCACACACTCAATTTCTGATGTCTTGGCTTCCGTTGCTCTTTTTAAAAAGAGAAAAAAAAAAGCCAACTGCAGACTGAGTGATTTTTCAAGTGCTCCTTGTTCCCAAATCAGACGGCAAACTCTCTTTACCCAGCCGTGTGAGTCATGCTAATGCTTGAGAAACAGGGCCGGCAAAAGGAGCATTTCAACTTTGTTTCATGTCCTGGATTTCTCCTCGTTCTTTATTTTCTTGCAATGTAAAGGAGGTATTTCACCAGGATCAAGTGCCTTTTGACCGCCTGAGCTGTCCCCTTTCCACAGTGTGTACGTGTGTGTGTGTGTGTGTTGCATTATTTATTCATTCCGTCTGTTTGACGGGTCAGCGCACACGGCCGACAAAACTGCGGGAAGAACGGCGCTGCTGAATATGTGATACGTGCACTTGTGCGCTTGCCCGGAGCAAAAGAGGGAATGATGAGCGCCCCTCCTTCCACCTACTCCCCCCCCCCCCCCCCCCCCCACCTCTCTGCCACCCCGAGGAAATAAAAAAAAGTTCCCTCTGACAGAATAAGGTATCGCCTCCTGCCTACAAGAGCCGCTGGGCATCGCTGCGTCGCACAAACACCTTAAGCGACCTCGATCATGAAAGTGACTCGCGGCTCGGCGGAACAGAGACACTTTTGAAGTTTCTCTGCGATGTGCTTAATAGCCAAAATGTTTTGTCAATGATTTGCAGGAGGAAGTTGGGGGGTGGGGGTTGCGGGGGGGGGGGGGGGGGGGGGGGGGCTGTGTCGCACCCTGGGCATCGCTGAGGGGAACGAGGCCCGAGGACAATGAAAAACAGCGGCTTCCTTGAGGTGAAGTGTGTACATGTGTGCGTGTGTGTGCGTGTGTGCGTGTGTGCGTGCGCACGTGTATGTACGTGAGAGAGAGTGAGTGAGACTGGGGAGTCTTTTCCTGCTAGAGGAAGCTAAAAGCATTTTCTCTCCGGTGTGAACTCATCTCGGGAGGAGCTGCGGCACGTCCATCACTCCGGATGCTCACAGCCAATTAAATATTTACCACTGCGCCGTCACAACGGTATCTCAAGGTGGTTAACGGCACCCGCGGGAACAAAAAGGTCTCATAACTTTTTATTTCTACTCCACACGGTCATGGTCGCCGAAAAGTAAAAAAAAAATAAATGCCCAGCTGTAAAATGTTTGTTTTGCTTTCCAATGTTAAGGCTTGTGTGTGTGTGTGTGTGTGTGTGTGTGTGTGTGTGTGTTTTTATGGTTCAGACTATTTTAAGGCTTTTTAATGCTGCTAAATTTTACACTGCGATGAGAGCAGAGGAATGCAAATTAAGGAACAATTGCCGATTTTACTGCTTATGCAGTTAAAATATTTACTAAATGTCCATTAAGTATGTTCAATATTAAACACACTTTTGCGCATGCTTCAGTACACGTTTGCAGTGCATTTGGAGCAATGCATTTGAAAGAGAACAATGTGTTGTATAATTAAAATTTCTCAACATTTTAGCTCAAAGTTGCATACTATTTTTCCCTGTTTATCCTCCAGATTAGAGGCTGTTTGGTCACGCCTGCCTGTTTACACGCCGCGTGTCGGCTGTCAAACACTGAGACGGGCGGCATCAGAGATGATTAACGCGATGAAAAGCCCCTTTACATCCCTCAACAAGTCCCACACGCTCATCTCGAGCCTCTGATGAGATGCAGATCATCGCGCGTGACACTCGCGAGGGCCAAAACGTGCTGTAATCCTCCAACAGAGAGATCCGTCAGTGCCGACGCTGACAGACAAACGTGGCAAGGCGAGGACAGACGAAAAAAAGAAGAAGAAGAAAAGACAGGCAGGGTGTGACAGCGGAAACTGAATGGCGGCGGCTGGGACTGAGTCGACGCTCGGCACAATAAAAAGCTGCAAAAACGCGTTTGGGGATTAAACTCAACCAGACAGGGGGCCACGGTTGCTGAGAGAAGGAGGAAGACGAAAATAACGACGAGGAGCAAAATGCAATGCAGACAGGTGCTGGAAGAGGGGAGAAAAAAATGCCTAAAACAAAGAATAAAAAAAAGCGCAGGGAGATCTGAGAGCGACAGACAGTGAGAGAAGGAGGAGAAGGGGAGGAGAGCCGGGCCCTTGGAGAAGTAAGTGACAGTAAGTTCCTGAATAATGACAGACAAAGAGAATCCTCCACCAGAGCCGGAGCAGAACATGTCAGATTGTGTGTAAGCCGGTGCTGCTGCACCGTGATGCATTATCACTTTGCAATTCTGCAGCAGGTGGGTAAAACTTTGCAGGATTAACTTGCACCATTTGTGGCCATGGCAACAGCCACCTTAAGCCTGAAGTCATTGTTCCAGGTCTGAACTCAGGTGAGCTGTCACTTAAATGGCGCATTGGAGGACCTCATTATATAACGCGCGTCTCTGTTTGCTGTTTTGAAACGCGTTCAAAGGTTCCCACTTGCAGAGTTTCGAGGAAACCCAGATGTCTCTGAAAATGGATGGTCCCATTTGCATTCACCGAGTTTTTTGTGCCTGTGTGACTCATTGCAATGTTAAAAACTAACTGCATCACTTCCAATTTCTCTTATCCGGCAAACATAAATTATTTTGGCTTCTTTGTTTATTACATAACAGGAAAAAAAAGGCTAAGGCTAAATTCGAAGAGAATTTCAAGAACAACAACCAGAACAGAAGCTCCACTCTCAGCACCCAATCACAACGTGCATAATCAAGAAGCACTGGTGCCCTTGTAGGGAACATCCACAGTAATTGGGTAGTTCTGCAATATAGACTGCAGAAGGTGCAGGGAACATTCCAAGGGGATTTATTGGCGTTAAAAGACCAGAAACAAAAGATGCATCTATATACTGATATGCTGCAGCTGCGTGTTGACACAAAGTGGAGTTTGGATGAAATTATTCCTTTCATGCGAGCTTAGTCTTTGTTCTCTCCCTTTCCCTCCCGCTTCCAACGACAGACTTGCAAGAGGTGGAGGAAGGAGCACGCAGACAGAAGAGCAGATGAGAGGAGAAGAGGTTGAGGGGGAAATTGCTGCCTTCTTCTTCTGTGCACGAATGTTTAAAACATCTCCTGCATTTACCCTGGGTGGTATCCAGCCATGCGGAGAGCATCAGTTTTCCTTTGGTCCTGGCTTTGAATCATCCGTCTCTGAGGTGTTTGTTTCGCGGCTCAGATGTGGATGGAAGAGTTTGTCTTTTGAAATGGCAATGTGGAAAAAAGAAAGTTCCACACATGAAATGATTGGCCACGTTTCCAGCAAGTGTCACAGTAACTCTGTTTTATCAGCTGGTTTCATGCACAGGAATGGTGCCATATCCACAAGAGCGAGTCGCTTAAATTGAATTGTGTTAAGATGAAGAACTGTGGGTTGTCCCACCAAATCTGAGAAAATTCTACCATTCAAATATCTCTGCGTGGCCACATGGATTCGACCATATCTGGACATCCACCTTGCCTGTCTTCCACAACAATCCGCTTCTCAATTAACGGTTCACAAAGCAAAAAGTGGCAGTCAAGTGACAAGCTGCTTTAAAAAAATCAAGGAAGGACAAGGAAGAAAGAGAAGCTATGACGTTTTGTAAAACACTGGTTACAGCTGAAAAAGATGATCATGGATGCCTCTGCAGTGCTGGCTACTGAAGTGGACACACATTAGAGGAAGACAAAAAGACTTCTCTCAGTGAACAACATCTCTGCTTTACACTCAATTGAATTTGGAGAGTTCAGTTTCACACCAGCTACCTATAGGAAGGTGACTAATATGGGGCTTCACAAATGTGTCTGGTCCTCCTGCTTCCTCTTCCTAAATTCTTTCTGTGGACTCTTTACAACATGGATGCACACGATATATCTGCTCCCTCTGGCGTGCTAGGTTAGACGGGCACTCACGCTATTTTCTTTATGTTTTGACAACCTCTCGGTGCGTCTCATTGTCACCCGTGACTCGTTGCCTTGGCTGCACTATAACTAGCCCAACATCCCACCTAACAGCTAAAGAGAAGCCTGGGAAACTGTGCTTTACAATTAACAATAGTGGCCGCAGCTGTTCCTAACCTGAGACAGAATGTGCTTCCTGTCACTCTTCCCCTTGTAGATGAGCCTGTAATAGGGCCATGTAATTACCAGTGGCAGCCCCCGAAGCTCTGCCCGGCTCCAACACCCAGGGCTCTCATTACCGACAATTCTACTTGGGCTCTTAAATATCAAACATCCTCTTTGTGCTGGAGGCCTGAGCGCCTCTTAGCCCACGGCTACCCCTCTGCGCTCTGCTGTGCGTGCGTGTGTGGGATTGTTTGCCAGAGCGTACCGGAGCACATCTGGATACGAGCTTTTAACAGTTCTTGTAATGCATAGGTAAGCGTAGCGGCCTACTTTTACATTAAGAATGTCTTGCTCACATCCTGTGCAATTCCTGTTTTCTTGTTGTGAAGCTCTGTGACCATTTTTTTTTCTTTTTACCACAAACTCAAACTGAAGTACCATGAAAAAGTGGCAAGAGTAATCACTTTGACATTAACTTTTATTATTTTGATGATCTATTTATGGTCATTAACAACAAAGTGTTATCACATTTTACATTAGCGCTTGTTTCCCAACGCATCAGCATCATGGCAGAAGCAACACTTCGCTGTGAGAAAGAAATGCATGTGGGGCCAAACCCTCCACAAATATCCATTGAAGCTGACGTGTGCAATGCATGTCTGTCTACTTGTGTAATGAGAAAGGCTTATTGAATCGCTGATCATGCGTATTTAAGGCGCGCAATAGTTCAATTATTTCAACAGAGCTGTAAAATCCCATTGCGGCTGCATGCCCCATTAAATAAATGTGACTCAAGGAGAGCTACACAGTCATTTAGGCCTGTAATTAATTCAGAGGCAAAGTGTTATTCAGCCACGTTTCTCAGAGTGTGTCTGAAGATTTAGCTGCAAACTCCATTAAATATAAATATCTCAATGATTGGAGGCTTACGAGGCTGTACATCAGTCACGCTGGGAGTGCCTCGCCGTAATGCAGCACCCTCCCATCTGAACATACAGGAGAAATGTGGACAGAATGAGAGTCTGTCGGAGACGTGAAGTCACTCCGCACCTTTACGTGCAAGTTACCATAAAGCAGGAGCAGCTCATTCTTTTTTTTAAATAGCCATCCAGGCAGAAACGCACCAAACGTGCCGCTATTACTGCTTTGACAGGACAACGTGGCACATTTATTGTGCTTTCATATAAATGCAGACGCTCACCGCTGTAATACAGGGCTGCGGTGGGAACCAGAAAATTTTTAATTAACCTGCGTTTTGTGTGCGAGTGGCAGCAGACAGCAGAGGAATCACCACCAGGTTGGTTCAATAAGAGGAGACATAAAAAGGAGCCCAACTTCTACCGAGAAAACGTTTGACCAGGGAATTGAGGCTCTGCGGCCGTGACACTTAAACCACAGTGTGAAGGTTTTATGTGAGCATTAAGAGACGGAAATTTATTTCTTTAATAAGAAATCCAGACATGTACTGACTCAGGAATGGCTGCCTTATCTTGCCCTGCTTTCTATTAATAGAACTATTTATAACACACATAACGCATAATGTATGGGTTTTCTTTTGCATGTTCTCAATTTTTTCTGACACAATTATTGATGCATTTCAGAAATATTGATTTCTTGTCTTAACTAAAGAAGCTCAGGGCTCCAGTAACAAGGGTGGCGAAGAAACCGTCTACCGCTCAGGTGTCACTTATTGTGATGTACAAAGCGCGCTGGCGTGATTGCTTTTCAATAAGAACAAATCATCCTGTCACAAGACAGGAATGAAAGT
Source organism: Nelusetta ayraudi (assembly GCF_046127955.1). NCBI lineage: Eukaryota > Metazoa > Chordata > Actinopteri > Tetraodontiformes > Monacanthidae > Nelusetta > Nelusetta ayraudi. Next base: position 4,185,517 of record NW_027466083.1, read on the forward strand.
AAAGAGGATCTATTGCAAGAGCCCTACACAAATTTCCTGTCTTTGATGGGCGCAGTACGTTATCAGCCCGGGTGCAAGTGCAAAAGGTATCAGATAAATAAATGACTTCCCTTCAAAATAATGTTGTCAGATATTGATATTCTGCTCTGAACGGTGCGTCCCCGCTTGAAGGAAGGACTAATTAAATTGAGTCAGTTAGATCTAAAGTCGGTAAGTGACATCCAAAGTCAGTCAAAGCGTTGGCTGTCATTCAGGTCAAGACCCTGACTGAAAACAACAGAAATATGAAAAACGCTCTTTGATAAAGTTTCCCGCCATGAACAATCAACATGAAACTCCTCATCTGAAATATGACGTCTCGTAGCTCAGAGTGTTATGTAATGAGCAATTCTCTTTTTTGCTGACATCTACTCGACAAGACAGATTCACCCGAGGACACGAGTCCAAAAGGTTAGCGAGCGCATGTCGCGCCCCTCCTAAAAATGGCAGTTTCATCTAAACCTTAAGCCACTTTGTATCTTTTAACATTTTGTTGAAATGTCATTCGGCAATATGTTCTGGACCTTTCTGCCTCTGCAGCGGGAAAGTCAATATTAAAAAAGGAGAAGCGAAAGGGGGGAGAGAGCGAAATCTCACCATTGTCCTCGATGGAGAAGTGGAAGAGATCAGAAGTGGCATTTTCCTCAGGCCGCAACACGTAGCAGATGTTCAGGTCATCGATATCAGCTGCAATGACAAAAGCCATCAAATTAAAACAACGCAGAGCAAACGACGTCAAAACAGAAAAGGCAAAAGTTCTTAAGAAAATTAAAGGAAAGAAATAGGGTCTGTTCAGAACTTTAAGATAAGGGCTGTGATCAGCGGTCAGATGAAAGATAAAACTGGTGCTGCTCCAACTAAAAACATGCTGATCGCAAGATAATGCACTGCTTAATGGAGAAATTTGCCTTTATCAAGATTTCAATGGAAAAAAAATAATTTATATTTATGAAATAATTAGCATATTAATACCATGAAGAAGAAGAAAAAATAAACACACACGCTGGTCACCAAATATGTTTCAAACACTCTTTGAAGTTGAATGGGGGCTTTATGGCTTCATCAAACACAGAATTTCGCTCAAAGACGGACGCTGTCCTGCTTGCAGCGCCACGTATCAGCCGCGGTAACAAAGAAGGTCTCCAGCATCGCACTGATTCGCTTCCTTATCGGTGCTCAGCATGAACAACTTTCGACCAGAGAGAGCGCTCTGAAAGTCATGCATCCGTAATCCCGGGCGATAAAGGCCGAGGATTTGAATTCAAGGCGGCTCGAGCTGAACCAACAGGAAGTGTTTGAGCCTCTCTTAGACTCATCAGCCCAGCAAAAAGAAAGGAAAAAAAGAACAGGTGACACTATATCTTTTTCTTTTTTTTAATGACAGACGAGGATAAGAATGTTAAGAACAGGATTTGTGTTGTCCACCTCCACTTCAACAGCTGTTTTTTGCAAACTCCTGGGATTACAGGGCTGCGTGTGCATTTTTGTCTGCCTCCCCCCACCCTAACATCCTCTCACGGTGTTTTTTTTTTTTCCAATAAAGTCTTACGGTGGTGCAGAAAAATCATTGAGGCTGTGAGAGGGCTTGGCCCCTGCGAACCACCTCCTTCAATAATAGATGTTAGAGGACGGAGGTTCATAAAAGTATAAACCCCTGACTCCTGGCACGGACACATCTCCAAGCTCTTTGCTTGCTTCCTGTCATTTTCACCTCTCATTCAACCCGACTATTGGGGGGGGATGTGAACAAAAACCCATGTTGCCATCACGCATTTCCAGGCACAGTGTGCAAGATTTAGTGGCATGCAATGGTGAGAAAGCATACATCAAATAAAAACAATAGTGTTCTGGGGCCTGCTTTCTTATTTCCCACTGGACTTGTATCTTCCTTAAAGCAGCGGGAAGCGTACAAACATGCAAAAACAGATCCACATTCTTGGCCACCTTCCTACCAGTGAAACCATTCTCAACGGAAACAGAAATACATAAAAGAAAAGAAAAAGAAAACAGCTTTTTTTTTTTTTCTAAAGTTATCCAACTAAAAACACGTGTGTACAGTACCTTCTTTTCAATCATGTTTCACACAAATGGGTGCCTTTAAATCCTACACATTGGGCCTTCATTTTATTTTTTTCTATGAGAACACTCTTCTCTTTTGGAATAAACAATTATTATTCCATATTAGCAAGTACCGATCCCGCTTCAGTCTAGGGGGAAATCAGAACAGTAGGTGGCATGGGGCGCAGTGTCACTAAGTCTTGAACCAGAGGACCTTGCAACTATAAAGTCAACACTCAGTAAACCACTGGCACAATGTTTATAAAATATTTAAGGAGAAAGTCTTGCGGGATGTACCCTGGAAATAGGGCGAGTAAATAAGGAGAGAGGTCTTGTCTCTTTCACCTGACTGAGTCTTCTGACGACCCTGCTTGCTCCATCCCAGTCACTCTCTCATGCCCTCTTTCCTTTCCTCGTTCCCCATCCTCCCTCCTCCCCCCAGCCACCACCCACTCCACTATCTTCTCCTGCCTCATTTGCCTTCCTTCCCACTTTACTTTGCTCACTATCCCCTCTTCCTGGCACTTTCCTGCCACATTTGTCTCACTATTTTCAGACGCCATGTCCGTCTCTTGAAGCCTGAGGAACTCTCACACACGTCTGTGTTTGTGCTTATGCAAGGTTTGGGCAAAAGCAGGTGAATTTTGCCTGCTTGTTCACATAATTGCCTCAGTGTGGTGTGAAACACAGCATTGATTGCGTGGCTTTAAACCTCAATCAGAGGCATTGTTCTCCGGATCCATAAATATCAATTGACAGACATGCACACAAGCAAAAATGTTTGCAAATTCATAGTTCAGGAGGCACACACAAAGAGTTTTGCGTGCAAAATATACATATTTGGTTATTTTATGAGAATTTAAAATGCACATTTCCAGCTAATTGGTCAAAATTCATAGGTGCAAACAAATCCAGGCTAACACTTCAGCTTAAATACCATCCTGTCACCTAAAAGATCTGCCCTGACCTTTTCACATGATCTTCTACCCTGGGCTTGCTTCATTTAACAAACCACAGTAGGGAACATCAGATGAGAACATCTCCCCAGAGGAGCAGAAATAATAAATTATTCATCTCTCACCGTCTACGAGACATTTGCGCAAAACATCACTCTCTAACTTGGGTCTGCTAATTATGATTTGATGAGCAAGGCACATCTAAATCAGGCCCCCCAATTAACTATTGAAATTCCCAAACCTGCACTTGTCACACATATGAATAATCATTACTCCATAAATTAAGATCGATCTTCAGCAGATAGATAGAACATAAAAAGTATCATAAACTTGCACATTTTTTTTGTGAGTAGAGATCACTGTTTCACACAGTGGGACATTTAACATATTTGATTAAAAAATAATCAAAAATAAATCTCTTAAACCAAAGAGGCGGCTCGATGCAAAAATACAACAAAAAATGTTTTGTTCCCAGATAATATTATTGTAATAATCTATTATATTAAAATGTGAAGCATTCTATTTGTCAGACCTTACCTTGGCTGAATGTGTCGATGGAGTTGTTTCCCTGTCCCGTGTTGATGATGTAGCCATGTTTAGGTGGGGTGGTGATGTGGAAGAGCAGGGAGGCAGGGTTGCTGTCTCTGTCCTCTGCCCGGAGCACTTTGGGGCTAATGGGGTACCCCAGGTGACCTGTGGCCAAGACCTTCAGTGTGGGAACCCCTTTATTCACCACAATCTGGGGGATGCCGTTATCAAGCGCCACAATGGTGATTTTCAAGGTTTGGGGACGCCTGGTCTCAAACACAGTGTCGGGAAAAACATAGAAGTCAGTGTGCGTGCCATCGGTGACGGTGAAAGAGAAGGAGTCCTCTGGGGATTCGGTCCCGTCGTGTTTGTAACTGATGAGGTTCTCGTTGAGGTCTTGTTTTGTGAAGCTGGTGATGGGCGTGGAGCCGTTGTAGAGGAGTTTACCGTGAACAGGCAGCTGTGTGACAGTAAATTTCAGCAGCTTCTCTCTGGTGTCCTGGTCTTCAGCTGTGAGCTCAAATGGCGTGATCAGCTTGATCTGGCCTTCTGCCACCACCAGGCCATTCACGGTCACGACAGGTTTCTTGTTGTCGACATCCACGATAGAGACTCTGAAAGTTCTAAAAATGGGATTGTATCCGTCTGTGACTTCAAACTCAAAACTGTCCATTTTCACCTCATCATCCGACGTGTGGATGTAGTAAATCTTACTGCCAGCCAGTTGGAGTTGGGTAAAAGACACAATGGGAATCCCGGGAGTGTCTGTGCACTCCAAGTGGCCCCTGACAGGAGCCCGTGTGATGGTGAAGGCCAAGTTCTCGTCAGGGCTGTTGAGGTCAGAGGTGCTGAGAAGGTCTGTGGTCAGGGTCACTCGGCCACCCTCCTTCAGAGACACACCTTTGTTGACCACATTAGGGAACACCACGTCTATGCTTCCCACCGAGATGTAGAAGTAGCGATCAATTAGCGGGTTCATGCCGTCCGTGATGTCAAATTTGACCAAGTCCCGGACTCCCTCCTGACCTTTGTGTGTGTAAACAAGAAGTCCGGCGCTGATTTCCGCTTGTGTGAAATTCATGCCGAGTGTGATGTTTTCAAGAGCCCCGGATGGGGTTTTTCTCTGCAGGAGACCCTGGCTTGGCCCGAAGCGGATGATAAATGTGAGAGATTCATCATCGGAGTCTAAATCTGTTGCTTTAAGCACTTTGTCATTTATTTCTTTGGTCTCCCCGATTTCCACCTCCAGCCCATCGTTAATTAGAATTCTGGGTGTCTCATCATCAACGGCAATGATCAAAACCATGGCTGTTTTCTGCACTGAGTATTTTCCATCAGTCAGAGTGACATCAAAGCTGTCCTCTGTTGTCTCTGAGTCATCGTGCTCATAAATAATACTCGATGCCTCCCGAATCTGCTCTAAAGTGAAATTAGTCACCAAAACTGAGCCGGTGGGGAGCTGGTTTAAAATTGCACCATGTTTTGGGGGCTTAGAGATGATGAACACAAGCTCCTCGGGTGGAATGTCAGCATCAGCGCCGTTCAGGATGGGAGTATCTATAACTATGTTCATCCCCTCCATCACTACTATCTCTCTCAAAAAGATCTCTGGCTTTTCATCATTCACTGGAATGATTACGATCGGTAAGAAATGGTTTTCTGAGGAATTGATGCCATCAGAGCACCTAAATGTGAACCTGTCCTCAACTGGCTCAACCCCTTTGTGAATGCTCTGCACATAGTAGATATTTCTCTCTCTGATGTCTCTAATGGTGAAAGCACTGATAGCTGTTCCTGATCTGGACTTTTCAGAGCCTGGGGCAGGGGATATATTTTCCACATAGCCGACAGTGGGCTGGACAATGATTGTGCAAAGGATATCATCCGTCGGAGTGTCATTATCATCAGCATCCAAGTGCTGAGGGCCGATGTTGTATTTCTCCCCTTCAATGACACTGAACTGAATCCCGACGCCGACCTCAGGAGCCTGGCTGTCAACAGGCAGGATGGTGACACGGACTTGCACTCCGGTGACCCTGTTGCCGCCGACAGTCCAGTCGTCCGACATGTCTGTCAGGGTCAAATTGAAACCGTCCCGCTGAGAGGCAAGGCCGATTTCGCCACTCGTGTGCGCGTACACCACCACGCCGTTGATCATGTCGGCCTGTGTAAATTTAGTGGAGGGCACTCCCTTGACCAGTATTTCGCCCAGAGTTGGAGGGTCCTCCACGATAAAGGTCAGCTGGAGATCGTCTGTGTCGTCATCGTGGCCTTGGATGACATTAGTTGTGATCTCTGTGGCTCCGTTTTCCAGCACATCCATGTGAGAGCCGATTGTTCCCGCCGGCAGGCTGACGGTTGGGGTTTCATCATCGACAGGTCTCACGTTAACTTTGACCGTCACCGTGACAACGTGTATGCCGTCGCTGACGTCCAGCTGAAACTCGTCACTGACCGTCTCCTCCCCACTGTGGATGTATGATATTTTCCCCTCTGATATATCCTTAAGTCTGAAAACGCCATTTTTCTCAAGGTCTGCGGAATCAGCCTGCACCTGGCCGTGCTTAGCCAGCTGACTCAGAGTGAATGTAATGTGATCACTCGTCGTGTCGAGGTCGCTGGCGTCCAGCTCAGTGGCGGCGATGACGTGCACGCCGCCTTCGAGCACAGTGAAGCCAGTGTTGGTGATCTGAGGGGGTTTGTTGTTGACGGGCTCTAGGTAGATGGTGAAAGAACCTTCCACGCTGTTCCCAGCTGTGTCTTCAACGGTGTAACGGAACTGCACGATGTGAGGTGTGATTCCGAGCTCCACGTCCGGCGGACCGTAAGAGATCTTGTGATGGTTAATTTGAGCTTGCGTGAATTCTGTCACTTCGGTGTCAGGGCTGTCTGTCAGGACCAGAGAACCAAACAAAACAGGGTTATTTTCGTCTGTGTCTGTCGGGGGCTGGATAATTGTGTACTTAAGATCACGGTCCTCAGAGTCCATATCAGTGTAGCGCAAAACTTCTTTGCTCAAGTGAATGAGCTTGTACTCCTCAACAGTCAACTGCAGAGTGGTGCCAGGGAACAGTTCAGGGGGCACGTCATCTATGGGCAGCACTCGGATCACAAACAAACTTTCTCCTGACTCATTAGGTGGGTCGTTATCATCCTGAACATTAAAAACAAACTGACCCATGACTGTATCGGTGTTATGGGGGCCTGTGTGCTTGTAAAACAGCTTCCCATCTGTAATATCTTTCTGGAGCCACTCTGTCACCTCCTTCTCGTACATCTCATCCTCAGCATTAAACTTCCAGGAGGATGGGTCCTCTGGGGCATCTGACTGTCTCAGGAGCACTGTGCCAATTGTAGAGAAAGGCGGGATGATGGTGAATTTAATAGTTGAGTCCTCAGAGTCAATATCTGAAGCGCTGAGCATGAGGGGTGAGATGGGCATCATCTGATTTTTGAAGAGCACCAGGCCAGTGTTGGCGTTTATGATGGGTGGCTCGTCATCGGTGGGGATGATCGTGATGGGAAAGAGAAACTCCACTTCATTTTTCCCGTCTGACATTTTGAAGACTATGTTGTCGCTGTATGTGTCACTGCCGTCATGCTGGTACACAACGACCCCTGCGTTGAGGTCGTCGGGTGTGAAGAGTTTTCTGTGAGAGCCCAGGACCACGAGGTCGCCGTGGCGCAGCCCGTCCACCACCGTGACGGTGACAGCGTCCAAGTTGTCCTCGTCACTGATCTCCAAGTTGTGGCCGCTGAACAGAGGCCGGGACTGGCCCTCGTACAGCAGCTGGCCCGTGTTACGCGTCACAACGGGGGCCATGGTGTTCATTGGCTTCACGACGATCATAAAAGCAAAAGGGTCGGACACGGCCCCGTCTGTGTCAACCACTTCAAACTCAAGCTGGAAAATCCTCTCGGTGTCTGAATCCAGAGCGGGCGGCTTGTAGGCGATTTTCAGGTCACGCAAGTCTTCCTGGTAGAAAGACGTGATGGGGAGGTTGCGGTCGTCGGTGCTGACAATGTAGCCCTCCTCGTAGGACATGGGAGAGGTGATGTTAAAAATGAGCTCATCCGGGTCAGATTCTGCGTCCTCGGCGGCCAGCATATCAGAGGTGAGGGCGGTCATGACAAACTGGCTGACCTCCATCATCATCATGGACACGAAGCTGGGTTTAGGGGGGGTGTTCTCCTCTCCCTCTTTAATGCGAATCATGAGGTGGAAGTACTCCTGCTTCACCAGGTTTCCCTCCTTATCGTGCAGCTCCACCACCATGGGGACGTAGTCCCTGTTCGGGGACTTGCGGTCAAACGTGTGCTCGTAACGGATTCCCGCTTGCGTGAACTCATCGCAGTCCATCATCTTGGAAAGTTTTCCCTCGTCAATGAGCCTCCCGTACCTGGGCAGCGCGCTGCCGCCAGACAGGGAGGACACCGCACACTTGTACAAGCCTCTGTCATAGGTGAACTCTAAAATCTTCTTACCAATGGGATTACTCACGCCTCTCAAGTTGTCAACAGTCAGCGGCATGTTTTTGGTGATTAGCTCCAGCTGCGTAGTCAACAGTCAGCGGCATGTTTTTGGTGATTAGCTCCAGCTGCGTAAAAATGACCTCAACCTCCATCATGAACGGGATGATAACGGTCTCGGTTTGTGCGTCGTACCTGAGCTGCAGCCTCACTCTGTCTCGGGACGGACTCCTGGAGCCGTAGTGCGTGTACGTCACGTCGTTGGGGCCGAAATCGCACGGAAACTTTTTGGGAGAGAGGTGCCCCGGTCTCTGCGCGAGCGGGTCGTTGTCCAGCACGGTGATGGTGCACCTGTCGCCCGGCTGCGTCTGAATCACCAGATCGTTGATCGGGTCCACGAAGACGGATCTCCCGAACGGCACGCGGATCCCGTTGTTGGCCACCAGGATCGCATCCTCGGACAGTTCGGACCTCAGCGCGTAAAATAATCCCGTGCTGTCGGGCTGCGGGGAAACAAAGCCGACGACTGAGAAGCACAAGAGCAGTCCGCGCAGCATCTCGGCAGCGGGTGAGTTCCAACCTGTCCGAAAAACAGTCAGATGACGCTTTAAAAAGGGGCGATGGAAAAAAGAAAATGCCCCAAGGTGTTCGGGAGAAGGTCCGCCCGCTGGATGTCTACACGGTGGCGTCCACGCATCCACTCAGCCGGACGCGGCACATGCTATGAAAGAATAGCGCGCAGGAGTTTTAACTTCAGACGCTGGGAATCCTGCGTAAAAGTAACACCGCCCATCGCTGCGCGCATTGGAAGCTTTCCGAGGGCTTGTTCCCCTCAGCGTTACCGCCAATGGGCATTCCGGTTGTGGGAGAGGAGGGCGGGGACAGACAGATGGGCTGAATTTATAATGAGAGATGGCAGATATTTTTTCTCATAGCTGTCAAAGAAAAAGACCTGGCTGGAATTTACACTCATGAGTACGATTTACAAATAAACCTGTAACAAAAAAAAAAAAAAAAAAGAACTTTCTTTTTGTTCTTAAAAGCAGCAATGTTCTCAGTTGGCAGTTTATTCAGTTGATTATTGAGATGAATATTTCCCCCCTCAAGTCCCTGAATGGCCAATGCAGAACACTGCCAAAACAAAGCTCAGCCCAGAAGTTATGTGTCAAGGAGGAACTGCTGAGTTTGGCTGGGGATATATCAGCCCTCAGCTCACAGTCTGTTGGCTGAAGAGTCCTGGGGGTAATTGATGCAGTCAGTTCTCAAGGCCAAGTCTTTCCCCCATCAACACTGTAAATATATATATATATATATATATATATATATATATATATATATATGTATATCATTTTTAAATGTTTTTTTTTTATTTAAAAATGATATATATATATATATATATATATATATATATATATATATATATATATATATATATATGTATATATATATATATATATATATATATATGTATATATATATATATATATATATATATATATATATATATATATATATATGTATATCATTTTTAAATAAAAAAAATATATTTTTTTCTAAATCTTCCCTTTTTAACATTATATAAAGGATTTGTTTGAAATTCGCAATTGCCTCAACAAATGTGCTATATACATATAGGGGAGGGGGAGAAGGAGCTCCATATTATAAAGATAAATAATCTGAATTTTGTCTAAACATTTTGTGGGATGACAGAGAATCACAAAGCACTCTGGGTTTACATGGGGGACAGAGCATCTCCTTTGTGAATGTGTAACAATGTCATTGAGGCAAATTCCAATTGAAGAATCTTTCAACTGCTTTTGCAACTGGTTACAAACATTAATATTTGAAAAGTTCCCTGCTGCTGCTTAAAGCTTTGATTCTCTCAAATCTTCACTCGAAAGCCCCGAGTCTTCGAAGGCCTCCGACTGCATACTTTTTGTACTTGACTCACCACCACCTACAGTCAAAAGAAAAAATGCCAGGTGATTAGAGGCCTTGCAGTGTCTTGTTATCTCAATGGCCAGCATGGACTTTTCCAGCTGTCATGTTTTTGTTTTTTTTTCCCCCACATTTGCTGAAACATTCTCTTTGGAACTTAACTTGTCATTAAATGTGCACAGTGAGATGTCAGCAAGTAAGTGAGAGCAAATAAGGCGAGAGTGATCCTTAACTAAAACTTTATACATACTGTATATATGATGTTCATTTCTCATATCTTCATTGTCAAATCAGCACAAAACTGTTAATCCGTTCGTGGACGTTGGGTACAAGTTATTCCTCTGTTTTTCCTCCTGTGTCTATTTCTGAAGCAGTTGTTCAGCTCCCATCAGACTAATTAGCAGCAGAACTCGGGCTCATCCCTGCAGCCCACTTCTCCCACCTACTGAGCACAGCGGAACTTTTTGCAAGTCCACCCTCAGATTTGTGGCATACAGAGAGCCCGATAGAGATTCCCTCCTCTCTGCATCTGCAAGGCTGTGATAAGGCCCCACATGGAGACGCTCAAGTCTGGCTTGTTGGAGAGCTGTAAGATTGAAAAACTGTCATGTAGCCAGCTGACTTGATCCATTAGCATAATATCTTGGCATGCAGAAACATGCGCAAACATTCCATGTTTTTCACAGAATAAGGCTGTTTTCTGAGCTAAGCTGGACCGACGTACCGTTTTAAGCTAACCTAATATTTACACGTGCTGAACACATTGTCACTCAGCAGGGGGATTGCATTAAAGCAGATTAGTCAAAATCAATTATGCACATTTTTGGCAGTTTCATAGCTGATTTGATTATTATTTGGTGTGTGAGTGCATAAAGCAGGCTTTACAGTGTGCGCGCTGACAATTTATATCTGCCGATCAGGAGGGCGAAACCGCTCAAAAGCTGTAATCAAGATCAAAATTAGTTGTTAACAAAAGAATTTGGGCTTACCAAGTGCAAGGCTGAGCGCCCTCACACAGATGAACACCCACACAGATGTGACTGCAGTCTAATGAGAGCATTTAATCAACACTCACTGCCTACACTCCTATGGGAAACTACAATAAAGACAAAAAGGGGGAGTTTTAATCTCATATGCGGAGAAGACATAGGAGGTGTTGATTGGAGGTGTCACTATTGATGTCCAGCAGGGTGAGCCAGTCAAGCAATGACTCCGTGTTGTACGGCTTAACTGCTCAGGTGTGCTGTTTGGGAGTAAAAGCACAATGTTTTTCAAGTAGGTTGAGCCAAAATTGCTGTCGTTCCACATTCAGTAAAAACAGCTACTGAGGCACAGAAAATAAACAAACAAACAAGACATAAATGCACACATTAGTAGAAATTAAATCAATAAACATGCAGTGCACCTGTGCTTAAGTCATGTGCTTTTTGGTATTAATAGAATCCTAAAATCTGTAACTGTGCTATTTAGGTGCTATCGGCACTTTTAAAATGCGAATGTAGACAGGCTAAACTGCTCAGCTTGGAATAAATTGGGGGCTTAGTCACACTTCAGCATACAGCAGTCAGCTGTACAGATTATACACAATAATTCATGGGATCACACTTTAAAAAAAAAAAGAAAAGATTGGTCCACTTTTGCTCATAGCATTTTTAAAAACAACAACAACAATGCAATATAAAACAATGATACTAATACTATGTTGTCGGGGATACAGTGCTACATCCAGCCACGCACAGTGTGCCAGTGGCTTTTCTTCCACTTATAAAGCAATGAATTAGAAATAAAGAAATAGAAATAAAGAAGACAGAATAATAAAGAAAAGCTCAGTTCAGTCATTGCCTCGAAGTTCTAAACACAATGCACAACCTTTATACGTATTTACAGTAAACATTGCCATCACCACTTCTAAGTAAAGGACCTGAACTTTTCCTCCTCCTCCTCCTCATCCCCCTTTTCCCCATCTCCCTTCTCGTATCCATCACACAGCTGTTGCGCTGGTGCTTTCAACGCTCCCACATCAATGGCTGGAGCATTCCTCCGTCCACACCGTCCACGCTGTCTAAATAGCAGAACCTGTTGCATCTTGAGAGAGACTCCAATTGAAAAGCCCCTTCATGCAAAACAGAGAGAGAGCAAGAGAGAGAGAGAGAGAGGGAGGTAGGGAGAGAGAGAGAGAGAAAGCTGATTTTAGCCCACTTGCAGAAGCAACCTGCAATTACTTTACTCCGGGCTCAGCAGCAACATTGCAAACATCCTCTCCTCCCTTATACGGCCTCCTTCAAACACCCTTCATTCACCCCTGCGCACACAGACAGTACACATTCACATCTGGTCCCGTCTTTGTTCCCATATTCCAGACCATGGAGGAGGCGTGAGTTCTCAGGACGCGTGAGGAGCCCCTTCTCTGCGAAACAGGCCTCCCCAGCGCCGCTGCCGCTGCCCTGTCATCATCAGCAACAATGACCGTGTGAGTTTACACAAAGTGGCGCTCTGGCAAACGTTTACCGTCTGGCGAAACTGCCAGTTTGTTCCCGGGACTCACACATTTACATCACAGATCAGAACGTCGCCGAAGGCGTTTGCCTTTTAGTTAGGGTAACAAGGCCATTATCATGTATTAGAGGGGGGAATTGGGTAAATATCTGTTGTGAATGTCTGGCAAGCTGTTTCTGCATTAACGACAGTGAGAATTACGTTATCTTACAGACTTTTAAATAGGTGATTGGCCCGTTTCTGCGCTATAAATAAAACATTCTGGTTTGATTTTCATCCTTCTCAGACTCTCGGCTTGAGCAGCGTTGCAGAATCCCAAGTTTCCCTTGTTGGGGAGGGATGCAGCTTTAATGGAGAAGTGCCTGTGAACTGTTGGGAGTTAATGACTTGTTTACAGCCCGGTTGTGAAACCTTTTTTCCCGGCTGGTTGCCTCTGTGACAAGCACCCTTGCTGAGCTCTCTCTCTCTCCTTCTCTATTTCATGTGATTTCACAGACCTGATGAGTCTAATAAGGGACAAGGGTGCCACACTCCATCACACATCAGACACAGCCCTCAGCCCTGCGGCCAGCGTCGGGCAGAGACGGCTGCCGACACTCTTGAGGCTTGTTGGAGGTGAACGTTTCTTGCAGTAGTTTTGCAGCAATTCCATTTTTTTTTTGGTTACTGTGAATTATAGAAGAGAAGAGAAGAGAAGACGAGAAGAGAAGAGAAGAGAAGAGAAAAGAAGAGAAGAGAAGAGAAGAGAAGAGAAGAGAAAAGAAGAGAAGAGAAGAGAAGACGAGAAGAGAAGAGAAGAGAAGAGAAGAGAAGAGAAGAGAAGAGAGCTGATTGTGGCGTCTTGAGTATTCATTTTGAAGGTCTTGATTGTTGCTCCTTTTTTCAAAAATAAACCTTTCATAGCATACCAGAGATAAATATAGAAGCCCTGAAGAGAAAAAAAAACCCAAAACAAATTAAGCTGTTTACATTCCTGAGAGAAAATATTCATATTCCTGAGGAAGAAAAAAATTCAGTATAGAGTTACTGAGATGAAACCAAATTAATTGCCTTCTCACAACATAACCTGAGGAGTTCAGTGGAGTGAGAGCGAGAAAAACAATGTTATTTAAATAAGGCAGGTCAATCATTCAAAGGTAGAGGTCTGAAACGAGTAATTGTCCTGCATCCTAACAGTCTACTGCTCTCGTGTGGTGAAAAGGAGAAATAGCAATGGCCTATGATGGTTGTTCTTATGAACAGGCTTGCAGTATATCGTGTTTGACAGCAGGTTATAAAGACGATGGGAGAGAGTACGAGAGCAACATTCGTTTTTAGCGCTCGGACCTTTAACTAAGGCATCAGAGCAGAGAGACCATCTGGTCAGCGGTTTAACAACTGGTCTGACGTCCTTTCCCTTTACTCTTGGCTCTGCTCTTTTACTGTCCCAATGAGCTGTTTCACGTCCCCAACACCTGCAACAACTGCACTCTCTCACAAAAACACACTCAGAGATATTGACTGGAAGCAACTTCAGCCCTTCTATCTTATCTGTGGTTCTTTAAAAAACAAACAAACAAAAAAACAGTCCGTCCAGTCAGACCTCAAAATTGCTCTCGAAAAAATGTCAGGGGATCTCCAGTCAGTGGGATTTATTTTCTGATGGCCATGGAAGTCTGCTCACATCATCAGTTGATACGTTTTTTTTTTCCTCAGTAAAAACTGCAAGACACACACAAAGTGTGTGAGGCAACAAGAGTTGTGAGCCTTCATCATTTGGGCTTTTATTTTGGAAGCAGACTCTCGGCGCGCTATCTCTGAGAGGGGAGTGTGACGATCAGAAAAAGTAGATTTAAGAAGACTTAGCTCACTTTTGTTGACCGAGCTTAATGGATAGAGCACAAACAAGCGAAACTCGGCCTGTGCCATTCCCTTTAAAAACACCCTCCAAAAGTTTCATTAATACTCCTAAAACACTTCAAGGCTGCAAGAAGTTGGTGGAACAAAGACAGTAAAATAGGGGAAGAAGGGGATTATAAGAGATTAACCACACGACTACCTCAACTGGCTCTGGGTGCACCCAGCTAAAAATGAGGTGCGTCTGAGGTGTTCTGAGGTGCATCTAAAGTGAGCTGACTTTAAAAGAGGAGATGTTTATGTTTCTCAACAATGGACTTTCACTCAACATAAATGACATGATGTTCCGTGGGGAATGAAGGCTCATGAATCATGCAGCGCACCAGGTGCCCTGCTGCTACACGGAATCCCCCGCCTCCGCCTACTGTCATTGTAACTTCATGACAGCAGGGGGCAGAATTAGGTCACCCACATTATTGAACCATCCAGATTAGGAGTTTCTCCCCTGCATTTATCAATTTCTCTCAGTGATACCACCTGGATGAGCCCTTGTGCAAAACGTGTGGCCACCTTTGCACACGCGCGTGCGCGCACACACACACACACACACACACACACACACACACACACACACACACACACACACACACACACACACTCACAGGCACACGCGTGTTGAGTGACAGATGTGTGAGGAAGTGAGCCAAAGTGAGCGTGATGGACAGGCGTGAAGGGTGCTGTTCCAATCCTGCTTCCTTCCTTCTTTATCTCAGTCACTGACCTGTGGTGGTGGCCTCTCGTCCATGCTGTGTCCATGGAGAATGGCCAGATCTCATTTTAGATTGCTTGGCTGTCTCGGGTGGGGTGGAGGGTTGGGGGTTTCCAACATGACATTTATCAAACAGTGGGGGGTCGTCCACAGGAAAGCCTATTATGGCGTTAGTGGGCCTTGACTGCTCACTGGAACCTTCAAGAAACCAACGAGCACACAAACGTGCACAGCAAATATCACCACCATCATTTGTCACGTACAGAACAGGCATGCACCTCTGCTTCGTGCACTGCCTAGAAATCCCCAACAAGATCATTGGGCGATCAAACTAATCACTTCTTTTCAAAGTGGGGTGTTATATAAGTGACAGCAGGACCAAGACCAGCTATGGCAAAACACAACAAAAACAAATACCAAATGGTGTATAGAATGCATAATGAAACAATATTTGTATTTTTAGTTCTAACATGCATAACCTTGCCCTCGCTTCAGCTTCAACATGAGAACTTGCAGTCACACTGGCCACTTCCACATCTCGAGGATCAATCCATTTTCTAAAATCCCATTGGATCTCGTATCTACTTCATAAAAACTGTGACGTCACCAAACCAGAGCAGATCCACATTGTGAAGGACCGTGGACACAATTTGAGCATCTTTTTACGGGGGCCAACTGGACTGAACTGGACTTCCAGAATGCCGTAGTTCTGCTGCAGTCAGCGTCTTGTGGAGGATGAGAGGAAATCCTCCTCCTGGGGGTCTGAGTCGGGTCTTAGTGAGGATGCAGCTGGAAACGTGATTTAACCTCATTGCTCTGCTGAAGAAGGAGAACTCCGGCTGGAATTTGACTATGAAGCATATTTTTTACATCATTGCTTGTGAAGATTAAAGTGATTCGCAACCCCCCCCCCCCCCCTTGCTTTGAGTGTGAAATTTTCATTTCATGCCCATAAGAGCACGAAATCAAGGAATGTGATTAACTCAACTGATGTTTCCTCATTTTAGCCAGCATGCCAATTGTCAAAAATATTTATTCATTATTTCTGCCATTATTTCTTTTGAGCCTGCTTTTGTGAACGGTTCGTTTTGTCTGGGTGGATAAAAATCTTTCTATACTTGTATAGAAGTAAGAACTAACGAAGCACAAGCTCAGAAATTCACTGGTCAACAGAAACCAAACTGTCTCTGTATTAAAACCTAACCTAAACTTAACACTTTATGGAGGATATACGACAATAGACAAACCAGTTCCATATGAGAACCGGTGTTTGCTGTTGTTGATGATGACTGAGACACACACTGATGAAGCTTCTCACATGGCTTCACATCTCCGACTACTGGTTAAGTCTCTGTGACTTAAAAACTGTATGTTTACAGGTCAGTGTGGCATCTGGCTTGATAAACAACAGTGCAACCCACAGTTGTTAAATGTAACCATGCAGAGGGCAGCAAAGACCACAGCCTGACACAGAAGGACTGAGAAACGATCTCACTTTATACACCACCTGTGACATCATCATGTCTTTGAGTACTCAGAAACGTGCTATATAATTCACATTCATTATCATCATTACTGTTATTAAATCCCAAACCCTGAGCAGTTCCAAGTTCTGGGCTGCTGTAAGAAAGTGACAGTACAATATGGTCGTCTCCTGACATGGAAGTCCACTCATTGTGGAAATGCATTCTTCTATAAGGAGTAAATAAAAGCACAACAGTTGATCCATTATTTTTTGTGTATTTTCTCCTGCATTGCCAGTTCATCCCATTAATGTTACATTGTTACATTACAATGGGCCTTTAGCATTAAAGTTGTGTGAAAAGTAACAGCCTTTTGATACAATGACAAAGGTCCTAAAAGCTTGTTAAACATTTATTTTTGAAAAATAAACCACCTCTCACGTCTCCATCTTCAAAATACAGATGTGAACAGAAGAAAACATGACCTGCACACACGACTTAGAAGTACAAAAACTAAAACTTTATATTTATATTTAGTTTGTTAGACTTTATTTGAATATTTTAGATGATGTGTTTGACATATTTGTCGCATTATTAGGTCAGAAAATCTGCTTTCTTGGTGTCCAATTGCTTACTAGAGGAAGAAGAAGGAACATAAAAGAATGATGCAGGGATCAAGTGTGTGTCTTTGTCAACTTTGAATTCATATATTCTCGTGTGAGCAACTGTCAGAGTCTGGACTGATAATAAATATGACACACGCCGAGGTGTTCCCTGTGTGCCGGGAGCTGAATGCCTTGGTTGGGTGAGTCATCGCGGCGTTGACAAGGGAAAGCAGCATCAGTCTCCTCGTCCTCCCACTCTGTCTCTGGGAATGATGCGAAGCTCCGAGCCATGTTTCAAAAACACAGTGCCTGCGAAGACGGGAGACCATGGCAGCATGAATGCTCACATGCTGTCACAAGGTGTTTAATGAGGGGTTTTGCAGTTTAGCTGATCAGAAACTAGTCAATCACCGACTGGAGGAGGCAACTGGATGGTTTAAAAGGACATCATTTCTACATCATCCAACATTTTAAAACAATCTGCTGGCTTAACGGTTGATACAAAGGTAAAGCAAAATGCAGTTTAAGGAACATTGTGTAAAATCATGCCATCTAGTGGTCAGATTTCAGATTGCAGTGCTCATTCGCTCACCCTCCCTGTCCCACGATTGCCAGTGAACTACAGTGGCCTGCGCACACAAACCTCGTCCACCTTCTTCTTCGTTGGTTTATTTGAGGTCCTGAGCCTATCACCCTAAATACAAAATGCGCTGTCAGGCAGCTGGATTGTCCGCACCATGCTTCCTTAGAAATATGGTGGTTCAAGATGGCAATTAACTAGGAGCAAGACCCTTGCTTTATGTATATTCTTATATATAAATAAGAACCATTGTATGAGTGGGACAAACAAATGACTTATAATGTACTGTGAGTATACACTATATTTATTATTACTCATAATATATTTACCGTCAATATATCAAACTTTCATCAATATAAAAAACATACATGAGGCAGATTTTACACACTGGACATATTAAAGGTGTCACTAGGAAAAAAAAGACAAAACAAGACAGCCCATTGTGACATCACAAAGGGCACTGCTACTTCTCCCAGGTTAGTGACAACAACTGCAGCCACCTCAGAAGATGGACACCATGCTCCATCTTCTCAGACCACCCAGTTTTTCATTTGTTTTTGTTTTTATTTATGTAATAATAATAATAATAATAATAATAATACAATTATAAAATTATTAATTAAATAACGTTTTTATTTATTATTATTATTATTATTATTATTATTATTATTATTATTATTATTATTATTATCATAATTATAATTATAATTATAATTATAATTATTTATTTAAGCTGGAACTCACCTTTTTTTGAAGGCAAGCTGTAAACGGAGGGCTAAATATGCTATTTTTTGGGTGTCGACAGAGCCTTTTTCCATGAATAACTGGGCAGAGCTGCTTCACTGGAGTCAGAGAAAATCTGAACGCATACTGGGGTACTGGATTTGTAACAGGCGCTTAGATCCCGGCTTTCAAACACGAGCAAGGAAAAAGTTTGGCGACATGAAATCACTTTCAGCGCGTTTTTAAAGCTGCGAGCATCGCTCGGAGCGGCTGCGGTGGGTCTGGAACGAGGCTATTCATGGTCTTAATGCTGTTGTCAAAACCCACAGTGCTTTACTGGCTTTTTTTCCCAGGGAGGGCTTCAACCCGCCTCGAGTCAAAGCACGGCATTGTCTCCTTCTCCATGCACAGAAGCGAGTCATCGGCTCCTCGCCTCTGTAGCGGCTGACGACTTACATAAGGAGAGGTGGGCTCCGCGTTAAATATGCACCTCAGGGAAACCACGGGAGGCTGAGAAGGACAGAAATGACTCACCAGGGCTCGGCAATAATGCGGGAATCTGAAGTCAAGTGTTTTCCGACTAAAGCAGTTCGATCGAGGTGAAGTTGCTTTTTAATTCCACATTAAATCCCTGCGTTTGGCGGTATTGCATCTGATGTTCATAAATGGTCAAAACATTTCCATGCAGAGGAGTGCGAGTCCTTTCCATGTGCTGAAATGTCAGTCTTTGTTCCCCTCCAATCAGATATCCCTCACTGCAGAACGATGTACGATCAGGGTCCCTAAAATTTGCTTCACAGTCATCACTGATTATTTATTAAAAAAGTTGTTGTTTCCAAAGTGACTCTTAAGCTTTAGCAGGTACGAATCAGATCTGGTCACTTGTTTATGGACCTTGTTGTGCTTGCATTCATGCAGTCAACTGCACGCTAAAACAATAATAATATTGACTTTATTTCAGTTTTCACTTTTATTTCACAAAGTTTGGCGAGGAAAGTGGACATCGCTTCTGCACACATTAATATGCATCTCATATCTCTTCCACTTAAAGTGATGACCTGTGCTCGTTCAATTTTATGCAAAACGGAAAACAAAATCATGGGCACAACTCTTAGAAAAATAGCACAATTTCTCAAGCCATATATCTACATCCGTAGCAGCCACTGGAACCACATTAGGCAGCTTGCCCTGAACTCTGGTCTATTTTTCAGTCTATAGTGGCTGGGAAAGCTTGACTGCATCTACTTTAATGAAACCTATTGTAAGGATTTTCATCCTTGTGCTTCTATGCTTGGTTTCATTGATTGCACTGCTATATATATTTTTTTTTAATTTTCGTTCTATAGTGCACTGGATGGAGCTGCGCTCCCAATTTCGTTGTGCGCACGGTCATACAATGACAATAAAGGCTTTGACTTGACTTGACTTTATGAGACACACAATTGTCTCATTGCTCCTGCAGACTGTCAGATATTTAAGAATTTTTGACACAATGCTGCCAGTATTTGTGAGCAATAATAATAAAAGCTGCTTGTCCCATCTGGTGATGTTGGGACTGCATGGCAGCGGTAAGTGTCACTGCACATAAATTGAGCTCCCGCCTTTTTATTACGCTTTCATTAACCTTTAAAAATTCCTTTCGTAACGAAGGATGACTGTCAAACTGCGTTTTGGTAAAAGTTCAAAGCAAACGGTTTGTGTGAAGAAACATCTCACCTGCAGTCTGGGAAGGGTTGATTCCTATTCCATCTGCATAGACAGCAAGCAAGCAATCAGCATATCATAATGTAAACTGAAAACATTGTGATGGAAATGAGCAGCACAGAAATGAAAACAAGATAATGACTAATATCACCAGTTTGTCCATAATGATTTTTTTTTTATTGCATAGAGCAACAAAAGAAATGAAAGCAGCAGGCAATTTAGTCTGTGGAAACTGCAGCTCGGCTCACAATTCTGCCTGAATGAAACTAGAAAACTCGTTATAAACATGTCTGTGATTTCTTGACCAATCGTGCTTACGTTATGTCTATTTTTTTCCCCCCACCAAAGCCAGCTGCATGTGTCATCTCTTTCAGACTAAGTGGCAGTATTAAGGCAGCAGTGGCTGCTTGTGTACGTTCTCTGAATTTAAACAGTCTATCAGTTTCATGGTTAACTGCACAAGCTAATTGCTGGGAAACAGGGAATGAGTCAGAAATGTTTCCACCAACATTCATCAGTTTTTGTAATTAAGGAGCAAAATACATCTGAATATAAACTGATCCAGTGGTGCAGTGCACATGTACTCTGTGGGCTGATGGTCAAAAGCGCACTTTCTTCAAGTTAAGATGGAAAGATACGCTACCCTCTAAAAGTATTGGAACAGTGAGGCAAATTCCTTAGTTTTTGCTGTCAAGAGATCATACCAACATTTCAGCTTTTATTTCCAGGTTTTTACATCTGCATGTGATACACAGATCCAGTATTTGTAAGAGAATACCTCTTTTTAGGTGGGCAAAAGTATTGGAATGTATAAAATGAAGATAAATTAAATTGAATAAGAACTTAATTAAA
This sequence comes from Nelusetta ayraudi, assembly GCF_046127955.1. Lineage (NCBI taxonomy): Eukaryota > Metazoa > Chordata > Actinopteri > Tetraodontiformes > Monacanthidae > Nelusetta > Nelusetta ayraudi. The sequence goes on from NW_027466083.1 coordinate 4,206,534, forward strand.
CTGAATCTGTATTTACTTGCAAATCGAGCCTGTGACCCACTGATGTCACCGAACCTTTGTCCTCTTCTATTGATACTAAAGGCTTTAAGTCTGGAGACTGACAAGGCCGATCTAAAACCATCTGCTTTTTACACCTGACAAACTCCTATGTTGTTTTGGCAGTGTGTTTTGTGTCGATATCTTGCTGCATGATGAAGGATTTCCCAATCAGTCTTATTGTATTTTTTTCTTAATTGGCAGATAAAATCTTTCTGTTGACTTCTGAGTTAATTGGTGCTGCCACCACTGGTTACCTTATACAAAGATGAATGAGTCTGTCTCAGAAGAGGCTATGCAGCTCCAAGCCATGACATTACCTCCACCCCGTCTCACAAATGAGCTTCTAAGTTTGGGATCATGACGGATGCTTTAGTTCTCCAAACTTTAGCCTTTCCACCACTTTGGTGGTGGAAATGTTAATCATTGTCTCTTCAGTCGATAAAACTTTGTCCCAGAATGTTTGAGGCTTTATTGCAAATTCCACCTTGGCCTTTCTATTCATGTCACAGCTAACAAAATTACATAGCCTCTTCTGGGGCAGACACATTAATCTATCGATAAGGTAACCTGTGATGGCAGCAGATATTAACTCAGCAGTCTTCAGAAACATTGTATCTGCCAAATAAAAAGAAAAACAAAAAATGAGGACAGCAAGATGTTGACCCAAAACACTCTGTTACAACAACAAAGGAGTTCATCAGGAGTCAAAAGTGGATGTTTTAGACGGGCTATGTCAGTCTCCAGACTTAAACTCTTTACAGCATTATTACCTGCGAAAGAGACAACAGAAGAGAGGAACCCCCAAGCAAACAACAACTGAATGAAGATGCATTGCAAGCTTGGAAAAACATCCCAAAAGAACGGTCAGTGGGTCACAGAATTGATGTATTGCATGCAAAGGATTTGCAACTAATTAAAGGTTAAAGTCCCACTGATTGTCACATCCTGAAGGATGCAAAATTTGTCCCCCACAGTTCACTCATCCACTCATCTACTCAGCTCCACAAGTAAATACCTGGAAATAAAAGCTGACATGGGGATCTCTTGGCTTACATTCTTTTTCTGTTGTCAAACCCAAATGTTTTCCGTTAACAGCAAAAATAAAGGAATTTTCCGCAGTTTCAAGGAGGGAAGAGTTTATAGATACTTTATTCATTCCTAGGATGAAAACTCAGCAGCTGAAATCACTTCGTGGCATATATTCCACAACTAGTGTTATTATTATGTTGTTTTTTTTTTGTTTTTTTTGCAGCATTCAACAATGTGTGTATGGAGGACTGCAGTTCTCCTCTAGTGCAGCAGGTCGTTATCACCTTGAGGATAACTTGGTGAAATGATTTGTATTGATGTATAGGAAGTGACAAAATCAACCAACTGTTACACTGGAGAGTAATGCTTAACAGAAAAACAAATGGCCTGATATATAATGGCTGACAAAATAAAAATAACTATTTATATAATAAAAAAGGATTTTAAACCCAAACTCACCATTTGTTATAATTGCACTGGTTGCTGGTGGCACTTTGAACTGTAAGTAAAAAAAAACAACCTTAAATCTACATTATTTATTTGCAAAGCAATTTGTGCATGAATGTATGTATCCCTGTATGATGTCTCAATCCATGATTGTATTAGTTCAGGAGTATTAGTTATGGAAAAATGTTTGCAGACACTTATTTTACGAAATCACAATTTTGTCATTAATATGTGCCCCATATATTTTTAATTTTCTTCAAAAGGTTTGACTGCATCATATTTACACAAAGAACTTGAAATTATTTTGTTGTTTATTGTTAATAAGACACAAGAGGAAATTCTTGTAGTTCTTGTACTCTGGATGTTTTGCAAGTGACGTCACCTTGCTGAAACATCCAGTTCTGAGCTGGACAGAACAGAAAACGTGCAGATTGTGGATTAATGTTGGTGACTGCATTAAAATAAAATGCACTTGGAGACGTAAGCAAAGTATACCACAATCGCATGAGGTGCGCAATAACGTTTTTCTACTTCTGTATTCATTGGTGTATGTACTAATGTATTCATTAACAAGCACACAGTACAGAAATTAAGGAAAAGCTGAAAATCTACCATTTTTGATGACTTAGGCTTGGTTGTACTTTTCAAATGTAAATACCTGCTGGTGAATACATTTGTAGAACATAGGTCAAATTCAGCCTTACCTCTTCCGCAGCAAACTTTAAAACAGCAGTGAATGGCGTGCTCTCTGGGACACTTAGTCTGTAAAGAAAACATAGGGCCTTGTGATAAGCATTTCCTTTTTGTAGCGGAATGCAGAAGAAAATGGTACAAATTGTAAACAGACAGGCTAATCTGAACTCCAACTACATGAAGTAGCAGTCTAAGGTGGATCTCAACTAAGTTTATATGGTACTACTTAACGTTTTTTTTTTCTTTACTATAATTTAGTTAAAAAGAAGTGTGTTTATAACTGCTATTAAGAGGCCTGTATATTATTAGTAAGGAGTATTCTCATGTCCCCTTACGACGTTGTAGCAGGTTTTGGTCTGACAAGACGTATTATCATAACAGAGTATTTAATGGTTCCCACAAGACAATCAAGACATTTTATTGTACCCTTAAGAATGGAGCCTGATCATGTTAAGCCTAGAGGGTCCAATGCGTGTTGACATTGCAACATGTAATGTAATTATAACATCTACTGTAATTTCATCAAATGTCATTGGTAATTTACAATAAATAATTGTTTCAAAGGGTTCCTTGATACAAATGAAGAAGAAGAAGAAGAAGAAGAAGAAGAAGAAGAAGAAGAAGAAGAAGAAGAAGAAGAATCACAGCTTGTTTTAACAGATGTTCCCTCAATGAGCACTGACACTGGCACTACAGACATAAAGTAATATGAGCACATGCTTAAACAAAATATTCTAACCTCGACATTGATAGTAGTGCTGATTTTAAAATAGAGATTCATGGTTTAATTAGTCAAACGTTAAACATAACACTCACACTTTGTATGGAAGCCGGGGGTCCGACGTCAGGGTGATTTTAAACGTTACTTTAGACCTAATGGAGAAAAATGAACCAACGTTATTCGCATTTAAGCTAGGCTATATCTTTAAAAAAAAAAAAATGTATATGAAAAACATATAGTGTGACACGGTTAAAGCATAGAAACCTACATCCTTAGAATGCGACAACGCCGCTTGCTCTCTATTTACCCACAACCGGAAGCCCGAAGGACCCAAATGTACACGTCATCCCTCTGCATCTTTCTGGACAGAATAATAAAACATGGAGTGATGACGTTTTTAATTCATTAAAAAAAATACATGTATTTTTCAACAACTAAAGACAGAACCAGGAAACAAAACATTTCCTATTTGTATTAATAACACACAGGCATTCGTTCAGACAACTATTGATTGCCGTAATGAACCAAAAAAAGACGCAACAGAAAGCAGGCTCCCCTCCCAAGGCATTTTCTTGAAATAAAATGTGCGTCTGTATCGTACTATTAACAATTTATCGTGCTCATGTGAACCAGAGACGAATTCAAAGTTTTTATTGTTTTATTGAGACAATTTAATGGTTAATGAACTAGTACCCATTGCTGGAAAGAAAGAAATTTCGAGAGAAAAAGAGAGAGAGAGAGAGAGAGAGAGAGAGAGAGAGAGAGAGAGAGAGAGAGAGAGAGAGAGCAAAGAAAGGGGGGGGGGGGGGGGGGGCACTGATTCAGTGTAGTTTCACACATGCACTGCATTCTAAAATGTACACATCCAAATCTATGACAGATTACACAAGTGTATTTACAAGTATTTAACCTATATCTTATATATAATAATAGAAGCTGCTTTTCTTAACCAACACAGAGTGAAATAGTGTGTGAAACAATTCAGGCTGTGGGATGACAATCAGCAAAGAGAATGGGAGCTGACTTATTATGATGACTCAGAGTTATCATGCTCATTCTCAGGCACACACCTCTGGGATTTCAGTGTGGGTCTACAATGAACTGCAGAGGCACAGCAAGATGTGGTAGAGCTGGAAACGGAATAAAAAGATGGGAACTTTGACAGAAAGTTAAAAGATGAATTATGTAAGACTGGTGGCTGGCTGGAAAAGGGAAAACCCAGATCTTCTTTGGAGGCAGGATTTTGTAGATAATGATGTTGTCTAGACATGAGAAATATCATGGACACACAAAAGCACCTTGAACATTTATTGCGGTCATCGCAGTCTTAACAAAAATAAAACCCCATGGACTTGCCAGTTTTGTTGTTGTTGTTGTTGTTGTTGTTGTTGTTCCTCTTCTTCTTCTTCTTCTTCTTTGTTGCCATTCTTTATGATTAAAGGATTTTCTATGTAAAGAACTAGTTCTGAACATTTGAGATGGTTCAGAAAGATCCACATGTACTGAAGCAGTAACAATATGACAAAAATCCCCTGCACATGTCTATTGTCCTCTCGGTGGAGACTTGATAGCACATTCAAAATGCAAAATACAGTGACTGCATTCAGCAGCTTGCACTGAAAGAGCTTATTTACATAGTAAAAGCTGGTCTTGTCTGTACGGACAGTGAAATGCCAATTACCTGCAGAAGAACAGTAATCCATGCTGATATTTGCCGATTTATTCATGCAAGCATGCGGGCGAGTGCGCGTGCACACGCACGCACGCACACACACACAAACAGCAACACTTGCACATGCGCATTCAGGACACACTGGCTCACAGCCACAGCTGGGGTTTTATTACTGAAGCGAAAAGGTCACTTATGATCCATTTGTGTTATTATTGCAGTGGATCAACAGAAATATTGATATAATCACATACACTCGCCCCGAGGGAAAGGCCAAGGACACAATACTGGCCCAGCTTTAAAACAAAGTCGTGAGACTAGCATCCACAGTGTGGAAATAATTGTCATTGTCCAAAACTACTTTGTGGAGAATAGACCAGTACATATCAGACCCTATTTTTATGTAGGACATTCTGTTGCTGCAAACACCCCCTCAGTATTCCTTTTGGAGTTCCAGGTTGTGGTTTGTGTGCTGTTTGTTTTTTGTTTTTCCCCCTTTTCGTTTTCATCAAGCTGAGCTGTATTTATATGATATGTTCAATATCATCCAGCTGGGCACTGATGGATTTCAAATCTGTTGTCACATTAATAGACACTCAAGGGACGATGTAGCTATTTCAAGTTTTAGTTTTACTGGAGTCTGTTTTCCAAAGGCACTTCCCTTCATGGTGACTGCTCACATTCTGTGCACAGAAAGAGAGCAAAAGTCTCCTTGATTTAGTGTCATATATTTTGTTCCTCGTTTTTTTTTTTCTTCCCTGAATTAAATATAGAACCAAGGAAGAATGCTGTTCCGGGCAGAAACAGATTTTGCCCTTGATGCTTTAATGAGGTACATCTTCACTCTTAAGCATAGCAAGGTGCTCAGGTTAAGGCTGGATTTAAAGCCAGGGTTTACCTTATCTAACTGCTCATGAAGGTTATAGGACAAATCACACTTATGGAGCGAGAGGAGGGAAGTGCATTCACCTATTTATCTGTGTAATGTAAAAAAAAATATATAGAAAATGCATTTTCTTCTAGTTTTGCTTTGCACAGGCAGCAGCAGCAGCAGCAGCAGCAGCAGCAGCAGCATATGATCCATCCAGTTTCCTTCTAAAGGAAATGAAAGTCCAAAGTGAACACTCTACAAGCCACTGCTCTCAATCACTGTAATTAACTGGTGGATGGGTGTCCAAGGTGTGCACCTCTCAGCGAACAGTTGTGTACCCCACCCCCTTTCATTCCCACCCATTCCCAAGCCAAGATTGCACAAAGTAAATGCTAAAAGATAATGAAAGAACGGATGACTGGGCAGAAGCTCTGACACCAGGGCTAATAATCAGACCCGAAGCCTCTTTACTAACACTCATCTGCTCAAAACAGTCCGCTGAGGTTATTGTAATCATCGCCATAAATGATAACACAACCTCCGGTGGCAGCCCTAGTCCAAGTCGCTCCGCTAATATTTACTTACTTTACATAATCCCCTGGCAGACTGGCTTATAATTAAATTCCAGCGCAGGAATAAGATGCCCAAGTTGTGTTAACATGGAGAGGTCACGATAAGCACAGTGGCAAAGCAGCTTTTTAATAATAAAAAAAAAAATAAAAAAATGTATTCAAATATTACTTAGGGGCACATTGTGCGGTGGCACAGTAAGAGGACGTGCTGTTTGTCTGCAGATAAAGCATAAACCACTCTACTCCACTGTCTTTTGTTGCTTCTTTCAATCCATTTAACCCTCATGTATAAATAACCAGAATCTAATTATCATATAAGCCATGTCAGAATAATTCAGCAAGGTTTATTGCCCCCTGGCCTTTGCCACACAAAGTGAGTGCAACTGTGCAGGGGGAAAAAACAACAACACAAACAGCTTACAGTGTTTTTAATTTAAATATAAATATATTATTCTCCTGCTTGTAGCACCATATTGTTTCTCTCCTGACCCTCTGAGTCTCAAGTTCACGGCCAAGTAGATGTTTCCGTCAGAGCACTGTTGGAGTAGTTATGCATTAAAAAAGAAAAAAAAGAAGGGGGAGGCGGTGGGGGGCCTACAGCCCCGAGCAGGCAAGTGCCCGTTTTAATTACATGCTTCATTCACAGTGGATCGATGTTGCGGGAAAGGGCCTATAGGAAGAGCGTACAGAGACTTCAAGGTCTGCAGGGACTGATAAAGGTTTGAGGGAGAAAAAAAAAACTGGTGGCGGTCAGTTACCACAGCAGGATGTGTAGAGGAGACAGAAGGAAGTGTTGCAGCAGGGCACATGATGTTAGCGTCATGGCCTAAGGGATTATGGGATGTGCTTCTTTCTGGTGCTTCATATATATATATATATACATATATATATATATATATATATATATATATATATATATGTGTGTGTGTGTGTATGTACACACATGTATAATATATATAATTATATAATATGTATATAATTTATATACATATATGATTCTATATATAATTCTCTTGATGTTGCTGTTTCTTCACAGACAGTAGCGATACAGCAGCGTTATCCTATTGTCTTATCCCAATCTTCCTCTTTTAGCTGTCTTTTGTTTCATGTTTGTTTGTTTTTTTTAAAAAAGGAAAAATAAGTGGAAAAAAAAAAACCTTGCCAACGCGCCTGCGGGGCTTATCAGACTCAGCATCCTGCGCTGCTCTCCCCCGTCCCTCATTCTCACGTTGCTGCATCCAATTTGTCATTTACCATCTTCCCCGTCACCCTCTGCCCCCGTCCTCAGAGATTGCAGCCGGAAACGTGTTGCTGACAGCTGGAGCCGTCACAGTCAAGTATAATGGCATTAAGGTGTCTCTGCAGGTGGTTTCCTCCTTCTCTTCCTCTTCCTCCTTGAAATTCTCTCAAAGGGCAACCAAAAGCACCAACAGTGGTGGAAATCAATACAAACGAGACCATTATATGTGGCAGGCAGCTCTCCCGGCTCTCCGAAAGCGTCGGAAACGGATCATTATCATTATCCTGCTTTTGTACCCTAAGAAGCAGCACTTCACGTCTTTCAGTTGTGCACGTCTGTGTGTAACAATAAGCAGTAAAATGTATTTGTGCCTGAGCCGCCAAATACAGAAGTTGAGGCCTACACCGTTAATTAAAGTGTCTACAGTTACTGCTCAATCCCCCAAACTTCCTGATGACTGTTTTTAGACAGGACCAGTCAGCGACTGTGCCAGAAGGACCACCATGGTTCTCCATAGTGCATGATTGGCATCTCTGACAAGGCAGTGGCGTCAGTAGTTTGGAGCCGGTGCATAATTTTGCAGCTTATTGGAAACATGCTTGTGATGCTTTAAAGGGGCTGTGCTGTAATTCATGTTTGGACGATAAAATCAATGTGCGGCATGACGCCTGCAAGAGTGCAATTAGACAGGCTGCACAATGATATCACATGCTGCGCCGCCAGATATGTGTTAAGCTTATGTAAACAACAATTCTTTCTTGGAGGAGAAATCATAGAAAAAACAGTTTGGTGTTAGATCGGACAAATGGGCTGTGCAACATGTAACTTTAAATTACAAAGTGAAGCCGTCGTAAACACAAAAGGGCAGCCTTGGCAGGATGACAGTGACATTTAAATGGGAAATTAGATTGATTAACTGTAAGCCTTTCATAATAAATCTCCCCTTTTCCTTCCTGGGACTTTTCAGTCCTATTCACATTGGTTTTAATTAGTGCATTTCCCAACGTTGATGGATGCAGCCCTAACTGAACAGATGTTGAGAAATGGCCAGGTTTTTAGTCACAATTTCAGACCTCAAACAACCCTTCATTTAAAGGGTAATTAAAATGCTGCTAAGAGTCTATCACCATTTGAAGGTTTGGTTGAAAGACCTGCAGTGAATTTGACCACAGATTGAGAAAACTTCTCAAGTTCTGTTTTCTCTTCCTTGTTTAGAAAGTTTTTGTTTTTCACAAAGGCCCTAAAACGCAAGTGTCTTCACACGTGTCTTTATGTTTCCAGTCAACATCAAAGTGCGTCAAAGTATTCTCTTCATGTGTGTTTTCTCTTACCCAAAGACAGAATTCCAGTATCCTTATTGGCTGATCACACTTTTTGCATTTTAAAGCAGCATGCAACAACCGCATGCAAAATAATTCATCTTAGCCAAGTAGCATGGGCCGACTACCAAGCGGAGGAGCAAAATATTTGCAAAACAAGCCTGCTGCCGAAAATGGACGGTGGATGATTGGATGGAAGGAGCGTTGGTGAAATTGGTAATTAAAAAAAAAAAGTAATCTTGTCGACGGCAGTTGTTGCCCCTCAGCCGGCGACTGGTGACGACGGAATGGCTGCCTTTAGTGCTAATCTATCCGGCACATAATAACTCTCCATCATCTGCTGTATTAGCTCTCGCCAGTCATTACAGATGGCCAGTCTCCTGGGCAACACCAAGAGATCTCACACGTCCATTCACACACTCACACACACACACACACACACACACACACACACACACACACACACACACACACACACACCACCATGAAGCCACAAGCATGGGCAGACCTTTAAGGGCCAAAAGCTCATTCATTCATTTTCTCCTTGTGTTTATTATTATTTTTAATTCTGTCACTGCTCAGTCGACCGCGTCTTACTCTGGCTGCCTTATTACATGATCATGCCTGATTGCGTAGACCCTGTATGGCAAATGAAAATGGAATTAACCACCATGCCTACAATATAATGATTGTCAAGGTTGGAGCACAGCGAGTGTCAACTAAGTATCTGGAAGATGCTGCAGTAAATTGTTTTTAGCCAAAATATTCACCGTCAATCAGCAAGAACCCAACAAACAAGAACTCTACTAGCATGTGGAATAAAGTTGCACGTGCAGCTATCTGTCTCTGAGGTGTCCTATATAAATCTTTTTTTTTTGAGAGCATGTAAACATGGGCAGCTGTGTTGCCCTTCGCCAATCTCGAGAGCACACGTGCACTAAACCTCCAGCCAGGAAGCTGTGAGGCGCATCATGTTTCAAGTCACACTGGACTGCTAAGTCTGCACACTTGGATGAGCACCATGCCGAGAAATATTATATTTATATTTCAAAAATCGATAGCTTGTCAATTATTGAAAATGCCACGGCTAAAGCAATTTATATTTAAACGTCTTTAAAAAAGAAAAAAAAAAGTGAGACAAATCAAATGTGCAACTCACACCCAACAGGAGGGGATGAGGAATGCAAATCTGAAAGCTGGAGGTGCAATTTGCTAAATGAGGACCATGTTGCACGTTCCTGTTTGTCTTTAAGGTAAAGGTCATTCCATCGACTCTGACAATAATATGCGTTTTTATTCCACCAGGAGACTGACAGTTGATATTATTAACGCACAGCCTTTCAGATTGCACATATAATGACCCAAAGGATTGAATCCAACGATCCAGAAACATAAAGGTCACATTTTTATGTAAAAATGGTCTTTATCATTGTTGCTCAAGAATAATGTGTCTCAGTCCTGGCAGTGAACTCCCCAGAGGTGTCATCTTTTGCAAGACTCACATCCTAGGAGTATCCAACATGTAGTTCTGGAGGTTGGTCCTTTGTGATGTCACGAGGGACATCGTTTCCTCACCGTACCTCACCCAGGTTAGTGATAACACTCCTACCCACAGCTGACTTGCGTTTGACCCCTTTCGAAACCTGTGGAAGGTACAACCAGGCGTCATTAATTGCAGGAAGCTAAAACCACTTGAAATTGCTCCATCGGTGTGCAGGATGAAAATCAAGTTGCAAAAATGGGTGGAATGTGGGGAGCACTCATCACATTTTACGTATCCGCACTCCATGCGACCTAACAATTTAACGACAGTACACGAGGGATGGCGAGTGGAAGGGTGGTGGTGCTCAGCCTGTGAAGATGTCAGTGCTGCTGCTGCTGCTGCTTTTGGCACCTGGCAGTGAACACAGACTGTGGCCGGAAACTCCTCCAGCAACCAGAGGCTTAATGGATGAGTGACCTGGGTAACAGGTCTGAAGCGCTCAAGCTCACATTGTGACAGTTTCAAACACACACATACAGACACACACACACACACACACACACACACACACACACACACACGCATGCACACACACGCACACACACACACACACACACACATACACAGATATAGATATGTATGGAGTCAGCTCGGCCAATGTGACATCTCGGCCGTCTGGATGAACAAGCAGGTTTTGTTGACAGTCTGTTGGGCCATTTGTAGACACAACACACAGTTACTCATCAAGGATCGTGACACAGACAGACGCCAAGGTCTGCGACGCTTTAATGGCTTCGGCGCAGGGACACGTGCCTATCACAGCTCTCTGTTTTCATAGTCAGTTTAAATTGCTGACTACGGTTGGGTGGGACTTTACTGAAAGCCATATGCAGAATTAAGCTCCACTTAACATGAATTAATTTACCTTAAAAAGATATTTTCACCAAAATGACCTAAAATAGGTGAAGGGCTTAGAAGAATACATGATATGGTCTCCTCCTAAGTTAATATGACCTCTTCTGAGTCTACATCATATTTATTGTCCACTGTGATCATCCCTCTTCCTGAGAGAGGGAAAGGAAATCCTGCACACAATTGGCAAGATGCCCTACGGCTGCCATGTGATCTACAGCAAGAAGGCTATTCCTGTGGCAAAGCCGTCACTGCGGTTCACCGCTGCACCCGCTTGGTCTTAATATAACAGGAGCACTCCTCACTGTGGGCGACGGCTCTCCGAGGATGAGACCACTCAGCACACTGATGGCTTCTCCTGTTTCTCTCGAAACCAGTCAAATTGTAGATGCCATACATTATCTTCCACTTTTACCAGCCGAGAATGAGGCTGTGGGTTTCCTCTTTGGAGGATTCCTCTTCATGCAGCCGGATCTCTTGCTTGTGTAACACAGTCTAGTGGTGGGAAAAAGAGCTTTGCTGGTCATGATGCAAATCCCTCACACACCTGAGGATGTGTTTCTCCTGATCCCACAGCGAAGTGCCAAATGCAGTGCTTCTTTCTCAGGGATGAAGAAGAATAGAGCCTGCAGAATCCACAGAGACAAATGAAAAAGAAATATTGATTTTTCTTTTTTAAATGACAAAGAGTTTTATAAATGCAAGAGATGTGGCATTGATTGTGATATGTATTGCTTTTCACATTTCTTGAAATATATATCATTTAATTTTGTTTTCTCTAAATTATTTTAAAGATCTCCCTCCACCCCCTACCCCGACACACACACACACACACACACAAAATCTGGGTTAAAATCATTGTGAAAATACCCACAAAAATGTGGCACAAATGCAGAGACAATCGATCAAAAAAAAAAAAAATCCAGAGGAAAAAAACAACGCTTACAGCCCTGTGTGTGCTATTTTGAGTCCTGTCAGTGACATGACCACGCCAGCACTTGGTGGTGGATGTCGTCCCACCCCGTGATGACACATTTCCCAGATCTGTTTGATTCATTTCTCTTATGTATTCCCTTCGCATAATATGAAAATCTTCTCAACTAACTCAATTCAGTGATATAATCAAGAACTGCAAGTTGCACTTAATAATCACAGTAACAATATCTAGGTGATGGAAAATGCTGGGGGGCTTTTCTTGCTAATATGTAGGCAGGTCGTACTAAACCTGTAAAATTCCCATCTGATCGAGTTAGTAACTCACGCGGCGAAGACTCAACGGTATTTTACTCTTCGCGGGAAATCGCGGAGGTCTAATTTTAGCTGTTGGGACTGGAACGGTGAGTCACAACACATTGTGCTGCGAGAGATAAAAGCCATCTGTGCGTCTCAATTACAGCTACTCACACAACATGAATACTGGGATGTTTCTGACTGCTACGTTAAGTGGTATTTGTCATGCAGAATTAGCCGTCGAGCCACCTGCCCACTTCCTTCCTGATTGTGAATTTGATGAAGGCTGAGGCTGCAGGGCCTGGTTGGCCTACTTTCCACTGGAAGGTGCTGCCGATCTCCATATATTTCATCCCATCAACTCAGGCTACATTAAAGGGATAGTTCACTGAAAATTTACATTTTACACATCTACTATCTCCCCAATGTCCCCATGAACTCTGTTGACAATATTCTCTTCTTGAGTCTGTCAGGTGGTGGCATGTGATCCAACTTGAGATCCTCATGGAAGCTCCTGAACATGGATTCTATATCAGGAAGCTAGCAGCTATTTTGTGCAAAAACATGGTCACATTACCCTTTTGAGACAATTTGAGAAGTTATCTTCTGAACAAATCGGTGACAACAAGTAGTTTGTTAAGATGGTGTTGTTTTTTTCTTTTAAATCTTCTGTTGTTAGAGTGCTTGGCATCACTAGTTTCACCATTGATTAGGTTTCTTTCTGTCTGTGAATCCACAGAATGGTTATTTGGATTATAAATACCACCAGGAACATTTTTAGAGGGAAATATCCATCTATTTGTTTTTCCTTTTCTCTCTTTTTTTCCCCTTTTCCGTGCTCTACAACACATCTATGTCCAAACATCCACTCTGTGTACAACTGCCCTTGGGGACCTTTAGGCTTTCTTTATTATCCCTGTGCTACTTTGTCATTGAGAATTCTGAGTTTGTCCCATTTTTAATGAAAAGCCTCTTGTTGTGCAGAAAATAATGAGCAGTCTGACATAATTAGCTTCCTCAGCGTCTCTGTGTGCGTGGCGCCTGTGTCCGTGCACATTCGGGTGAGCGTGCGTGCAGTCATGCCCGAGGGAGAAGACTTAAATGGATATTGCAGCGGATGATGCGTATATAGATTTAGTGCAAAGCTCATTTTTCATTTATCCGCGCTCCTCCAGACTCTCCTGCTAAGACTGCTGAAGAACAACTTATCGCGTGGGCAGCAGTCGAGGGAAGTAGGTATAGAAACATTTCTCTCGATCAATACCCCCACTGTATCCACACCGCTGCACCCTGAATACTGAAGGCGTCACACAGTTTAACCTTCTCAATCAGAGGGTTAGAAGAGTCAGTGCAGGATTTAGTGTTTGTAAAAACATGGAGGCGGTTTAAAAGTGCCTTCAAATTTAGTAGATCAGTCGGTCATCTGGCAGGTTAGTCAGCATATGGAAAAACATTAACCAGCCTGCCTGCCTCTGCTCTTTTTACAAAGAAAGACCCCTTTGTGATGTCACAAAGGGGCTATGAGGTGGCACCTCCAGACAGGTTGTTTGCCCCCTCAGACACTACTTTGCAGCTGCCTGGTTTTTTGGTCCCTTTCCAGCCTGCGGAAGGTTAACCCAAGCATCAGTTCTGGCAGGAACAAAATGAAATGAGTCATTTATTGTTCGTGACAGGTGAGGTTCCCTGAAAGCGACGCACATAACAAACTCATAATCTCTGGCAGTTGAGTTCCAATTTGGAGAGGAAATTTATTTTTGAGAAAGTCATTAGCGTTCAGATTTTGCCGAAGCCACTTGTTTACACACACATCACAGAGCGAAGGTTGCTGGTAGTGTTGAGGTTGGGGGCTATAAACCATATCGGGCCGCATATTCGCACCCACTGCAAGTTAATTTTGCTCTGGTGAGGAGTTTATCAGGGTGATTTAAGTAATGTGTTATGATACATAAATAGGCTTGGCTTAACTGTCGAGGAAGTTCTGGGTTTTTCTGTCTGAGCTCCTGAAGCTGAGCTGTGTATTCAATTACATTCAGACCTCAGCAAGAAAATTCATTTGTTTTTGTCCATTTGTATTGTTGTTCAATAAGCAAGAGGCTCCTGCCCGTCTTACTAAACTAAGTATTTTCCTTCATCATGTACTTTTTATTCTGGTGGCAAATACCTGCTTGAAGATAACGATATTTATTCAAATTGCACATGTGGATTCTGGCTTTTGAAGGCAATCTTCATCCTTCAGCAAGCGTATGAACTCTGCATATATGAGGTTATATTTCCATGCATGCGTGAGGTCTGAGACTTATCTGTCTTCTTGACACCACTGTTAAAATGGCTGTCACATTGTTCTGTAAGCAGAAGCAATGGAAGCAAGGCAATGTGGGAAAAAAAATACAAACAAACGTTTTCAAAAGCAGCCTCAGTTTTTGCAGGGAATTGCGAGTGGTGCCAGTCTAAGACAGAGGGGAAGTGTTAAAGTTGGTCTCAAAAGATTTCAAAATCAAATTTTATTTACTCCTTTCTTAACCTAATTGTGATTTCTTTTTTTTTCTTTTTTTGAGAAATCCATATTAACTAACCTTTTCGCTGACCTATGATTTGTTTGGAACCAGCCAGAAAAATTAATGGATTTTCAGCTGCAAGGCATCTGCTTCAAAATGTCACCGGCTGAATATTTATCAGCACAGGACATTCCAAAAACTTGAATCCCTCATGACTAAAACACAAAATGTAACACACAAGTTTTCAAGTTTTAAAAATACTAAATATTAAAGTCTGCTGTGGCAGATTCAAAAGTAAGCAGGGATCCATTTGGATTAAAAGCAATAGATAAGGAATTTCAGTAAGTGCTACTCTGTGTAGCTGCAAGTTGTTTTGAAAGTTGACGTGTGTAGTCATACTTAAATGCTGGCTGTGTGAGTATCTGCGTTAATCTGTTTTGCAACAGTCTTTGTTTACGGCTCTGAGCTTTTTTCCCAGGGCCTCTTCTCAGAGCTTCCTGTCTTAACAGTCGCTTAATGTCCTCGTATCTCCCGCTGCTTTATCTGTAAAGCAAGCTGATTGGTTATGGAATCCGACCAGTTGAACCTCTTAATTCCAGAGCTGACTGTCCAGTTAAACCATGCAATGTTAGTCCAATGACGATTTGTATTGTGTTTTAAAAGCCCATAAACTTTACAATAGCCATAACACAAGAATCTTTTGTGCGGAAAAAATAAATAAAGTTAGTTTATCACCTGAATTCTGTTGAAAAGGCTCTGACAGGGAGAGGAGTTCAGTTATTAAATCCAGGGACAGAGCAACACTTTCTTTGACATTGTACTGTGTGTACTGTCAGCTTGACTTTGCTGGCTGCTTCTTGATGGAGGGCTTGTTCCCCAGCGATAAATCTTGTGTTAATGTTAGACTGAAATGCATCTTCTGACTACACAGACTTTACGAGTGCACACTCAAGTACACTGCAACATCAAGGATCCCGTCATGTGAAATTGTAAAACTTTACTTTAATGTTTGGTTATGATAATTTGATAAATTAATGTTTTACTCTGTGTGCTTGTCAGATTTTATAGCTAGCTGTGTGTGTGTGTGTGTGTGTGTGTGTGCGTGTGTGTGTGTGTGTGTGTGTGTGTGTGTGTGTGTGTGCGTGTTTGTGTGTGTAGCCCATCAAGATGTTGCACAGCCACCAATGTTTACATAAATCCAAATAATATCAATAAACTGGAATAGAAATGCTTCACAAAAACATTTCATTGGAAAGATCCAAAATTGGGCTGTTCTGAGTCAGTTTGTTCAAGCTGATCTCAGCATTTACGTCAACACAAAGGGCCAGTTAAAAGTTGCCAGTCAGCCTATGGACTGTGGGAAAGTAGATAACCTGGACAGAACCCACAGAATGTGCGACAGGTTGGAATGTGCTGTGATTCAACAGCACTGACTGTCCTTGTATCTGGACGAAGAAAAAAAGGCAATGATTTGAAATCGCAGGAATGATTTGGGACTTTTATTTCTCTGGGTCTCGTCAGATAGTGACTCTGGTTTCCTTCTGTTTCAAACAATAAGCGTTACATGGTGTTGAGTTTAAAGATGCAGCAAATCTTAGAGAGCAAATCTAATTATCCCCTTTTTTTCAAACAATGCATTACAGCCAGCAGGTTTCATATTCCTCCAAAGTAACAGGGATGGTTTTCAAGTGTTTGGATTCAAGTTACACATGGTCGGTCATCTGTAGCCACATAATGACGTTAACTTGACACAAGAGAGTAGATCAAGTGTGTCCAGCACAGAGTTAATACCCTCATTCACCCTCCCCAAACAACGGATCCATGAGCTGAACAGATTAAGAATCTCACCACGCAAGTCCATCATCGTCCTCTGCATGTGAGGAGGAGCTTTCTTTCCTCATATTCCACAGGACGTCAGCTGTGGAAGCTTCATCAAAAGCAGCTGACCATAACTGCATAACGATGATAAATGAATGTACAGTACAGCAAGGCCAGCATGTTGAATCAGCAGCGTGTCTTTAAGGTGGTGAAACACCTTAAAGACAAACTCTATCTTCTGAGCAATTATCAAAACTGGAAATTATTCCGAAGTAATTTTTGACTCTGAGACTCTGAGATTGGCTCTTCTGTTCACCCCATCTTTTCCCTAATTATTAGCAATAAATCAGCCTTTTGATACTCTTTTGGCATCTGTTTCCACAGTAAGGAAATTCACAGGGATTAAAGTCTCATCCGAGATTTGATGCTGACCAGAAGTAACAGCAACGCTGCAAATGTTGATTGTAATCTGTTACAATCAGCATCGATTTGCAACAAAGGTCAGGGTGCAGCTGAAACAGCTGAAATAGGATTTTCAAAAGCCCCGTTGTAAATGGAGCCAGGCAGATAGAATACTCTGCAAGAGACGTAATGTTCCAGCATCATTAGCGGCAGACAGAGGCTGCCGACAATCAGGCTCACAAAGTGAAACTTCAGTAGCAAGGGGATGCGGTGAAAGAGGCGATGATCGTGTGGGTGTGATTGACACGTGGTGAGAAAGAGACTCCGTCATCATTCATAACCTGACTGGGGAGATGACTGGCCTGATTGGGAGATGGGCGGCGTTGAAGCCTCATATTAAGGGTGCATATGAATGAGAGGCAGACATGTAAGTGACAGTGAGCATTTGGAGACACAACACAAACTTAATACCAGAAAAACTGCAACACAAACACTTCACCAAACTGGGAAATTAGATTTAAAAAAATTTAAAACCATGTTGACATGGTGTTTTGGTGGCGCTTCTATGTGGTTTGTCTATCAGCCTTCTTCAGACTCAATGGATCCAACGCAGCTGCGAGTTTTATCTCTTCATTCGGGCTTTGTGTATTGTGTAAAAACAAAATCTGACAAAAGAGTTAAATGGCCATCATTTCCTCGGATTACTATTGCGTTTCATGTTGTGCTTATTGCAGCAGCTAATCGCCCCCACCCCACCCCCCCGCAACTCCCCTCCCTGTTTTCTTTCCCTTTTGTGAGGGTCATTCTAATTAAACCCCGAAGATAATGAACAGTTTTAATTTTTTCTTCTTGCTCACTGTTGATTGCCTCCCTCTCTGTCTCTCCATCTCACAGCTGACTGTGATGTCTGAATTTCTACCTTCAGTCGAACCAAGATTTTCTCCCCCCCGGCTGCGACGACGCCACCTCGACTCAGGTCGATCACCGTAACAAGCTCAAAGATATTTAATCCGCTCAAGTGCAAAAGGTTCACACTTGCTTTATTTGCTGCATTCTATTTAACTGAATTATTCCCTCCAGTTGGCGCAGCAGGCACTGGGGCAGCCGCAGGGCCTCACCACCTCCTGATCTGAGATCTGAGATCTAGAGGAGGAGGTGGAGGAAGCAGTAGCCACTTACACTCAGTCGCACAACTTTTAGAGACGCCAGGTGTGAACTCATCTTTTCTATCAGAGCAAGCATTTATTTGCCACAGTGAGAAGCAGGTAAAGTGCAAGTGCCACGGGACAAGTTGTCCAGGTGCCCGGAAGAAATACATTTTCTTTCAGCATGTGCATGCAATAACCTCGAATTACCTCTAAAATAGAAATTGTAGAAACACAATATTGTCTGAACTCAGACATTTTCATAAGTAAATTCCACACTCAAAATGGAAAATGCTTTGTTCATCTTAAGTCCAAAACATCTTATGCAACTCCTGTGTTTTTTGCGTTTTGAAAGCATTGTTGTGATTGTGTTGTTTGCAATGTTTTAAAACATTGCATTGAAAGTGTAAGTCCACCGGAGTGGCTGCATTGTTTTAGCATTGTGCAACAGTAGTCCCACCAGTTCTTTGTGGGTTTTCTGACATTTATTATACAACTGGCTGTTATTTATTTTAATTTTTTTTTTTACCTATTTGATCTATACTGCAGTTCTTCCCATGAATCAGAAGAAGCTGAACATAGGATATTACTGGTAGGAGATTTTGAAATATAAAGTCAGCAAAAAGCACAACATGGCATTCAAAATGAGGTTTACACAGAGTGTGTGGGTAGCATAGCTATTTTCTTTTGACTGTGTGTGTGTGTGTGTGTGTGTGTGTGTGTGTGTGTGTGTGTGTGTGTGTGTTTTGCCCTTTAAAAAGCATTCTGCTCTGATGTTTAGAAGCAGCATGGGTGATTGTGTGGCCAAATGCTGTGACAGTGATTCGCTAGTTAAGCTCTCCTGAGGGTTAAGAACCCTATAACTCTTATTTAGTATGCAGAATTAAAAAGCCCAAAAGACATTTAAGCATGACCTCTCTGTGCTGCTGTCTTTTCACAACGCTGCTTCTGGACGCGTCCCTGCTGACAACTCCATTAACCTGCTGTTAATAAGAGTTTGGTGCGAGATCGCTTTTACTTCCTGTTCCAGCTCCTTTGAACACAAATCACATCACTGATGATGACATTTTTGAGTGTACGAAGCTGCTCGTTGGTATCAAGAGGTGTAGAAGGAAGCTAGAACTCTGTTCAAGGTGCAAAGCAGGTAATCAGATTCACTTCTCTTTGGAAGCTACCGTGCTGTTTTTAGCCCTAAAACGTTAGAACTGATTTTTGCGATTCATTGATTCATAATGCAGGAAAAAGGACTCACCGGCCATTGAAAGAGGACTTCATGTTGGATTTGTGTCATAAGATATAACTTTGGTTGCCTGCCCAGTGCTGTCTCTGTGATCTCGACACATCAGATCCACTGGATCCATGAAGCTTTAGTTACATCACTCGACACCAAGCCAAGCAGTGTCAGTGGCAGGAGTGCTGTTCTCATCGATATAAGTCAACAAATTGCACAAGGGTTTTTAGACTATCATTGTAAGATAGTAAAATGACATAATGGTGCATTGAATTGTCAGAGAAGTGCATATTATTTCCATTGAGATGCCTGGCAGAGCACTGAAGCAAAATCTCTGCTGCTTCCTGCTGCTGCTTTTCTCGTATTCATTCTTCATTCTTATTTGTTTCCTCCTCAACCAAAGAATAAAACTCATTCTCGAAATTAGGAGGCTCATCTGAAGCTACAAATAACCCTGTAGAACACAGCAATGCACACAGCGATGATTTGTATCCACGATCACATTCAGAGCTAAACTGTAATAAATCGGTGACAAATAAATTGTAGTGGCCATTCCTCCACACTTATAATTACGGCGAGCTGATAATGTGTGTTGTTTTCTGAGTCCAGTTATTTCCATGGTGACAGTGTCCTTTGAGACGCTTCAGACTCCCTTTATAAGACGCTGGGTTGCACTTTTTGTTCAGGACAGACGGATTTGTGCAGCTGCGGAGGCAGAGCGCTCGTGATTGTGCTCTTTTCTGGGCTCCGCTGGGGACGCGCCACACTCACACACAGATCAGCGTCTTTGCCATTAATACGATTATTTTCCTCCTTTTTACTTGAAATGCCGAGAGGGTAAAACAGCAACCGTCAAAATCTGCAAAGTCGACCTCACAAATAACAATGAGGAATGGAAGATTCCATTCATATGCGTGCGCTTTGGAAAACATGACAAAATGTATTTCTTAAAGCAAAAATATTTAGAGCTGTTAGCTCGTTCCCCACTTTGATACAGATGATAAAGCCTCGGCCGCAATAAACAGGCGGTTTCACGTCGATGCACTTGACATTTTCACTGTTACGCAGTGCGGCAGATGCAGTGCTGTTCTTCTTTCCTCATGATTCACAGGGAAGCCCAAAAAAACTGGGAGTCAAGGAATCATTTACACATGGCTGCGTTTTCTGATCGAGTCTCCGGAGGATCCTGTGCTACCCTAAGTTTACCTCTTGTTTTGTTTGTCCTATATGTGGCCTCCGATGCACCCGGCATGATTCACTGTGGTGGAGGTAAAGGAAAAAAACAAAACATCTTGTAACTCTAAAAACAAGTCTGTCAGCGGTACAGCCGCGTCGAAGCCCGCGTCCTTCATGCGGCTTGACTTCATCGCTTCCTGCAGTGTCATACATCACTTGGATCTGGCCCATTAGACCTACTGAGCAGAAGTGTCTCACTGGCCTAAAGGAGTGCAATGCAGAGATCTGCATGCCAGCATGCAGGGAGCGTGCGCCGCTGTAGGCTCGTAGCGCTTCGACCATATACCGGTGACATCATCGTTGAATATGATACTGTTTATTCCTTTACTTTATAACTACTAAACATTTAACTGTCACAATGTTTAGTCGTCAGTGTTTCATTCAACTCAGAATGACTTGGCCGATCGCGGTGATCCGAAAAATGCAATTTATGAGGGCAACTTGTGTTTTCAATTATGGAAAGATGACTTCTGATGTTACAGATATGATCTCTCATCAAAAAATGCAGATATGCAGTCATATCACCGTACGTGTATCTGCTTGGCTTGAAATGTCCTTGTGTCCTTGAGAGTGTATGTTAGGAATAAATTATTCGGTAGATCAGTCAGTATTAAACTCTTTGTGTCCAGTCACGCAAAAACCACCGGTCAGAAACAGCTTTCCACCACAAATGTCACAAAATAGCAATAACATGCATTTCTTGGTAACAGTGATTTTGACCCTGTTGTGAAATGCACTGCTAGGACTGTTGAATGCCGGGGTTGCGGTTGTGAATGTAAATGTAAACATTTGTTTACATGTAAGGCAAATAAATTCCCAAGGAACAGTAATGCATGATAAAATAAATTTACACAATAACAAACACTAAGTGCACTTAACATTTAGTCTGTAAAATGATACATTAGTTATGAGTGTCTAATGTTGGACTGTTAACTTCCCAATAATGAGAAAAGCTTGTTTCTTTCTTTTTCTTTTGCTAGCTTCTTTTCTCATGGCTTTTCTGATGACGTGCAAAGCCAGATTCGGTATGTGCATAATTTATGGATAATTGTATGCATTTCAATTCTATCATCTGTGTATTGAACAGATGGTTTTGATGCAAGGATGTAGTTCACACCCCAGTTGCTCTGCTCTGATTGTTTTGAATCTTTCATGTGATTCATCACAGTTTGTTAAACCCCATTGTGAAAGGGCCAAGGATTCTGTTTTATTTGTACAATACAAAAGGCCGGGTGTGAAAAATTTAGCAGCATCAGATGGCAGGAAATACATTGCAAACAATATCATTGTTCATGCCGGTTTTCTGATGTCCCGTTTGATCCCGAGCCTTTCTTCTACCAGCTGCGATGTCATGGCGAAATCAGAAACCCCGAGCAGATCCTCACTCTGGACTCCAGTCGACACACTGTGGAGCAACAAGCCGAGCCGCTCTCTATGTAAATATAAAAGCTTGTTACTGGCAAACCAAAAAACACACCAGTTATTTGTGTGATGTGTGTTATTTGTCTGTCTTTAAACATTTAGGTGTCCTGTTTTCATTTTGTGCCAAACAGCCCCTGTGAATGTCCCACACTGGGCCTTTAAATGTGAGGACAATATTCTGCTGTTAGTCGGAATGTGCCAGAGTTCCTAATGTGACACAGATCAGACACACAAGATAATACGGTCACATATTCCAAATTGGGTGTTGGTATTTTCTCGTCAACAGCACATTTGGGGAGACTTATGTTTTACAGCAGTTTTGCAACGCACACTGCTGTTTCCGCAGGCGTCTCCGGAGGTGCTGGAGCGTGCACGTTCTCATCACTGTCCTCTCCATCATTGCACACAATTTTCTAAAAGACCTGCGGGACGCAACAAACTTTCCTCTCCATCCTCCATCAGTCTGCTCTTGAAAGACTCTCTCGCTCTCTCTCTCTCCCTCCTTCACTCTCTCAGTCTCTCTTCCCCGCCACTACCCGTAACGCATCCCATATTCTCCATGTGGTCTGTGATGGTAATAGCAGTTCCTTGCTTTTTCATGGGCAAAAAAAAAAAAGAAAAAGAAAAACAAATGGATTGCAGGGCCTTATTTTGCAGAAGCTGCCAAAGGGTTGCAAGCTTCCATGACAGGAGGAACATGACTGCAGGTTTTGCACAGGAGTATGAGCAGGAGGCTGCTCAGTAATTTGAATATGAACACAGTTGCATGCAGATGGGAATAAGAGTGGAAAATCAATTGCGCCATGGAAAATAGGTATTGTATTTTTTTGTGTGTGTGTTTTTTTTTATAGCAAATAATAATTGCAAACATGAGTCATATTGATCGACGATGCTGTTTTTCTTTCTAATTAAAAAATATGTGTTTTAGATGTGTTACTTTTTTCTCATTGTGTGCGTAGTTTAGGCTTATTGTCTTATCCACAATCTGTTAAAATCAATAATAAAAAAACAAAAAACAAAAAACGAGACACAAACCAGTCCAGCTGCATTTGATATACATCCCTGAAGTATGTGCACGTATATCCCCTCCATCATTGCACAGGGCGCAACCAGCCGTGTTGAACTCATTGATATCCTGCTCACACGTCGTTTCCTATTCGTGTGTATTTGAAGTGAGTCCGAGGTCCTCCTGCGATTGGCAAGAAATGTTAGATTTGCGGTATTGTGCTCACATGAAAGGCTCCTTCGCATGTTGCCGTGTTGCAGAATTTCACCGTTGGCTTCAATTCTGAATGTTGATCAAAGCTGCAGAAGCAGTGTTATCTTAGGGGGGGAAGCAAAAATTAAGGTTTGATTAGAATGCCCTGCTGTCGGTGTGTTGTCTATAAAAAAAAAAGCTTCCTCCCCCTTGGTCTGCTGAAGACCCAATAGGGGTAGTCACAATCAATGCAGGTTGAGCTTTGTAATTGGATTTCACTATGTGTATTTTTTTCGCCCTAAAGCACAGCAGAACAGAAATGAAACATGACTTGCGCCGGTTTGCTTAACTTATCATCCCTGGTCTGATAAGTCCGGACTCTGATGGAAAGGTCGATAAGAGTAATTACCAGGAGGCTCCCAAGGCAATTGTCAAAGCATGACTGGGTATAACTTAAGATTACCTGCTGCATGTGTATTGTATGTGAGCATGATGGACAGATCGCAATCAGCTCCACAATCAAATTACTGCAGAGCTCCGGAGCTTCATGTTGCTGAAGTTGTGGTTGATAAAGTGGAGGGAAGCAACACAACACAAGTAATCCCTAATATTGGGCTTTAATCTGATAGAGTGGGGCCAGTGGAACATTCAACAATAGGAAAAATAAATAAATTATATAAATGAAATTATGGTTCTCCAGCCGTCCTTTGATGGTCTGTTCCTACACGTGTCGGGAGAGCTTTGTGTCTGTCTTCCGTTCTTACAGTCGCTCTTACCTTTGAAAGAGTGTTTTTCAGGCATGTTTTTGAAAAACAAGCGAGAAAGTCACGTTTGATCTCACTTATCAGACATGCACATCTCCAATTATATCCTTGACTGCACAGGGAGGAGAAGTTGCAAATCTGTTATCGGAGATCTGATAGCAGGTTTCAAAGCCGCTTATCTGTACACCTGCAAGTGGGGCACTGTTTTTTGGGGTTTGGTGTGCGTGCTGTGTCTTCTTCACTTGTGAAGCAAAGCTCGCAGACACGCCGTTCTTAACTGTATGCAGCAGGAGTTCGCTGTTGCATCAATTATGGGAACATTCTGCCACCGACTGCACAAACTCTTGCAAAAACAAGCAAAATTGAACCAAAAGTAGAAGATGAAGAAGAAACAGAGCAGCCATGGATCTCTTGGCTTGTCTGCCTCCCACTTAGATCTATTCAAATCCTTTGTTGATAAAGTGTTGGAATATTTAAACAGCCACCAAGCAACTTGTGAACAGGAATCAGATGAAAACAACAATGTGAGCTCCAGTAATGTCACTTTGTTTTAGATGTTCTCTATAAGGTGGAAACACAACTTTCTTTTCTGTAGTCATTTTTATCCAAATTCCAACTAAAAATACCTCAGAGCTGGTTTGCCTGAGCAGTCTTGTGAATCTGTGTGTAAGCCAGAAGTCTTGCTCAGTATTTTAAAGCTGGAAAAATCTGCTTGCAGCATGTTGCGGCAGGATAATTAAAGGCACACTTAAATCGTCCATTTAATTGGCTGTCAGCGCCTCGTGTGCACTAACTGTGTCACAGAAAAATTCTTATTGGCGTGCTTTGATGATTTGTTTGGCTTTGGCTAAGAGGGACTCGCTGTTTGGGGACTGAAGAGTGGAGGATGGTTTTTGGTTTTTTTGGGGTTTTTTTTACAAAAAAACAAAAACACACAAACTCTGATGTCTTGTCCACAAATCAGAGCGGCCAAGCTGAAAAGAAGACAAAACGAAGGCAATCACAAAAAAAATCAATAGGTCTGGTCCTACATGGAGGGAGGTGCAAAGTTGCACAAAATTGGCCCGCCAGTCACAACAACAGCTGAAGCTCTGCTCTCAATGAAACAAACACCAAGTAACTGCAAGCTTCACTAAAAATCCCTCTTCTTTCTCATATTTACACAGCAGAAACATCAGCACCATCACTTTCCGTTCCTCCAGTCATCAGCACTGTACACTCTAGTTAGTAGAATTTTGACACCTGATGCAGTCATCCGCCCCTGCACTGGCGAGTTCAGAGCGAGGGCAGTGACTGGTTTCTCCGCCGCCCCCTTGGGGCTGTGACACACAGGCATTAATTCAGCCAAAGTGAGAGATTCTGTTGTGGAAAACCACATCAGGGTGTCTGGAGCTCACCAGGCCGCACGGGGCCACGGCGAGATGCATCTCGACAGACAGAAGAAACTTTAAAGCTTCAACAAGAGCTGCATCTACCCTTAATTTACGGAGATACATTATTATTATCATTATTATTAATATATATTTTCAGCAGCGGAGGGCATCAGATACAGTGATAACTCTGCAATGGGTAGTAGAATAACAAAAAAGGCTCCATACCTCCACAGTTCCACAAACGTGGGTGCAGATAGATAAGCCTGAACACTCCTTGAAGAGAAGAAAGTGTAGCTAAGGCTTGATTAAAGTGTGTGTAAAGACACACACCCCTTATACATATGGACTCATTAATAATCAGTTATTCATTGTAATGCAGCAGCTCCTCAGTGGAAGATCCCTGGAGTGGACAGAGCCTTCATTAGGAACTAATGACTTGAAAGGGTCGAGGAAGCCCAGTGAATTAGTTCTGCTGTTGATTTGGATTTGGCAGCAGAGTAAAATGTATCATTAGATCATTAGCCAACTTAGAATATATACATATATGTATGTGTGTGTGTGTTCGCACACGCATTTCTCCCATAGGAGGGAGAGCCATCATTATTCGGGTCATTAGCTGAGTCTGAAGCGCATTGTTGATCCATGGTTCCTACTGGAAGCCCCTCCAGGTTCAATGTGTCATTGAATGACATTGAGTTTAATTACCTGAGAATCATAAAAATAGTCAGGATTAGTCTTACAAAAAAACATTTTTAAAAAGTAAAGCAGTGACAAAGAAGTCAAGTCATGTCTCCTACTGGCCGCCCCTCAAGGTTCAACGTGCTCAGCGGCCTTGTTGTGGAGCGGCGCCGCCACAGCAAGATTTACAGCGTTTATCCCAACTTTGCGACGTCTTCATCGGCGCAACACTTGCCGAGCCTCCGTCCCAATTAAATTAAAGAGAAGGAAGACCCGCCAAACTGCCTTAATGGCTGCTGGCTTGTTGGAAAGGCCTCTGGCCCCACCAAATGCAAATTATCCCTCATTAGATTGAGTTAATTGCATTTGTATCTACACACAATTTCCTGTCGATGCGGCTGCTTTCAGTTTGTAAAGGGGGCAGAAGTTGCTGTGCTGCAGGTTATGATGTCAATTGAACAAGACTCTGGCAGCTACGTTGTTCCATCAGCCAAATTTGTTCTGCTACTATAGACTTTGTTGCGCTATAATGTCAAATGTTCCGTGAACACAACACAAAACATAACAGCCCTGTAATAATAATAATAATAATAATAATAATAATAATAATAATAATAATAATAATAATGATAATAATAATAATAATAATGATAATAATAACATTTTGTCTTGTTTGGGTGGAGGTCCCCACTGTTGCTCATTATTTTTGTAATAATACATACATATGTATTTGTATACACACGCGCACACACGCGCGCTGGTGAAACCTGTCTTTCCTGTCTTTTATGGCGCCAAACAAATGTCATGCATGAATTTGTTTCACCTGGGTCATTGGGACGCAAGGTAATCAATGCACCTGGTAAAAAGTGATTACCGATGCATTCAGGAGGGAATAAACAGGGGGTTGAGTCTGAAAACACAATTATTTCATTATGCAGATGCTAAGTGAAGCACTCTTTTGCTTCTAAGTGCCTGTGAACGTGTGGCAAATCATTTGCAGGTAGTGGAAGGTCCTTCACTGTTCACTACCCTTGGAGGCATCGCACGGACAGCAGGGCAAAGGCATGAAAAATTAAAAAGAAATTAGTTTCAGCAAAATGTATCTCTAATCAAGGCTTTAATGCTGAAATCTTAAAAGGAATCTTATATTAAACATTCAATAGACAGTGTTTGGGACCTTTTAAAGCAGAATGTGCTGTGTCACTTTTCATTTGAGTCCTAATCCTGCAAGAATAGTAAAATAATTAAGAGGTGTTCCAAGAGGGAATAAAAATTTTAAATATTAACTTTCATTTATTCCGTCTCAAAAAAAATCAGTCGAACAGAGTGAACATTAAGAGTAAGACTGTTTATAGCTGTCATTGACAGCAGTTTAATTACCTGAAATAAATCAAATCATCGGTTGTGGTCTTATAAAATGCATTTAAAAAAAAAAAAAAAATGAGCAGTCAGAAAGAAGTGAGCATTGAGTGCCATCGTAAGACGAAGAGGGGAGAAAAAAAAGTGAGAGGTGCATTTATTGTTCCACAAGCCGAGGATAAATCTACTGTCCTTGACAGATTGCAGCGATGGAGTCACAGCGGCTCTTTCAAGAACATCTCAACATTCCATGAACCGCCCCTGTGCCCGAAGCGGCAGGATGTTTTTGTGGAGGGCACACGTCGACTCTGAGACAATGTGTTTATTTTCTGTGGGGTCTGGAGGATGACAGTCGAGCGCATTGAGTCTTTTTCTGCCGCTGCAGCCGAGGAGCCTTGTCGCAGGAAGAAGAGCTGTTTACTTATCGCCTGCACGAGCCTCGAAAATATTGTTTCATTAGTGCAAAGTGAGCCGCCAGAAGTCCGTCCTCGCTCTGCTGCTGTTTACAAATCCAGGAGTAGATATTATGTAAACGTTACTCCTGTTTCCAGGAGCTGCTGCTTGCCAAAATTTGTCTGTCAGAAGCTGAGAGAAGTTCTGTTGTCATTTTGGGGGGTTAGGAAAAGTGAAGATGAACATTTTACTCGCCTTGGTTTGTTTCACATTCAAACAGCTTCCTTTATGTACCAAGAGGTGGGAAGCACGAGAGACGAATGACAAAAAAAAAAAAGAAAAACCACAGAAGAAGAAGTTACTATGGTTGACTGGATGCTAAAGAGGCTAGCATAGATGATGCTATATTGGCTTCTTTTTACTTGTTCAGGATAAAATAATTGAAAAATACACTTTGTGGACTGTCGACGTTGTGTTTTGACAACAACCAAGCAGTGGTAAGAGTTCAGTGAAACACAGCTGCTGCGCAGAATCATGTAGTTGATGTCTACCCAATGAGAAGACATACTCTATGTTTCCAACCATTCATACCAAAGCAAATGCTGGCCCTCCAGGGTCAAGGTCTGCTCAAGGTTTCTGCCCACTGCTGAGTTTTTCATGGCCACAGTTGCTTCAAGCTGCTCTGGAGGAATCAGCTGGTTTGCTCTTCGATTGTGCAAAGCATTTTGAAAGACTGTGATTCACTGATTGACTGATTGATTGATTGATATGTTGGCTAAACCAGCTGCAAAAAATCTTATTAACAATTTTCTGATTGCAGGTGATTATTGATTCTCAAATATGACAAGTTTTGTCCTTAGTTGCTGATGTCCAGTTACAAGTACTGCATAAAGATGGTAACTGCGTTCCTCCTTCGTTCTTCCTTGTAAAAACAAACAAAAAAACAACAACTCATTTTTGTACTTACTCATACAATTCAGATGGAATCCCTAGTTGCAGCTCCTGGGAAAAGATCAATTTTAACAACAAAACAAAGCATTCGAGGGATGATGACTAAATACATCAGATGACCTCAGGGAAGCCCACTGTTAAAAGAGAAATCATAGCTGCAAACACCCACAAATGTACCAGTCCTAAATAAAAGTAGCAAAAAAAAAAACCTGACTTATATAATCATCATGCTGCAGCGGTGCCTTTTCTAAATCTGACTCGGTGTCATGGTGTAACTCCATGAAGGGGGGGTTGGGGGGGGGGAGGAGGGCAGATTATTCTCAGAAGCGTGGGACAGGAGGAGGACGAGGCGCAGCGTTTCCATGGAGATAAAAGGGAAACTCTGGGTCGAGGCGCAACTTCAGATTTCAGGGAATACGACCACAGACAGACGCAGCCGCATCTCGGTGTCGCGCTCCTATAGATCCCGACAAGTTGCTGGTTTTAAAATGAGCCTGGTGGGGAGAAAAAGGGCAGGAGAGACGGGAGGGAGAGGCAGCAGAGGGAGACTTGGCTGTCGACTGGATGTTCCTTCTGGAATGGCAGGCGTGTTACACTACACAGACGGCAAAGGCGTCTGTTTTTTTGGGAGCTGCGCAGAGTGACCTTGTTTTCCCGGCTCCGCTGCTACCTTGATGGCAAAGTCGCCATCTGGCAAAAGTCGCGCGGCTCCTGACTACAAAGCCCCCTGCGCTTCATTCCTAAACGCGTTAAGGCGTCAGAAACGCCGTCTTTTCCTGTGTGAAGAAACAAGTTTGTCTGAAAAGTGCTGCAGCAGCACTGGAGCGGCGAGTCTCGCTGACAAGCTCGGCAACTCTGCGCTGTGTTTTAGATTCTCACTCTGCAGCGCTCTTTGGCTTTTTTTTTTTGTTTCATCTCTTTTTGTTCAACGAGTGAAACAACACTCCCCGTTTGTGCGACGGGGATTTCACCCTCAGGGAAATGCAATGGAAAAGCACAGCAGGAGCTTTTTTGCTGCCGCAGCAATGCAGACGTTATTTTCCCCTCTAAATTTCAATTGCTAAGAAACGCAGCATAGCGCCTGATAAATATTGCTGGCTGTGATGATTTGTCTCTGCAAAGATGAATAAATGGATCTACTGTTTTGTTTTGTTTATTTTGCACCAGTTCCTCCATCCATCTCCGAGGCCTCGTTGCGGTGGAGGGATTAACTCGGCGACTATTTTTAGAATCTGTAATATTTCCTAATTTCTGACCTGTCAGTTGCACGGAACCTCCTCCTGCTGTGCAAATCGGGTCACTTGAACGCAGCCCTCCAGACTCAGAGCCTGCGAGGAGACGGGTCTTGTTCAGCGTACGCGGAGGGAAAAGATTTGTCGATGGAGCCTAATTTACTATTGATCACTCTGCCTAAACGCATCGCTTACAGATGACATTTATTCCAATCTAATTTAACCCCCCGCCCCCACCACCACCACCACCACCGCCACCACCACCTCTCCATCACAACCTATTCATTGCTGCTGTGCATATCCACGGGATAGGTCTCGCTAACTCAGTTTGGTTGAAGTGACTGATTGCTTATTCTTGAAAGGAGATTGCTCTTTACTGTAGTTGCATTATATTTACTGCATTTGCATCATGCTTAGCGGGGCAGTTTTACTTTCCTCTTCAATACTGCTGAACTCAAATTAAACGCACTTGTCCAGTGAAGTTCGGGGAGGTGGTGCGTTCAAGAGGCTACGAGTGGGACTTTCAACAGGTCTGAGGGCCCCTCGTTATCCCAGGGGGTTACAGCCCTTTAATTTGACTCTGCACAGTCGCTACATCAAAGCCCTCAGCAGCGCATGGGACATAAAGGCAGGAATTATTATTATTAATTAAGGAATGCCTTGAGAGGCGGCTAAAAGTGCAAAGACTGAACGAGAGGCTCCTTCATTTTGCTCCCTAATGACTCACGCGCTAGTTTCCTCCGGTGTTCATCATCATCTTGTATCATGGACTAAAATAATTATCATATATACACACACATACACACGAACAGATACACACAAACACACACACACAGATTCAGTATTGCTCTTGTTTGCAGTTCCTTTAATGTGACAGAAAAGGATCAATGACAAACGTGCACCAACGCCACAAATCTATATGATGTCCAGTCCGTGTAAACCGATAAACCAGCGTCATGACGGGTGCGGCGATCTCGGCACGATCAAAGACTCCCCGGGTTCACAGATCCGTCCCTGACTGCAGCAGCATTCCAACCAGCTCAGC